>NC_089763.1:8238739-8388739 GCF_040412425.1 Macrobrachium rosenbergii | reverse complement strand
AAAATAATGGGTTCAAACCAAATTCAAAAAAAAACTTAAAAAGGTTTAAAAACCTTTTAATCAAAAAATTTCAAAATCTAAAACAAATAAAAATAAATAAATAAATAAAAATAAATAAATAAATAAAAATGGCAAATAAAAATAAAAAAAAAAAATAATAAATAAATAAATATTTTTTCCAAATAAATAAAAATCCATCCAATAAATAAAATAAAAAAAAAAAATTGTAAATAAATATAAATAAATTTAAAAAAAATAAATAAATAAAAAAAAAAAAAAATAAATAAATTTAAAAATGTTTTAAAAATAAATTCTAAATAAAAAAAATTAAAAAAATAAATAAAAACATGAATTAATTGTAATTAAATAAATAAATTTAAAGTAAAAAATAAATAAAACAATAAAAAAAATATAATAATAAATTTTAATCAAAAATAAAATAAAAAAAAATTTAATCTATAATAAATATAAAAGAATAATATAAATAAAATAAATAATAAATAAATAAAAAATAAATAAATAAAAATAAAAAATAAATGATTAAAAAAAATAATATAAATAAATATATATAATATGGAAAAATAAATAAAAAAAATAAATAATAAATAAAAAATAAATATTAAAAAAAAAAATAAAAATAAATAAATAAACAATAAATAAATTAAAAAAATAAAAAAAAAAAATGATAAACTAAATAAATAAATAAATAAAAAAAAATAATATAAAATAAATAAACAAAAAAAAATAAATAAAAAAAATGTATAAAAATATAAAAATCCATTAAATGAATAAAAATAAATAAAAATAAAATTTATAAATTGAAAAAATTTAAATAAAATAAATAAAAGAAATAAAATAAACTAAAATAAAAATAAAAAATATTTTGGTTTATAAAATGTTTAAATAAATAAATCAATTTCAAAATTTCAAAAAATAAATAAAATAAATAAAAATAAATAAAATAAATAAAATTCCAAAAGCATTAAAAATTTATAAAAATAAAAAAAAATAAATAAAATAAAAAATAAAAAAAAATTTTGCTTTAATAAATTCAAAATTTAAATAAATAACAATTTAGTATAAATAAATAAAAACAAATAAAATTAAAAAAAAAATCTCAAAAAAAATAAATAAATAAAGATTATTAAATAAAATAATTTCATAAATAAAAATATTATTAATCACCTTCAAAAACAAAAAAAAATATGAATAAAAAAATTTTAAATAAAAAAAAAAAAAAACTGTAAATAAAATAAAATAAATAAATAAAAAAAAAATAAATAAATAAAAAAAATTTAGCATGAATAAATAAATAAAAAAAATAAATAAATAAAATAAAAATAAAAAATAAATAAAATTATTAAAAATGTAAATAAAAATAAATAAATAAACAAATAAAAATAAATCTTAAATGGTTGATTTGAAAATTCAATATGTTCCTAAAATAAATATGAAAATATAAAAATAAATAAATTTCAAATAAATAAAAAAATACTAATAAATAAAATAAATAAAAAAAATAAATAAATAAATAAGGAAAAATGTTAAAATAAATAAATAAAATAAATATTAATTTTGGCAAATAAAAATGATTCTTAAAAAAATGTAAATTTTTCAAAATTTAAAAAATTTCCTTTATAATAAAAATCTGTTTAAATAAATAAAAATAAATAAATAAAAATAAAAAAAAATAAAATTAAATTAAATTTAATTAAAATAAAAAAATATTTAAATAAATTCAAAAAAAAAATAAATAAAATTTTAAATAAATAAATAAAAATAAATAAATAAAAAAAATGAATTTTATTAAACTTAATTATATATATAAAAAAATGTTCCATATTTTCAAAAAAAAAAAAATATAAATAAAAATAACAAAATAATAAAAATAAAACAATCATATATATAAGATAAATAAATATATAAAATAATATATAATATATATATAAATATATAAAATATAAATATATTTAATAAAAACCTTTATTTAAAATAAAAATTTCAAAAATTCTTGTCTAAATTTCTTTATTTGCAAATAAGTAAAAATGCAACACAGAAAGCTAGGAACAAAAGAACAAACACCTCAACAAAAGTTAAATATTTATTTATACAAAAGAAAAATAATGGTTGGTAAAAATAAATCAAAATGAATATATATATATCAAAATAAAAAATGAACCAACCTTAAGATCACCTAAAAATAAACTAAACCCTAAACCAAAGAAATAAATATTTTTAAATGACCTTAAGTAGGTACCTTATAAATTACTGGCCAATAAATAAATCCTAAGAAACTAAATTAGATAGAAAAAAAAGTAGGAGAAAATAAGAGAGGAAACTTAAAATTACTCCTACCTAACACATACAAAAATAAATTACATTTATTAAATAAATAAATAAAAGTATATATATAACTAATTATAATATTGAAAATGTTCAAAATAAAATAAAAAAAAAAAAAAAAAATAACCTAAACGTATTCAAAATAGAATAACCAAATAGAGGCTTAGTGGATCAACTCATCAGGCCATACAAGGTCCAGAAGACCGTAAATGCAAACAGGGAGTGCAAATCTACAGGTACCTGGCGATCCACGATCGTCTTAAATAGCTTATAAAATATCTCATACCTGTAGAAAGCCTCCCTAAAAATAATCTCCACGAGTTCCGAGAACTCACTGATATAAAAATGAGCAGGACAACTGAATCAGGCTGCAATGCCTGCAGGCAAATCAAAAAATACCACGGGCACAAAAAAATGGTAAATCCGAGAATCCGGGACGTCGACGGATCTCGCACGCCACAAACTGCACCGTTCTCAGTAAACAAATAAGGCCGACTCGTTCGGGATCCTCCTGACGAACGAGGGAAGGGGCGTGGCTGATGAATAAATATAGGTGACAAACACCAGCGACCACACACAAGGCAGCGAAGGAATAAATAAATAAAAATAAATCCAAATCTCTGTATATTAGCTGCAGAAGTGTTCATAAATGCAGAGGCAAAGCGTCAATCAGTGAGGTGGAACTATTATATAACTTTTTGTCTCGTATCACCACCCTTAAACAAGCCTTAATAACTCGAATCAAAACAGCTCATAGGAGAAAAAAAAAATAATCGTTAATAAGACACTTCAGTAGTTCAAAGTACCGGAGAGAAAAATGGTAAACAAAACGCTTAAGAAATAAAAAAAATAAAAGCAAAACTGCAAAATCATACGACTCATACAGAGTTCAGCAAACTAAGAAAAGAACTTAAATGTACGATATAAATAATAATAGCTTATTAATAAACTTAAACTAAAGCAAGATCAAAGGTTGGAAATTTGAAAATTAATAAATTAATTTTGACAAATTATATAAAATTAAATTAATCTAATAATATAAATAAATATATAAATAAATAAATAAATATATATAATATAATATATAAATAAATATATATATATATATATAAACATAAATAAATGCATATAATGTTATAAATGTCAAGATAAAAATGAATCTTTTAAAAAAAATAAAGAATAAATAAAATAAATAATAGTAAGATTAAAATAAATTTTAAATTAAAACCTTTTCTGGAGCTCCAAAAATAAATTACTAAATAAATTTCAAGTTGCTTGAATGGTTTTAAAATAAAAATAAAATAAATCGTTTCCAATGGAAAAAAGGCTTGAAATATTTATCTGTAATTTAAAATAAATAAATATTAAATAAAATAAAAAATATCAGTCAAATAAATTGAAAATAACAGCAAAAATTGAAATGTTTTTGTGATAAATAATATGGTGAAATAAATCAGTAAAATTCGATTACAATATTAAGCTCAAAAAAAAAATAAATAAATCTTCCAATTGGAAACTCTGCTACCATTTTTAAATGATGGGAAAATTTCAAAATTCATCTGTCTCTAATTCTTTTATTTAAACAGATGGGAGAAATTTTCTAAAAAAAGCGTAAAATTCCTCCAAATAAAATGAAATATTTTTAAATAAATAAATAAATTAATAAATATATAAATAAATAAAAATATATATATAAAAAATATATATAAAAATATATATATAAATATATATATATATAAAATATATATATATATATATAAATTTAATTACAAAAATTATTTTTCCGTTCTCAAAATAAAAAATTTAATGCTGGTCAAAATAAATAAAATAAAAAAAATAAAGTGAAGAAATAAAGGAATTTGTTTCTGGTGATACAATTTCATTTTTTTCGGAAATGTGGTTCGATTCCAAATAAGCTGTTTTCCCGTTTATGCTAGGTAAAAATAAAAAATAAAAATAAATAAATAAATAAAAATGAATAAAATAAAAATTTGGGCCAAATTAAAAAGCTGTTAATAAATAAAATCAAATTGGTCTAAAAAAATAAATAAATAATAAAAATATAAAAATTTAAAATAAAATAAAAAAAAAACAAATAAAGAGTCCATAACACACATCATAAAAGAAAATTAAAAATAAATGTTTAAATAAAATAAATAATATCCTCAATAAATAAAGTTAAAACAAACCTATTAAAATATTTAATAAAAATAAATATTGGATTTAAAAAAAAATCAAATAAATAAATAATAGTAAATAAAAAAAATAAGACTTCAGTTATGCTAGATACAGATTTGCAGCAAACAAGCTGGAAATATTAAATTGAAAATGAAAATAAAAATAAAAATAAAATAAATAAATTATAAATTAAATAAAATAAAAAATTGATGTAAATAATAAATAAAAATATAAAAGTAAAAATTTTTAAATAAATAATCAGTATTGCAAATGGAAGCAAATTCAATAAAAAAAGAATTTATGTAAATGAAAATATATATATATATAAATAAAATATATATAAATATAAATAAAAATAAATATAAATATATATAAAATAAATATATATAAAATATAATAAAGGTATATATATATATATATATATATATATAAATAAAAATTTAAATAAAATAAAAATATAAATAAATAAAATATATATATAAATATATATATATATATATATATATATATATATATATATATATATATATATATATATATATATATATATATATATATATATATATATTTCATAAATATGGCTTAAATTTTAAAGGAATACATATATGCATTTCATAGCTTCAATGCTTTAAGATGTGATGAAAGAATTTTTGGAGCGAGATGGAACTAGGTCGAGAGAGTTGGATGTAAAATCTTTGTATTCAGCAAATAGTTTGATTCCTCAGCTCTCAAAGAAGCTCAGCAATATTGCCGATCAGGTGATCTCCGAAGTGTTATGTATATTCGTGAGTACGTGCGTTACTTTGATCTAGATTATGCCAAAATCTGCCCTAAAAGTGAGTTTGATCGTTCATTAACGTGATAGAACTGCAGTTGTCCAGTCATAGCTTTGGAGTCGTTCCAGGCTTTGAAAATCGGCAGATAAGGTAGAGTTTCAAATCTCTGTTTTTATGGGAGAAAATTGAACTTGTGATTTTTACCATGATTTTCTAATCATTATGAACTTTTGAACTGGTGTGGGAGATTTAATATGAATATTCATACCTCTTTATATTATTATTTTGTCATGTTACGTTTGCCATATCTTGGCTATGCATTTTACACTTTCCATTATTGTGTTTTGCATTTCATATATTTTTGGGAGTTTTCTATCATGTTTAATTCTTTCGACAGATGTCTGTGGACTTGTTGGAAGTAACATGTGTTCGAATTGTATGTGTAGACTGTTTTTTTTTTTTTGACATGACTTTAGTTATTGATTTGGGAGTATGTGTGATTTTGGGGATTTTCAGGCTATTAGCCATAATGAGACTTCTTTAATCAGAAGTGTTTTGCAGTTTAGAGTTTAGTTATCTGACTCGATAATTCATTTATTATGCATTTTAATCTTTGCTTTGTTTTATTCATTTCTTGTTGGGTTATTTGAATAATAAACCTATTTTTGTAGAAACTATTGTGTTTCTTTAAATAGTCCATTTAATTGATTTGAGAGAATGAGTGAGGTTAGGGTGGATGAGAACGGAAAACGATGAGAGAGAGAGAGAGTCGATACACAGGTGAGAGAGAGAGAGAGAGAGAGAGAGAGAGAGAGAGAGAGAGAGAGAGAGAGAGAAAAAAATGTGAAATAGTGTTATCATGGGTTGAACGTTTTTCACGTCTTTTTCCTGAAGAAAGATCGCTAAGATTACGCTACGTACACTTCTAAAAAAGTGTTGATCTGTTCCTTGTAACAGATATTAATGGTGGCAGCAGCGGTGTCTTTGATTTTAAATTAAATGATTTTAATGTCTTTAATGGTGGCGAAAGAGGGAGATTACTAATAGACTAATTGGTAACGTTGATGCCCAAGGCATAGGCGACTTCACCTAAGTGAGCGTGATGGCGACCACCAGTGTTTAAGAATGACTGAGTTTCATAGTGGTCGGATTACGTGGGTAATACGGGAAATCTTTTTTTTTTTTCCGTTTCTATTCGAGTATTGGGAGTGGGGAGTTGTGAAATAGATCTGGATGATCTCTAGAGCAATTTTGGGGTTAACAAAATACCCAAATAAGTGTGAATAGTGGCGATTGTGAGTTAATTACGCAAAGTGATGATTCAACAAAAACACGCTTTTGTCTTTTTTTGCTTCGTCTTTGAGTGGGTGACGTCACAGGTTAGCAAGTTGAGAATAGGTGCTTCGTTTTCTGTTTCAAAATTGGTGAGTACCCCATTCTCGTAAGTTGCGAGAACTCCGTTTTCTGTTCTTCTTTTAGAGGGGGTAACTTTTGCCTTTCTCTAGTGTTCTTTTTGGTTTCTCTTTTTTTTATGTTGTTACGCTCAGGGCGTGTAATCACTCACAAAATGCCGGACGATGCAGCAAGCACATCCCAATCAGTTGTGGTGCATAAAGTGACGAGCATTAGCGCGGGAATTACTAATTTTAAAGGGTTAGTTGACGGAAGCCAACCCAAAATATAGAAACTTTCATTGAGTCAGTGAACAATTATCTGAATTCCAAGAAAATTACGAATGGCGCTGAAGCTTTAACAGAGGCTAAATCATTTCTGGATTTAGATAAAGGAGATATTGGGAAACGAGCACGCAGTTTCGGGTTCAGAAGGTGTAAAACTTGGAATGAACTGCAGAAATTTCTACGAGCTACTTATGGCGGAGTTCAACGTGAATGTGCAGTTCGGAATTTGCGAGAGTTTCTCAAAATAAAGAAGGGCAATGATTCACTAGTCACATACAGTGCGAATTTATTTGATGCAGTAGTTGAGTTAAAGAAATCTATAACAGGCTCTCCATGGGTAACTGGAAATAATATCTCCTTAGATAATTTTGAAAGATTGTTACACTTTGCTTGCCTTTTAACGTCGGTCCCAGATGTAATTGTAGATAGTTTTGATAAAAGAATTGATCTGGATACAGACGAATCCTTTTTGTTTGCACAGATTAACAAAAATCTATCAAAATGCCCGACACTGGACAGTAGTTTTGTACAGGAGGTGCAAAATGTCAGGCTGCGGTTTCGAAACCACAGAATAATGATAGTCCCTCGCATTCGGGAAATGATGCAACAGCGAAGACATGTGCACGAGTAGAATCGAAGAAAATTCCAGAGAGATCAGTCACAACGATACGTTGTTTTAATTGTGATAAACTAGGCCATAGTAAATCAAATTGCAGAGTGAGATATTGTTCAGTTTGCAAATCTTCAGATCATGGATGGAGATTTTGCCCAGCCACAAAGAATAGAGATTATTCAGGAAGTCACGGGGGAGGTTTTTCTAGATATGACAGGAGAATTCCACATGATGCAAGTTCTAGATACACAAAGGAACAGCAGAATTTTCACAAGATAAGTTCGAAAACGGACACAGGATAATGACTAATCAGGTCTTAGAGTCACTAGAACCTAGGCCGATTGTACGTGGATTCTCTAATGGCAATGAAATTTCTATTTTCATTGATTCTGGTAGCTCAGTTAACTTAGTAAATGCTGACCTTTTTCACTCGAAGTTTCCAGAGTGCAAATTAGTCCCTTCTAGTGAGACAGTGTGTGATGTACAAGCGAGGAAACTGAATATTTTAGGTTCGTCATTTCTTACGCTTTGTATCGGTGGAAAGACAATAGTAGAATCATTTTTGGTCATAGAAGGATTAGCCTTAGGTGAAATGGTTTTGCTAGGACACCCTTCTTGCATGCGACATAACATCAACATTCTTACGGGAATTCAGGGGATTACAATAGGTGAGTCAGGTTGTTTTGTTCCATATATACACAGGAAAAAAACTTGTGAGAAACCTAAGACACAGTCTGAGACATGTGTAACACATTCATTAGAGAGTGAAGATATTCCGCAAAGATCTTTCAAAGGATTTTTGTTGGAAGATATTGAATTGCAACCGCGAGTTCCTACATTGGTTAAAGTGTCGCTGAAAGAGAAAAAGTTTCCTTCTCAAGTGTGCGTTGTTGAGGGAACCGAAATTCAAAGACGTTGTGAGTACGGTGTCAGTGAATGAAGTTTCAGTCGCAGGCGTGACTTCAGTAGAATTAGTTAGCTATCAAGACTCAGTGAAAAAATATCACAAGGGTACTTATGTAATTGATTTTGAAGAGTTTAATGAAGAACATAAATTAGTGAGTTTTTGTGGAGACGGGAATATGTTTCCTAACGAGGAGCAACAGTTCCGAAGTCAGGTTCTGCATGAACATTTGGCTAAAGTTGATTATCCTGAATATTCAGATAAAGTAGAGAAAGTGTTGAAAGAATATCTAGATATCATTGCTTTGAAGGGAGATAAATTAGGAGTTACAGATGTTTTAGAACATTCAATCCGCCTAGAAAAGGGTACAAATCCCATATATATTCCAGCATATCGAATTCCTTTTAAGATCAGAGAAGAAGTAGAAAAAGAAGTTCAGAGGTGGGAGTCGGAAGGCATTATCAGACCGTCCAATTCTCCGTTTAATTTTCCTTTTATTGCAGTTCCTAAGAAAGACGGTAGTATCAGAGTTTGTGTAGATTTTCGTAAATTGAATGAAAAACATGCCCAGATAGATATCCTGTAGCTTGTTTGCCTGATTTGTTTGTTGAGATCGGTGGCAAGAATATATATTCATCTATAGATCTTATGCAAGGGTTTTTACAGGTTCCCTTTGTGAGAGTAGCCGTAAATATACAGCATTTTCGGTACCAAAGGGACATTACGAGTTTAATAGGATGCCTTTTGGATTACAAGGGTCCCCAATAACATTTACTAGACTGGTTAACACAGTACTTCATGGCTTGTTAGGAAAGTCGGTGTTTGTGTACATGGATGACATTCTCATATGCACAGATACAATTGAAGAACATCTAAAGGTGTTAAAGAAGTCCTCAAGCGATTACGGTTCGCTGGATTAAAGGTCAAATTGGCCAAATGTGAGTTTCTGAAGAGAAAAATTGTCTATTTAGGACATGTTATCTCTAAAGAGGGAGTTAGAGTGAATGATGAGAAAGTTAAAGCCATTGTGAATTTTCCAGTTCCCAAAACCAGGAAACAGATTCGTTCGTTCCTAGGTATGTCGGGTTTCTTTCGCCGTTTTGTGCGGAATTTTTCTACAATAGCGTCTCCATTGACAGATTTGTTACGAGAAGACGTTAAGTTTGTTTGGGGTGATAGTCAACAATTAGCTTTTGAGAAGCTTAAGAACGCTTTGGTGAACCCACCAGTTTTGAAGTTTCCAGATTTTAGTCAACCGTTCACCTTAGTGACTGACGCGAGTCAGGAAGGTATAGGTGCGTGTTTGATGCAGAAATTTGAGGGGAAATTACACCCAATTGCTTTTTATAGCAGAAAGTTCAAAACGCGTGGTAGTAACGAAAGGCTGATGTCAGTTGTGGACAAGGAGGCTTTCGCACGTCGTCTCTAGCCTTGTTCATTTTAAGATGTTGTTGTTGGGAAATAAAGTTGAGATTTTAACAGATCATCAACCGTTGTTAGAGCTTTTAATAAGCCAAATTTGTCGCCCAAGAGAGCACGTTGGTTCCTAACATTGAGAGATTTTGATGCAAACCTCAAATACATTGAAGGTAAGCATAATGTAGTTGCAGATGCATTGAGCAGATATTTTCCGGTCGAGGATGAGGAAATACACACCGAATCCTGTGTGGGAGAAGAGAGTAAATATTTGGTGTCTAATGTCTCTGATATTAGTAGTTCTGAGAGATCGCATGTAGAGGACATACATGTTTCTACAGTGCAAACTTCGGGGAGAAATAGTGAGTCGGCAGTCTCAGGAGAGATTGTTATTCGTGATAGTGAGAGTAACGCCGTGTGTTATATTACGGGTGAAAATGTCACTTGGGACATAGGCTTGCTCGAACAAAAGCAAGATGAAGATAAATTGTTGTCAGATGCTAAGGCATTTCTTAGGGGAGTTTCACCGAAGAAAGGGTATAAGTTGCCTTTTTCTGGTCTAGAGTTGGAGAATAATTTATTGGTGAGGAAAGTTAAGTATAACTTGCGAAGTACTCGAAGCATGGGTGAGATTACACAAATCATCGTGCCAGAGAGTCTAGTACCACAAGTTCTAGACATTGTACATTGTAAATTTGGTTCTCCTCATTTAGGTGTGGACAAGACGTATGAAAACGTCAGGTCAAAGTTCTTTGGAAAAATATGTTTTCCGCAGTAGAAGCCTTTGTGAAGAAGTGCGCTATTTGCAATGCGAATAAGCCAGCGACGACAGTGTCGTGTCGTTTGGGTTCATATCCCATACCACATAGGCCGTTTCAGAGAGTGCATATGGATATTCTGGGTAACTTCTCAGAGTCCGCTTATGGTTATAGACATTTATTAGTAGTTGTTGATGAGTTGACTCGTTTTGTCGAGATTTTCCCACTGAAATACAAATCAGCTGAGGAAGTTGCTATAGCGTTTTTTAAGGGGATAATTTGTCGATATGGTGTTCCTGAATGTCTGATCACAGACAATGGTAGGGAGTTTATTAATAAGACTTTAGACGGTCTTGCTAATTTGTTGGGGATAAAGAAAGTATCTATAATCCTGTATAGACCTGAAGCAAATGGGTTATGTGAGAGGGCGAATCGGAAAGTAATCGAAGCTTTGCGCATGACGGTGGGTGGTTCCGATACACATTGGGACAGATCTTTGGATGAAGTGCGATATAGTATCAATACTATGATGAATGACACAATTAAGATATCTCCAGCAGAAGCTTTGTATGGGTACAAGTTGAAAGGACCTTTTTGATTTGTTACCAGAGCGAGTTCAGGGTGATGTTACGGTCACTTCATTGATAAATACAGCGAGAGAAAGATTTGCACGTATCAGTAAAGAACTTGAACTTAGTTCGCGCGCAATGGTAGAGAAAAGTAACGCGAAATCGAGGGGAGTAGCTTTTTCGATGGGTGATAGAGTGTTTGTTAAAGTGAATGTTCGGAATGATCTGAATTATAAATTAAGTCCGAAGTTCCACGGACCTTTTGAGATTGTAGAGATCAAAAGAGGGAATAGATTTGTAGTTAAAGATGTAAATACTGGTGTGACGAAATTGACCCATATTTCGAAGTTAAAGAAAGTTGGGATGTAATGGAACATTTGTATATAGTTATGTAGTGGAACATTTGTATATAGTTAGAGGGATAAATGGGTTGATGTTTGTATATATATGATATTTATTTTTTTTTTTTTTTTGTCTCTTGTTCATTTTAGATGTTGAAGTTCTTAATCATTTGTTTTCGAATGATTTTAGGAATTGAGACATGGGCTAATTTCATACGAGATTTGACCCGTGTGTTAGTGTATTGTGTTATGGTGTTATGATGTATTTTTGTCATCTGACGCAATATCTTTGTTGTTTAGGATTTTTTTTGGGGGAGGTACTTAGTATATCGGACCGAACAAGTCTGATTTTTTTTTTTCGGGTTGGGAGATCGAATTTGAGTATTTGGATTTTTTTTTCAGTTTCTTTTTTAAAAATGAAGGGAGCTGTATTGTGAGTAATTGTAGTTGTTAAGATCATGGGAGCGATTGCCATTACGTCAATTGCTATTTTGTTGAGAATTAGTCAGGTGTTGCGAAATATTTGCTAACCGGAGTAGAACTTTCATGTCTTTTACGAGATATGATACCTTTTAGTGTTTGGATAGGATTCTCGAGTTTTTTTTTTTCTGTTGGATAGAATTGTTTGTTATGAGTGAGTTCCGTAGAGTTATTGTGCTTAGTAGTGAGTTGACTGTGATATTCCGAGATACACACTTGGAATTAGTTCACATTGTGAGTGTTTGACTTTTTGCATTAGTAGTTTTGTTTGGTTCAGTAACATGAAACCTTTTTGTTATTAGACCTTTTTCGAGTGTTTTTGGGAGACTCAGTAGTGACATGGGATGGATTAGAGACCATGTTCATTTTGGGAGATCAATATCAAGGTTCGGGAGTTGATTATAAGACAAGTTGTACTTTAGTTAGAGAGAAGTGTGTGTGTGACAGTAGTATTTTCCAGTTGCGAGTTGTATCTGTGGGTGGTTGTGAATTATCATTAGTTCATAGACAGACTCCGACAGAATGTGACTTTAGACAGTTCCTGCGAGATTACCACATTGTGTCCACCAGAACGCTTCCTGCCGTGTTTTGCAAGGAGTATGCAGTTACAATGATGTGCCAGAGCAACAAGTCGACATCATTCGTTCTTCAAGGGTCCAAGCTGTTCGATTCATCCTGCAGAATCCTGTCTACGGACTTTCTCGTACTTAGCCGTGCTGTATTCAACAGTTCCGAGATGATAATTATGCGTCATACGCATAACGAGCATTTGGTAGTGGCGGTACCTACAACCAAGGTGCCAATGACAGTTCCAGCGTTGGAAGACATTGACGATCCAGTGATGTTCGAGTATCAGAATATATTATGCCGACAATTTTAATTGTCTTAATAGCTATTTTACTGATAATTCTTGTTGTGGGAGTAGTAAAGCTTTTCGTGTTTGTAAGGTTACATGTAAAGGCTCTAAGAACACAACCCCAGTGACTTTGGAAGTGCGTCATGAGAGCAGTCCTTAAAGCTGCAGTGCAGTAGACATTGCTAATTGAGCATAGCTCTATTCTGTTATGTTTTATACATATGCTTTTTGTTTTTAGTTTGCCGTTAAGAGAGCGAGACGCTCTTATGGGGTGGCTCGAGAAAAATATCTCATTTAAAGGACACATATATGCATTTCATAGCTTCAATGCTTTAAGATGTGATGAAAGAATTTTTGGAGCAGATGGAACTAGGTCGAGAGATTGGATGCAAAATCTTTGTATTCAGCAAATAGTTTGATTCCTCAGCTCTTGCCAGCTCAGCAATATTGGCAGATCAGGTGATCTCCGAAGCGTTATGTATATTCGTGAGTACGTGCGTTACTTTGATCTAGATTATGCCAAAATCTGCCCTAAAAGTGAGTTTGATCGTTCATTAACGTGATAGAACTGCAGTTGTCCAGTCATAACTTTGAAGTCGTTCCAGGCTTTGAAAATCGGCAGATAAGGTAGAGTCTCAAATCTCTGTTTTTATGGGAGAAAATTGAACTTGTGATTTTTACCATGACTTTCTAATCATTATGAACTTTTGAACTGGTGTGGGAGATTTAATATGAATATTCATACCTCTTTTATATTATTATTTTGTCATGTTACATTTGCCATATCTTGGCTATGCATTTTACACTTTCCATTATTGTGTTTTGCATTTCATATATTTTTGGGAGTTTTCTATCATGTTTAATTCTTTCGACAGATGTCTGTGGACTTGTTGGTTTGATAAAGAGGACACATAAGTCATTTGGAATTGTGGTAGACTGTTTTTTTTTTGACATGACTTTTAGTTATTGATTTGGGAGTATGTGAGATTTTGGGGATTTTCAGGCTATTAGCCATAATGAGACTTCTTTAATCAGAAGTGTTTGCAGTTTAGAGTTTAGTTATCTGACTCAATAATTCATTTATTATGCATTTTAATCTTTGCTTTGTTTTATTAATTTCTTGTTGGGTTATTTGAATAATAAACCTATTTTTGTAGAAACGATTGTGTTTCTTTAAATAGTCCATTTAATTGCTTTGAGAGAATGAGTGAGGTTAGGTGGGTGAGCTTTGGTAAACGATGAGAGAGAGAGAGTCGATACACGGTGAGAGAGAGAGAGAGAGGAGAGAGAGAGAGAGAGAGAGAGAGAGAGAGAGAGAGAGGGGAAAAAAAAATGTGAGTGTTATCATGGGTTGAATCTTTCCACGTCTTTTTCCTGAAGAAAGATCGCTAGGATTACGCTACGTACACTTCCAAAACAAATGTTGATCTGTTCCTTGTAACATATATATAGTATATATATAATATATATATATTATATATATATATTTTTATAAAATAAATGTATAATCAGTTGATATATATATATATATAAATATGATAGGTCCTATATATATGCATAAGTAAAGATATATATATATGTTTTTATATAAAAATACGGGGATATATATATATATATATATAAAATTAAAAAGACAGGTTATATAAATATATATATAATATATATTGTATATATATATATATTCTGATATTTTTATTTATATTTTTTTTTAATGGGTTTATATATATATATATATATATTTTATTTTTATATATATATATATATTGGTCTGTATAGTATATATATATATATATTAATATATAAGTATATATATATTTGCTATATATATATATAATATATATATTAAAATTATATAAAATATATATATATATATATATATATATATATATATATGTTTGTTTGGTTATTTGTCTTTCCTATATATAGATCGGGTATCTTATATATTCTTTATATATGTATTTTTATATATATATATATATATATGACTTTAATTTTTGCATGGACTAATTTAACGTAGAGAGGTTTCTTGATATTTTGTCTTAAGGAAGATTGCTTTGATTTTTGTATTAATAAAGTTTAAATTAAGTTAGAGTTTGAGAATGAAGTTAAGTTTTAGTTTTTTTGTTAAGATTTAAGTTTTTGGATGTAGTTTGTTTTATCCTTAGCTGTTTTTGAACTGAACTTTCTCCTCCTCCCCAGTTAGGTGTTTAGAATAGATAGTGCTATTTTTGGACGCTTTTATATTTTTATTTTTGGGCGTTGACGTGTCCTCTTCTGTCGTCAGAGTAGGATGTGTGTATCTTGGGGAGTTCGAGGTTAGTTATGATCATAATATTGATTGCCAGATGTCAATTTGGAGACGTTGTGGGTGAGATTCTTGAGTGTCAAAACTTTTGCAGCCCTTCAAAAACTGTTTGACTTTACCAAGACCAGTATAGCCATTACATCAGAGTTGTCCTCAGACTGTAGTGGATCTTCAATATTTTGTTCACAGCTTGATAGGATGGGGGGGAGTCTCCTGAGATGTTACACATTTTGTCTCCAGCAGCTGCACTTGTTGAATTTGAGAAAGAAGCCGTGAATGGCCAGTAGGGTGGAGTATCAAACACAGGAGAAGGCAGTTTATTGTTTGCTGGATAAGGTGGAAATTTTGGGACACTAGTGCGTGTGTTCAAAGAGTTTAAAATTGCCTTTAATGAATGCAGCATTGGCCCCTATCTTCTCAGGTAATTTTTACTGAGAAGAATTAATACAGCTCCGTGTTTTCCTCGTTAGGGTACCTGATGCTTGCTTGTGGCGTGACAGCTCTGAAATAATTGAGATTGTTTTCAGGTTTTATCATATTATTTTGTATTGTTTTTTTAATGGTTCAGTAATCCATTGGATTTGTTTGTCTTTTGTAAGTTTGTTTGGACATTGACATTCCCAACTTATTATAACATCTTTGTGTTTAGCACTTTATAAATGACTTAGAGTAGGAGATTTGGTTTTATTTCTTGTTTTATGATCTTCTCTTCCTTCGCCTTCATTGAGTATAATTTTTAGAGATGTTAATGATTAAAGTCACCGTTTCGTTGCAATATAAATTTTGATTGGTAATAGTCTATGTTAGGGCGCTAGTATTTAACATTAGGGCTTATTAAGACGAACAGTAGTCATTTATTAAGAATGCAAAAAGAGTTTGTATTTTACAATGAAATGCTTTCCTTAGAATAACAGTTGTGTTCAATTTCAGTTCTTTGTCTAATAAATATTGTTAATGATTTTCTTTCGCCCCTTTGATTGTTGCCTTATGGATATTTCTGTCTGTGTCTGAGGACGTCTGTAGGTGGGGTGTACCAGAGACCCATTTCTTTCAGTAGATTTTTGCACCTGGTGTTTTAATCTCAGTAAAAGCCTTTATTTGATAGATAGAGAGAGTCGCCAGATTTGACGTAAAGACAGAATGTCAGTATATTGACCTTAATTTTGCTACTGAGACTCTAAGACATAAATATTTATTTCTGTTTTAAAACCTGATGTAGAAATATGGATGATTTTGAGTTTTCACCTGCTGAATTTTTTAGGGATCGGCAGATTGCCTGATATATTTATCGGTGTTAAACAAATATATTTAGTTAGTTGTATATAGGTATTGAATATTACGTTCAGGAGTACAGATACTATATAAACAAATTTTGAGCTTTAGTTAGGCAAAATATAGATCAGGAGTTTGGTGAGGCTGCGAATTTGGTAAATGTAAATGAGGTGAGAATGAAAGTGATATTTGAGAACATATCAGTTTCAGGTGAGGAAGTGAGCATTGCTGCAGGTTTGACTTTGTTATAAGATCCTCCTCGTACAGGGATTTTGTATATAGGACCTATTAACCCTATTATGATCGTTCTAATAATCCTTTTGTTTTCTGATATATATGGAAGAAAATGTACCTCTTGTGGCGGAGTCTAAAAGAGGCTTTTGAGTTCAAACTGATAAGTAAGAGAATCGAATTAAGAAAAGTAGAGTTTGAAGAGGCTGAGAGGGGAAGGAGCATGAATTAAAAATGGCTCAGATAAAGTTGGAAATGGCAAAGTTGACAGGAAGTAACTTGGTTATATATCCCCTAATCCCATGTTTATAGAGGTTTATATATATATATATATACTAAATGGTGCTTCTTTTTAAGGTGCTCTTTCCCATTTTTGTATGGTAAATGTCCCAGAATTCTTTGAGGGCATTTGAGGGGTAGCGTCTCGTAGTTGTCTTGGCCCTGCTGACATGGGACCTTGCTTATCCAGTGTAGGTTGTGGGCAAAGCTATAAAACGGTATACAATGCTTTGGACGATTCGGTGGCTAGGGACTATCATAGCGGTTAAGTCCATAGTTTTGAAAGCGTATGATTTTAGTGCCCGAGGCCTACCGGCTGTAAATTTAGAATTTAGTTAAAACTCCATTTATCTTTTGTGGAGTTTCCGCTCGAATGAAGAGGGAACAGTTTTACGATGTGGTTGATAGCAAAGGTCCGGTAATTTCAGTAGGTGCTCTGAAAGAGTTGATCCTCCTGGAAGAGTTAAAAAGCCTGCTGAGGTAAAATTGAGGTGCATTTAGAAGAGGTTAAGGCTGACACTTTAGATCGTAGCCCAAATTGCAGACGAGTTTGTATAACCCATAAATCAGAGTCTATATATTTCCAAGCACGATGTCATAATAATCCCGATCCCAGGTCACCTGATAATACAGTAATAATAATCGCTTTCTTCCAGAATTCTAATAATCCATCATTTAGGAATAATAATACAAAGTTATCTTTTAACAGGAACCAAAACAATGTTGATTTTCAATCAAAATAAGGTTCAAGAAATTTGGTGTCTCAGGGTTCCAAAGAGTGATTAGGAATTCCCAAAATAATAATAATGATCCCATAAACTTTTATCATTTGAGAAAATCAATTTCAATGATAATATCAATTTGTGGTGAGGTAACTTGTTACTGGTGCAATAAGGTTATCATCCAGACTCAATGGAATATGGGAAATACCTTCAACAGAATAACACTTCGTATAGTCCTGTGTCTCTGGTTGCTGTTGGCCCTATAAAGTCTCCTGTTTTGTTTCACAGACAATCATTACCTGTAAGAATAGGATTGGTAATAATGTAGTAATTGGATGGTCAAAATGAAAACCATGATGGAAATTTGTTACTCAAATAATAGGTTTATTTTTAAGTTGGTAAAGTTGTATAAATGATGATAATCTCAAAAGATTTACTAAAATTGACAACAGTGTAAGATTTCTTATTTGAAGCATCGCTTAGGATTTAATTAAACCTAACTGGTAATTTTTAAGAAATTAAGTGGTTTCCCAAAAGACTGTATTATCAACTCCATTGGTGACCTGGTTAGTTTTTCCTGGATAGTCAGGGTAAATGAATTACGGTTGTGGATATACTTCATTGTCCAAATATTGATGGTATCTGGGTAATGAGGTGTTGGATGAAAAATGTAAGAAATTCCCAATTCTCTCGAAACACAGTACCCTGTGAAATTATATCAATGCTAGCACAGACATATATGGTGATTTAATTAAAATGAAATGATTTAAGGTTAAATTTGGATGTAGATTATATCAATCCGGGTCCGTAAAGAACATTTAATGTTAAAAAGAAAGTTAAATATGTTTTCTAAACCTGATTGGGATAGACATGTTTTTGTAAAAGCCCAGAAGGAAGAGTTCAACTTTGAATTGGGTGATGAGTCTGATTAACAGACCTATCACTTTGTTTTAATTAACATTATTACCCAGTAATCAGTCGTCCTTCTTTGGATGATTTGGATCAAACACTCAAGACTTGAGCAAAACAATACCTTCACCAGATTTCATGAATTTATTTTAAATATGTCTCATTGTGATTCCTTTCAGCAGGTCATTTTGGATATGTAAAATTTTAAGATTGTTGGCAGAGAGAATTATTGGTGGCCTGGTATGAAATCGTCGGTAACTAACTGTTTTGAAACTGTGAAATATGTCAAGTTAACTCCCAACCAACCGATTCCAGATCTCCTTTAGAATACAATACCAGCTATTGGGAACCATTTTCGGAGCTGGTCATTGATATGGTTGGGCCTTTGCCCAAAACAAAAACTGGGTTTATGTATATTTTAACTATTATGGATCGAGCTTCTAGGTTCCCAGAGGGAGCCTTTCACATTGAGTAAACAAAAGTATAACGTCTAAAATTGTGTTTGATAAACTGGTTGAATATTTTTACTAGGTATGGTCTCCCTCTTTATTCAGACCGATTGTTGGTTTTTGAATTTCACAGAGTAAGGTAATTTATAATGGATAGGCATACTGAACTGGCCATTCAGGCATTACAGGCTGGGTTATCATCCGGAGAGTCAAGGGGTGGTGGAGAGGGTTCACCAGACCTTAGAAACAATTATAAAGAACCTATTGTTATGGTAAAGAAACGAGTAAGATAAGGCTCTCCCATTCTCCGCCCAGGCTGTACTATTCGTAATCACCCAAATGGAAAAACTACAGGTGTAAGCCCTTTTGAGTTAATTTTATCATAAAAATACATTTTAAAATCTGGGTGAAATTCTTGACGAATCTGAGCAAAAAGGAAAAATGAAAATTTTCAATTTATGGAAACACTTTAAAATGGTTAGGTTGAATATGGCACCTTATAAGTTTGCCAAAAGATTAATTATTCTCCAAAAATGAAACAAAATTTTACATAAGAAGATTAAACCCAATCAGTAAAATTATTATGGCTGAAAACTGGTATTGAAATCAGCATGGACCCTGATAATTTTTTTAAACCCTGGTAACTCCTTGGACCACTTTAGAAACAAACCGGGCTTCTGATGTTAATTATGAATTGAATTGATCAATAACTCTGTAAGGATAATTGTTCCATATTAATGGAATTAAAATCTTATCAGTCAGTAAAAATGTAAACCCATCTGGTATATTTAGAACCACAAGGGGTAGATTGATCTGTGCTCAGTAATGATTTTGATGATTTAATATTCAACTTCCTTTTTCAGATGCACGTTGGATAATCTCTTTTTGATGGTCTTGAATGATTTAAAGCATTTGAAGGGTCTCAAAAAAGGATTTTAAATCTAATTCATTCGTTTTTAGATGTGTTTAAAGATTCACAGGGAAACTAATTTGTTGGTTCATGATGTTAATGTGGGAAATGCCACTGTGTAAACAAGATGTTTTAGTTTGTTGAAATTTTCTAATATTGAGGAATTGTAGAAAAAGAAATTTTCAAAGTATAACTCATCACCATCATCATTCCCTCTGTCAGTCCATGAAGTTTTTTGTGTTGGTTAACATAAGTCGGATGTAACTTCTGAAAAGTAGGGACTCAAAGATTTACATGTGTTCACACCAAAAGTGATTCTTTCTCCCTTCCTTCAAAAGTCATTGATGACTGCCTTAACTTTTCTGCCATCTTATATTTCCTTGAAATTAGATTTGTTAAAGGGTTATTGGCAGGTCCTTTGTCTGATCACTAGAACTTTCTGTTTGTAACACCTTTTGGGTTATAACTTAGTCTTAAATAATTTTCATTTGGTTTGAAAAATGCGGCATGCACTTTTCAAATTTTAAAGAAATTTTATGATTTGCTTCTAGATGGTACTGCTATTTATATAGATGATTTAGTAGTTTATAGTGATGACTGGGATTTACATTTGGTACTTAGAGAAAGTTTTGAATGCATTGGAAATGCAGGTCTCGTGACCAAAAATCTTTCACTTGTGAATTTCCCAAACTTTCAAAGGTAATTTATCTGGGACATAAGTCGGTTTTAGGGTCAAGTAGCCCCATTCTCTTCCTGACTCATTGAGGCTATTTTGTTAACATACTTTTCCTGTTAATATAACCTTTCTCAAAGAATTTTAGGTATGACTGGGTGATTACAGAAGGTTCATTAGAAATTTTCACCTTGCTCAACACATCTTGAATAAGCTTTTAGAAAAGGGTCGTAAGTTTCTTTGGACGACTCAGTGTGAGAATCATTTAACAGTTTAAAATCTATAAAATAATGACTAACTTCCCAACTATCCTCCCACTTAATTTTTATAGAAACCGTTCATTGTGGCTGTTGACGCCAGTGATGTGGGAACAGATATGTTATTTCAGCGTGGAGAAGATGGGGAAGTTCATCCCATCGTCTTACTTCAGTCGAAAGTTGATGGCGGCCGAAAAGAGATATTCGACCATTGAGAAAGAAGCCTTTTGAATCCGAACACTGATTCATTTTAAGCCTTATATAACTAATTTTGCTTTTCCCATGACAGGTATGGACGGACCATAATCCTTTGGTTTTCATCAACAGTATGAAGGGGCTAACCAAATGTCCAGCCTTGGGCCTTGCAATTACAAAGTTTAATTTGGACATCAGGCACGTGAAAGGTTCCGAAAATAAGATACCTGATGCCCTTTCTCGAGGTTGAGTTGATCTGGGTTGTCGGGTGTGCTGAAGTCACTCAATAGTCCGGTCCAGCCATCATTATTTTTATGCTATGAAGACTGGAGGTTGCATTTCTTCACAGCTCAAGCCATATTGGATGACACCCTCTTGTATATTTTGTTGTATGTCTTTGCATGAGCATTAAGTTTTTCTCAGCTTTTATTATTTTTATGCTATAAATGCTGAATGTTGTTAACTCTGTTTCAGAGCTTGTAACTGATATAACTTGCTCGAGGTTGGTTTGAATTTTCTGAGCTCATGTCTACTGCCCCAACTCAACTCTCTTCAAAATCTCTTCAGTATTGACAATACAAACTTAAACTTGTACCTTTAATGTTGTTTTTTTAGGTTTGAAAGATACTTCTTTTTCAGGTAAAGTTGTCATTTTTCTATCTAGTTTGATTGTAGCCTAATCATGCTTCTTGCAGGTTTTGTAACTTGAAAATGTGTTGACTGGAATGGCTTGTATGAGTTTAGGACTAAGTTTTATGAAATGGTTTGATTTAATGCAGGTGATGGTTAGGAATGGAAAATGTTATTAACTTGTTGATGTTGGTCATTTTCCTTTTTACAGCACATTTTTGATTTAAGTTGTTTGTCAATTATATAATTAAAAATTTCTTTTTTAAATAAATTTTTTTTTTCAGGGAGGAAATCAGGTTTAACGTAGTTTTTTTCTTGATATTTTGCTCTTAAGGAAATTGCTTTCATTTTATATTAATAAAGTTTAAATTAAGTTACTAGTTTCCTTAAATTAAGTTTAGTTTTAAGGTTAAATTTAAGTTTTTTGTGAAGGGTTTGTTTTTAGCCTTCAGCTGTTTTTGGAAGTGCTGTTTCTCCTCCTCCCCCCAGGTGTTTAAGTGATAGTGCTATTTTTGACGCTCTTTATATTTTTATTTTTTTGGGCGTGTGACGTGGACCCAAAGTGTCGTCAGAGGAGGGTGTGTATCTTGGGAGTTCAAAAGTGGAGCGACCCACAATATATTGCTGCAGACTGCTTGGTTGGAGACGTTGTGACCGTATTCTTGAGTGTCAAAACTTGCACTCCTTCGGCTTCTGTTTGGATTTCTCAAGGACCAACATAGCCTTGGTATATCAGAGGTGTCCTCTGATTAGTGGATCTTCACTATTTTGTTCCGCTTCCTGACATGGCTCAGGAGTCTCCTGGACCTACACATTTGTCTCCAGCAGCTGCACTGTGGGTTTCGCAAACCCGTGAGGTGGCCAGTAGGGTGGATATCACCAGGTAATGTGCCGTTTATTGTTTGCCCTGGATATTTTGTGGGCAATTGCTACAACACTAGTGCGTGTGTTCATGAGGATTACAGCAGGACACCTTTGATTGGCCCCTCATCTTCGGAGTGAGAGCTTAGATACAGCTCCGTGTTTTCCTCGTGCGTCGTAACTGCTTTCTTCGGGGCGTGACAGCTCTGAAAATGTTATTACAACTATTTCAGGTGTAATTTATATTATTTTGTATTGTTTTTTTAAGTGTTCATATCCGTTGCGTTTGTTTGTCTTTTTGTAAGTTTGTTTGGAGGCATTGCTTTCCCAACTTATTATAACTATCTTTGTGTTTAGCTTTATAAAGTTAGGTAGGAGATTTAAGGTTTTATTTCTTGTTTTATGATCTTCTCCTTCCTTCTTCCTTTAGTATAATTTTAGGTAGAGGTTAATGATTAATAGCCGGCTTTTCTTTTCAATATAAATTTTGATCACCTACGTAATAGTCTATGTTAGGGAATTAGTATTTAGCTTTAGGAGTATTACGTGAACAGTAGTCATTTATTAAGTGCTAAAATTGTTTGTACTTTTGTTGGAAGTAATTTCCTTACGGAAAATTTGTTGTGTTCAATTTCAGTTCTTTGTGTAATAAATATTGTTAAGTTTTTCTTTCGTTTTTTCATTGTTGCCTGGTTGATATTTCTGTCTGTGTCTGAAAACGTCTACACCAGAGCCCATGTCTTTCTGTATTGAGCCTGGAAGTTATGGTCTCAGCAAAGAGCCAACATATATATATATATATATATATATATATATATATATATATATATATATATATATATATATATATATATATATATATATATATATATATATATATATATATATATATATATATATATATATATATATATATATATATATATATACATATATATATATATATATATATATATATATATATATATATATATATATATATATATATAATTATATATATATCTGTATGTATATATATTAATGACCGTACACAAGGTCACTAGGGTCATAATCTCTTACGGCATCTGTTTTAAGAACAGCACCATATTAACTGACGTCTCTAGGACTCTAGTGTCGATGGCTTGGCGTTGGGTCAGCACCTTCCTTCTCCCTCGACGACTCTTCCCCTGTATCTAACCTCAGACAAGGGCCTACTAGGATTAAACACTCAGATACAAAACTAGACTTTATTTGCAAATTTCACAAAGGTAATTCAGCAAAAACTATGGACATAAAAATGGAAATCATAGCTAAAGGAAACTCTGATTCACAATCCATCAAATTAATGATTCTAGACCAACCAATACTAGTGACTAACACCTTGGTTATCAAATAAAATAAACAGGTCAAAAATTGGTCAAAGTCTAGCACATTCGCAATGAGTACATTCTCGACCTCTTACGCTGCAAAACATCTGGGGAAGACAAACAAAATCTTCTTTAGTTTCCCAAAACACAAAAAAATGTAAATATGGGAATTCCTCCCACATTACTCAAAAACAAGATACATATTATAGAAATTGAGAAAACAATCTACAGTTTGGTAAATAGATATGCTCCTTACCTCTAAACCCCGTATTTAAATCAGTTCTGGTACTGAGCACAACACAAGTCTCCAACTTCTCAAGTCTTTCAATAAGGCTCAATGTTAGTTTTGGAATGATTCTCTTTACTTAATCTTATTCCTTCACTCGTCGGGACTCAGCCCAAAAGACACACACAAACACACATTCCTCATCGGAACCTGGCAACTTCCGGTGGACTTATATACAGTGTCATGTCACATAATCCCACGCCTCGAGAAATGTGACATCATCCTTACTTAATGAGGAAATGCATCAGAGGCTAGCTAAACATTCTACTCCAAGATTTTTGGGAAAGTTTTCCTCCCCACTTGTTAATTCAACATCCGTTGTGTATTGTAATTCATAATATACTTGTGACCTCCAAGCTTTTCAGATATATGAATTTATGTATATATATTCTCTTGGTCTTGAAGGTCAAGCTTCCAAAATATAAAATTATACTAGCTGCCCGGGAAAACTCTGAATGACTCAGAAAAATTTTCCTGCACTTCCTTGTGCTGACTGTCCCTTTATCCAGGAATCACTGTGTTGACTGCCCCTTTACCCAAATATTACGGTGCTGACTGTCCCATTTATCCAGGTATTACTGTGGTGACTGTTCCCTATATCCAGGAATTACTGTACTAAATGTCCCTTTTATCCAAATATTTCTGTGCTGACTGTCCCATCTATCCAGATATTACCGTGGTAAGTATCCCATTTATCTAGATATTACTCTGCTGATTGTACCTTTTATCCAGGTGTTACTGTGGTGACTGTCCCATTTACCCCTCACTAAACCTAAACACACCCGGCCCCCACTTAACTGAAACAGCCCCAATAAACCTAAGCACAGCCCTACTAAACCTAAACACACCCTCCCACTAAACCTAAACACGCCCCCTACTAAACCTAAACGCATCCCCTGCTAAACCTAAATAATCCCCACTAAACATAAATGCACAACCACACTAAACCTAAACACAAACCTTGATACAGAGTTATTAATCACAGAAAGGAAAGCATTTTCAATAACTTATTTCTATGGTATCAAGTAAATAAATGAGGTATGATAAACCCATAGAGTTTATTGCCACATTAGTTACTAAGTCTACGGGCAACACTAGCCCCATTTCAGGAAAGGGAAGGGGAAGGGAAGGGGGTTGCTTGTTTGAAAACTACTCTATTATCTAAGTTGGATCAAATGATGGCCATGTGCCAAATTTTGTCGAGATCAGTCAAGCGGTTCGGATTTCTACAATGCACAAAGTTTCAAACATGCAAACATACACACATACAAACATTCACTTTTATATATGAGATTAGTGTTTTTGCCTGTTTATAATCCTAAAGTGTCTCTTCATGTACAGTACAAATTACTTCTTTTCATGTTATATATTTTCCGTCAATCATAATAGCTGAGTTATCATCTATTCACAAAAGTCTCTTTATTTTCTCTTCAACAATCTTTCTGCAGTTTAAGCCTCTTGACAACACTGATTGGGCTAATGAATACTGATGGTCACTTAAGTCAATGACATAAGCCCGTATGATTTATTAAAACGCCTCTCGGTGAGTCAATGACTAAGCAAATATTTTCCTAACATCATTTCTCTCAGCTGGGTGATGTTATTGCTTGTAGACGCAAGCAAAAAAATACAGGTTTTGTAAAACAATGAAAATTTAGTTCAAGTTTATAAATCGGACAACCAAACAGACACTGAAATATGGACAGAGGGGAGTTGTGTTAAATTAGTCATTTTGTTGATATTTATAAGGAAATATGAGTACACGAAAACGCATCAGCGGAAAAACTGGATTATTTAGACGCTAACATGCATTAAATATGCGCTGTTTGTAATCGATAAACATTACAATGAAATACCAGCAGGAAATCTGTAAACTTTCCGGGAAATGACAAATTGTATTATTGTGCAAAAGTGAGTAAAAATGTACAAGCTTTCTAAGCAGTTGTTTGCGAGAATCAAAGACCGGCAGCTGTAATCTGCCCTTTTAAAAACGGATTAAGGATTCTTTGGAACCGATCGCCCATTGATATCGGCATGAAACCTGAAATTATTCCCCAAATTTGCTCTTTACTGTTTTTGGAGTCCCCGGAGGAATGCTTCTCTCTCTCTCTCTCTCTCTCTCTCTCTCTCTCTCTCTCTCTCTCTCTCTCTCTCTCTCTCTCACTTCCGTGTATTTATATTTCCCTGCTGAGTATTTAAATCTGTAGGTTGTGAAGATGAATAATTTTTTATATTATTTTTCATACTTACAAACATACTACTTTATTTTCATTGATTTTTTCAACCAGGCATGACTATGATATACATACGGTGTCTCAGAGAGAGAGAGAGAGAGAGAGAGAGAGAGAGAGAGAGAGAGAGAGAGAGAGAAGAGAGAGAAATAAGTCAATCAGTCATTAAAGATGAGGTCTGAAGCAATCACTCGGTTATTCTCAAATTGTTGAAGAAATTAAATATTTCTGCAACGGTGAGAATACAAACTGTAACACTAGTTAAAAGTATCAGAACAGTTCTTAATGAATCAGCGTTTTCCCTTTTAAACAGTCAGTAATGAAGTGTTTCTCTTTTTCACGCTTAGTCTTATTTTCTGCTGACTTGTTTAATAAATTCGAATCGCTAGTCACAAGCGCCCTTTCCTTAATCAATATTTTAGCATTCCACCGGCATCAGCTCAGTCTAATGCTCGTCTCAGTCGACAGAGGGCACGAGTAAAATGGTTGCATTTGAGAAAAAGTGAGGCCCTATTTCAGCATCAAACACCGAAATTCGTATTCGTAAGAGCCAAGGAACCAGAGGTGAATTTATTACCTCATGAACATAATATTATGCAGCACTGAGTTGATTCGTTGACAGTCCTTGGGAGGCTCCGGATGAGAAACTTAATTCTTCCTCATTTTCCTCATTCTTCAGCTCTCATTTTCCCGCTGTTTGCTCTGAGCCAGCTGCATGAAGACGCCTTTGTGAGGACGCTGTTTCAAGTTTTAAATTGTGCGCTTGAACGCTGGAAAAATTGTTGCCTATTTTTGTAATTGTTAGACTTTTGATCATTTCCCGCGCTTGAGAGACTGAAAAGAAAAGAAAACCCTGTGCAGAAAACTTCCAGTGTTAGCCATTTCATACACCTACACAAAAGGCTCATTGGCAGCTCGTCGAGCTTCCTACACACACAACACCATTCAAATAAATACTCGTCTATTCTAAAACGCTTTCTTTGATCTACATTTTAACGTCCACACTCTATCGTATAGAGGAGAACAAGTTCAACAAACTCCAAAGTCAGGCCTGCAGAACTTGGTCAAAAGGTCAAACCGGTCTCTACATTTCAAGGACTGGAAGAGAAGAATTACCAAAAATCCCCAGATTGCAAGAGGGCAAAGGATTAGCAAGGACCGTTTGGAGGTATACAAGGAGTCTTGAACGTAATCAACGGCTAGACGACAAAAACGGGAAGAAATTGTACTGAAGATGACAACTGGAGCTATCGTAACATTAAGAGCAATACATTGTAAATTCTTCGTCTATGAAAAATAGCGGGAAAAAAACAGAAAAAGCTATTCCTATTTGCCTTTTATCAATAACAATGATAATAGTAAAAATAATAATAGTGATAATAATATTCTCTGGTGTTAGGCACTCTCCCTACTTCATTGCCGAAGATTCATTATAAACCATTTTCAACATAAATGTCAGTAATGGTGTCATTTGGAGAATAGAAGTATCATCATTTCCCAGTGAAGGAACCTGAGAAGGAGACAAAAGCGAGAGATGATGAGTAGGTAGAAGCAACTCAAGAACTTCTTTAGAAGTTTGATAAAAAAAAAAAAAGATTTCAGGGTTTGTTGTATATTAGAAGAAAAGGCCATTTTGATGATATTAAAAATGATAACTAAAAGACACTTTGGTCTTTCATTGGTCCTGAAGTAATAAATTTCTAAACCTTCTTTTCTCCCAATTTATCTGTTTTATATCTTTTCTCTATCTCACACACACACACAGACCTCTGTCTTTATTCTCTGCTACTGTATATGCACTCAGCTGCCCTTCATGGCTTTCGAAGAATTTTTTCTTAACATTTTTTCTGAAAAGGCGAAATTTCGAACCTTTTTTGGGCGAAGCATAAAATAGCAGCGCATAACCCCCGAGGAAGTCGCAACACTTCCTTCTTTCTTGTTGGTGATGACGTCATCCATTACTCTTGCTGATTACGTCATGAAACTGCTGCCACATGTAGGCTACTAACCCTCCGGCTTTTAGCAGTGATTCATGCACACATACTTTTCCCTTTGTTTGTTCGTATTGCCATAAAGCTGCAGTATATATTCAAAATATTTCCATGATTAAGTAAAATACAAAATGCCTTTAATTGTTAATCATGAGTCCTTGCTTTCATCGCAGAGTTACCGATTTTTTTTTTATGGCGTCAGCAGCGTATTCTCATCAATTTTAGAATAATTATTATGGGATATTGAAACAATAATAACATTTTTGTAAAGACTAGTGTTCACTCAACTGACAAGAATGGAGAATGGTGGCGTCTGAATAACTGACGAAAAAGGTCAACTGGTTACTTTCATGGTTTGAGAATTGCAGGGGCTATAGACCATTTAGTATGGAGATCAGGTTCATATTTCATTACATCTCCAGTGATCCGATATCTTTAATAGCAATGACCGTGAGGGGGAAAACACCCTGCCGTGATATTTGTCGAAATTAAATCTGTTATTTGTACACAAAGACACCTGGCAAACCATTATCATTTTCGTAAATGGCCAGAGTAAAGGGACGTCAGAGTCCATTCATGTGGTGGGTGACGTCATCGTATAGAGTCAGCAAAAACATTCCCGTCATGGTGGAATGTATAATGAACGTTAATCATTTGCTGTGTTTAATTATTTATATTACGTCCTAGTTATTGTTATTTTGTATTCATTACATGTGAGTAATTTCCTTATATATATATATATATATATATATATATATATATATATATATATATATATATATATATATATATATATATAAATATATATATATATGTGTGTGTGTGTGTGTGTGTGTGTGTGTGTATGTATATATATATATATATATATATATATATATATATATATATATATATATATATATATATATATATATATATATATATGTGTGTGTGTGTGTGTGTGTATGTATATATATATATATATATATATATATATATATATATATATATATATATATATATATATATATATATATATATATATATATATATATAAATTTCTGACTCACGTCGGGGATCGAACCCAGGTCTCTCAGGTGGAAAGCAAGGCGTTACCACTGGGCCATATAAGTCTAAAAAGTTGGAACCTGAGAGCAACTGCACCAGGAATTACCTGGGCAAGTAACTGCTTGCATACCAGCAGTTTTCCCCAACTTCCCGACTCAGCAATGACCAATAGACAACATTTTATTCGAATTATCCCTTCTGAGTGAATAAGATGAAATCATCAACACACAATCACGTGTGGAACGAAATAAATTTCTGACTCACGTCGGGATCGAACAGGTCTCTCAGGTGGAAAGCAGGGCGTTACCCACTGGGCCATACAAGTCTAAAGAAGTTGGAACCTGAGCAACTGCCCAAGGAATTACCTGGGCAAGCTAACTGCTTGCATACCAGTGAGTTTTCCCCAACTTCCCGACTCAGCAATGACCCAATAGACAACATTTCATTCAATTATCCCTTCTGAGTGAATAAGATGAAATCATCAACACACAATCACGTGTGGAACAGAAATAAATTTCTGACTCACGTCGGGATCGAACAGGTCTCTCAGGTGGAAAGCAAGGCGTTACCCACTGGGCCATACAAGTCTAAAGAAGTTGGAACCTGAGCAACTGCACCCAAGGAATTACCTGGGCAAGCTAACTGCTTGCATACCAGCGGTTTTCACAACTTCCCCAACTCAGCAATGACCCAATAGACAACATTTCATTCAATTATCCCTTCTGAGTGAATAAGATGAAATCATCAACACACAATCACGTGTGGAACAGAAATAAATTTCTGACTCACGTCGGGATCAACCCAGGTCTCTCGGGTGGAAAGCAAGGGCGTTACCCCACTGGGCCATACAAGTCTAAAAGAAGTTGGAACCCGAGAGCAACTGCACCCAGGAATTACCTGGGCAAGCTAACTGCTTGCATACCAGCGAGTTTTTCCCAACTTCCGACTTGGGTGCAGTTGCTCTCGGTTCCAACTTTTTTAGACTTGTATGGCCCAGTGGGTAACGCCTTGCTTTCCACCTGAGAGACCTGGGTTCGATCCCCGACGTGAGTCAGAAATTTATTCTGTTCCACACGTGATTGTGTGTTGATGATTTCTATCTTATTCACTCAGAAGGATAATTCGAATGAAATGTTGTCTGGGTCATTGCTGAGTCGGGAAGTTGGGGAAAACTGCTGGTATGCAAGCAGTTAGCTTGCCCAGGTAATTCCTGGGTGCAGTTGCTCAGGTTCCAACTTTTGACTTGTATGGCCAGTGGTGCAACGCCCTGGCTTTTCCACCTGAGAGACCTGGGTTCGATCCCCGACGTGAGTCAGAAATTTATTTCTGTTCCACACGTGATTGTGTGTTGATGATTTCATCTTATTCACTCAGAAGGGATAATTCAATGAAATGTTGTCTATTGGGTCATTGCTGAGTCGGGAAGTTGGGGAAAACTTGCATGCAAGCAGTTAGCTTGCCCAGGTAATTCCTTGGGTGCAGCTGCCTCAGGTTCCAACTTCTTTAGACTTGTATGGCCCAGTGGGTAACGCCCTGCTTTCCACCTGAGACACCTGGGTTCGATCCCGACGTGAGTCAGAAATTTATTTCTGTTCCAATTACGTGATTGTGTGTTGATGATTTCTATCTTATTCACTCAGAAGGGATAATTCGAATGAAATGTTGTCTATTGGGTCATTACTGAGTCGGGAAGTTGGGGAAAATTCCGCTGTATGCAAGCAGTTAGCTTCTGCCCAGGTAATTCCTTGGTGCAGTTACTCTCAGGTTCCAACTTCTTTTAGACTTGTATGGCCCAGTGGTAACGCCCTTGCTTTCCACCTGAGAGACCTGGGTTCGATCCTGACGTGAGTCAGAAATTTATTTCTGTTCCACACGTGATTGTGTGTTGATGATTTCTATATATATATATATATATATATATATATATATATATATATATATATATGTGTGTGTGTGTGTGTGTGTGTTTGTTGTGTGTGTGTAGAATCTACTCATTACTTACCAGATACATATGTAATTATAATAGCCACAATTCGAGAAGTTAAGAGGCATTGTGGCTATTACAATACACACACACACACACACATATATATATATATATATATATATATATATATATATATATATATATATATATGTATACTGTTACATGAAGATTCTTTTGGGACTCAGGATTAAGGTTTTCAAAACAGTCATGAGAATAATGTTGCCGTGCATGGTACTGGAACCTGAGCAATTTGAAGAAAGAAGAAATCCTTGGAAAGGAGAGAGATGAGAATGTTGAGATGGATCCTGGGAGAGTTGTTACTACTGGAAAGAATCGAAGGTGGGCAAATAAGAAAAACAGGAGGAGTAGGATGAGGTGGTATGGTAATGTAGTACACAGGATGAGGATGGTCTGGTCTACAAAGTATATGATATGGACGTGGAAAGTTCGAAATACAGGGCACAGGACACCCAGGTGTCAATAACAGAATTCTGTGGAGAAAGAAGAGGCAGATAGGATTAATTCTGTAGGAAAAGAAATATGTATTCATATATGAGTATTGTAACGAACCGTCCTTTACGGTTCTCTCAGGTTCTTTACAAAATTTGACTGGGACTGGGGTGACCAGGAACTCCAATGAGAAATCAAGGAGGAGGGAGCAAAACAAACCACCAAAATACCTGAAAACTAGTTAATTAATGCTACGTTCTGCATAATTGCAGGTGAGTTCAGAACTGTTGACGGCCGGCGTTTGTCTGGCGTTCGGTCTGAGGTACACTTCATGAAACCTTTGTTATGCATTATCTTTTCCATGTTCTACTCAAATATGCACAAATGAAAATTGCCTAACTGACAGTGTCCGTCTTAGCAGTGTCCTTGCCTTTACCAGTCTTGTCTAATTCTAAGTAAACCCATAAACCAAGAATCTGTTCTTAGTATTATTTGTTTTAAATGAGGTTGCTCTTTCTATAGGTTTCCACAGAAATGACGCAGATAAGGACATGGTGTATAGTAAGCATGCTTCTAGTTTTAAGAGCCTTTTTTTTTAATTCGGCCGCAACAGAAATCAGTTCCACACAAATTCTAAAGTAAACACTCTTTATGAATGTTGTTACCGCCCAAAAAATCAGTTGAGTAAAAATATGGGGAATCATTCTTCTAGAGGAAAGATTTTTTTTTTATTTCTTGTCATTTAGGTGATTATTCTTCCTCCGTGAGACAAAGGAGAAAATATTAATAACGCAGAGGAAATCGTCAGCAAAAGTCGAAATGGATTTTTATGACGAGGCAGATTACTGGACCGGAAAATTCCCAACTTTTCAATTATTTATTTCACCTGAGGCTTCGTTTCACCTTCCGTCAGTTACGCTAATGATGCTTTTCCCAGCGGCCACTAAACCTAATTGTTTATTGAAGGTGATTTAACTATTCTCGGTGTAACTTTTGACTCACATCTCACTTTTGAGAAACATCTAATGAAAGTTTCAGCAAATGCCGCACGAAAGTTAGGGATTGTTCGTAAGGCCTCACATACTCATAACAGTGATAAAATCACATTAACCTGCTTTAGTTCATTTGTACTTCCTTTACTGGAATACTGTTCCCGGTGTGGATGTTTGCTTCTGCCAGAGATTTATCTCTTTTAGATAGAGTGGTTTGTGGTGGTAGGTTTCTGTTTCCTAATAGCAGCAGTTATGACTTGGACTATCGACGTATGTCTCTTGTTTGTCACTTTTTCGTAAGTTATATTTCAACAGAGATCTTTCACCTTCACAACTGATACCTGATCCCCTTTTCCTGCCGAGAGGGAGCAACCAGATTCCCTGAACAGCAGCACCGATATGCACTAAATGTGCTTTGCGGTCAAACTTCTCGGTTCCAGAGGTCCTTTTTCCTCACACCGTTGGACTGTGGAACGAACAGCCTTCCAGAGGATGTCGTGCAGTTGGAACTTCAGAAGTTCAAGCGAAAATGCAGTGCATTACTACCCTAATGCTATTCTTCTAGCATGTTAACACATTTTTATCTATTTATCCTGTATTTCCCTTTACCTCTTCTTGCTTCTTCTTTGGAAGTATGAATTTCAAGTCAATAGCCCCTGTGGGCTTGTTCCATATGAATAGGTTTTATCTTCTGAATAATAATGATAATAACAACCATGGTGGCTGAACGATTAATTAATTTATACAAGTGGCAGCACCACACACACACACACACACGGCTGTCCTAAAATGGTCCCGGAGTTACAAGGGGTCTGAAGCCGGAAGGCACAGCACTTTAACACGCATCAGTAACTTCAATATTCAGTGATCAGGGTCCATATCCTTACCAGCTATGGAATCAGAAACGAGCGTTTTCACGACTCCGGAGGAGGTTAGCAACACGAAGATACACGGGACCAGAGGAAAGACAGCTGTCCCTCTTTGAACAACAGGAGTTCAGAAGAAAGGGTGAAGCTGAAGACGTAAACTTCAGAATCAAAGGAGCACAGAGAGTGCCTCTACACACTGGAAGGGCGTCAGCCAAAGGCGCAGGAGAGACCCTTAAAAACACAAGGGATGAAGCTGTAGGACAACATCTCTCAAAGAACGATGGGAACACCAGCAGTGCCCTCCACGCAATACCCAGGAAGGGTCTCAGATACAACAAGGCCCACCAATTGCAGAAAATCTCCACCGTAATGTCCTGCCGTAACGAAGAGAGCAAAACGACGTCAAGGAGTCAACCTACAGTCTCCCTTACTCAGCCAACTTCCCCACAAAATGTGAGGAAACGTACAGGTAACTACTAAGCAACCAGCCAACCGAATAAATACATGAAAGAGGAAAATACAACTTTCATGGGCGAAGTACTATTTAAATATAAACGACCAGTTTTTCTTGTTGCATAAAAATGAGACTCAAATGAGCTGAGTAGATTTTCTTAAAAATTAAACATCAATATAATAAAAAATATATTAAATATATATATATATATATATATATATATATATATATATATATATATATATAAATTGTTATATATATATATATATATATATAAATATGTGTGTGTGTGTGTATAATGTACATACATGTATATATATATATATATATATATATATATATATATATATATATATATATATATATAATATATATATATATATATATATATATATATATATATATATATATATATATATATAAATATAATGTGTGTATGTGTATAATGTACATACATGTGATAATGTACATATATATATGTATATATATATGTATATATATATATATATATTATATATATATATATATATATATATATATATATATAATTAAATTATATATATATATATTCATATGTGTATATATGCGTGTGCGTGTGTGTATAATCAGCATTTCTTCAGCCTTCATCTGTCAAAAGATATTGTTAGTTTCACGAATTACAAACAAAATAGATGTCTGTTTAGATTACTCTTTCCACGTGCGTTTCACTGAACTCAAAGGAAAGTCTTCGTATTTAGTTGCATATTTTATTTATAATCTAATATTTAAGTTAGAACAATAATAAGGTTGATAAGCATGATGATAATACACTCTAATACTGCTACTACTATTATGAATACTTTTACAGTCAGTAACTCTACTCTTGCTACTCATTATTATTATTATTATTATTATTATTATTATTATTATTATTATTATTATTATTATTATATTATTATTATTATTATTATTATTGAAATGCCGCTATTACTATTGCAGCTCTTGTTCGAAGTGTAGTGATTGCATTTTGTTATTCAAACCAAAACAGCTCCCAGAGAATAAAGGACACCCAAGTTTCCCTGACGATATCTTCTTTAAAGGTCAGGACAGGGCGAAGTTAATAACCTGAGTGATTTACCGCATTGCGAGACCAACCCAGAACTCCATTACATTCCGATAAGGACTAAAAGCACAGGGTGGCATGACGGGCATCGTGAGAGAGATAGGCCATAATGGGGCAGCGAGTAAGAGGCAGGGTCAAGCGGTATTCTGATTTATTGACACAAAATCTCTGACAGGTCAAGACCTCTTGCGAGCGTAAAAGCAGCATTTGACCTTAGGGAAAAACAGAGGGATATCTATATACGGTCAGATGTGTTTTCTCACACTTGGAGAATAGTTAACAATTCTATATACAAACAAATTAGGGAGAGATGTCAAATACATATGGTTGGAGAGCTTGCAGTTCCTGACATACGTTAGTCATTACAGATCTAACAACAACATAGAGTAGCTTCTGAAAAATGCGTAAAAGATCGCTTGAATCAGGAGCGCTGGATCTGTGTTCGTTGAGAGTACTCGGTGCGTCGCGTAGGTTTCTGTTTTGAAGCGAGGATGTCTCGAGGGTCCCGGCGACGGAACGGCACCCCACATGGTAACTATGTCACCGCTGATGTCGGTGAATTTCTACCTTTTCTCGAGGAAATTCGATTTCGTTTTGAAAAAAAAATCTGTACCATTTCGAAAGAAAATGTTGTAATTACAATCTCTCTCTCTCTCTCTCTCTCTTAAATTGAGGCTCTTTCAGAATGCAAGGGTAATTGTTACTTCTAAGTGGATACCAAGATTCTGTTCTTACCATTTTATATTTAACTGAGTTGTTTTGTTATATAAATTTCCAGAAAAAATACAATGTAAAAATAAGTTAGCCCCACCCACAAAAAAAATCAGATAAAGACATGGTGTATAGTACACTTTCTTTATTAATGCTGTAACCTGTCAACAAAAGTAATCAGATGAACAAAATGCTAAAAATCATTCCTTTAGACTCTAGAAGAATGATTTTTATGATTCTATTATTTTCAGTGTAACAGAAATCCTTTCCCTAGAGTCGAGAGAAAGGATTTATTTTCTACGATCATTTTGGTAAAAATTCTTCTTCCGGTATGAAACAAAGGCGCAAATATTAATAACGCAGAGAATAAATTCAGGAAAAGTCGGAATGCATTTTTCTGATGGATTTTTTACTGGACCGGGAAATTTCTCATTTTTCATTTTTCATTTCACCTGAGGCGTCGTTTCGCCTTCCAACAGTTACGCCGATGATGCTTTCCCAGCGGTCACCACACCTAGTTGTTCACCAAGGCGACTTCTTCCAGTTTCTCTCTCCGGATCCCTTATCGAGGAGTTAAAAAAATTAATAATTTTATTTCAACATGGTTTTTATCAATCGAATTTTGGTCCCCCTTTCTACTTGAGCTTTTTGACAGCCAGTGAAGATACGAAAGAATAAAACAAACTTCTTTATATTAAGCCAGGAGAGAGGTTTTAATTACTAGAGACACTTGACAAGTTCGCTGGTGCGTTAGGCAGGTGCTGCTCAGGTAAATCTTCTTTATGACTTGTGCTGAGGAATTGCTAATGCCCTGGACTCTCACCCGAAAGACCGGGGCTCGGTCCCAATGTGAGTCAAAATATATATATATATATATATATATATATATATATATATATATATATATATATATATATATATATATATATATATATATATATATATATATATATATATATATATATATATATATATATATATATATATATATATATATTGTTACAGACTGGACTGGGGAGATGAGAATTTACACACAAAATTATAATTGATGCCTACAGAAGCCCAAGGGAGTCAGTTTGTAAACAAAAAGGGAGTTAATGAAGACTTACCTCAGAGTTTTCCTGGAGTTATAATTTAGGGTGGAAGGTCGCCATATTGGAATTTAGAATTCTTTGCCAATTTACAGTGGTTTATTCAGGGGAACTTAACAAATTAACATTAATAAATTAACAGTTAGACACCATACGACATGATCACTGAGGGACAGATTCAAAATAGGCACAGTAACGATAACGACATGAATTGGCAAACAAATAAGTGGATAAAACGGGCCCATCTCCAATAATCAGTCAATGATAGTGATCACTTTCAGTCTGCCCTGACAACGTGGAATAATAATGTCTATGATGGGGTTCCAGGATGGAGGAAATACTTCATGAAAATGGTTGGCACAACGGAACTTCTCTAACTACGACCAGAAACTGGTGGCAGGCAGGATGGAAGCAAGGAATGGTGCAATCGTGCCACTTGTCTCGTTTCCTCTAGAAAGAGACGTCTTCATTAGCCCTGATCAAACTAAGGGGAAGTTAATCTTCCTACTGCAGATTACACAACACTTTCTTAAATACTACACATAAATTATCCTAGAAGGTGCTTTTGATGAAAGCCCGTAAATATGATCTGAGTCTTGAAATCGCGAGTGCGTTAACAATGGACACGTAATTATACGCGCCCAAAGTTAACTACCACTTGGTTATTTTACTTAAACAACTAGAATAGCCTTAGATTGCACTGGTGGAGGGATAAATGATTGTTTATCGATCGTTGCTCAATTCATAGTAATGCGTAAATGGCAAGGCAGGGGATACAGGCAAGATTTGGACAAAGGGAAGATTGTTCGTGGAGGAATAGGTTAAAAGTTAAAAAGAGAGGGAAATTAAGGAGTGTAGTACAAGGGACAGGGCTGGCTAAATGACTACTTGCAACGTACGAACCTGTTCAGATTGTTGTAGGCGCCTACAATTGAATCTGGCTGTCATCAACGATAGCCACACCAGCGGAGAAAGGAGCATCCGCTCGAGATGAGGTCAGGGAGTTCTCTCTCTGCTTTTTGGAAAACAGAGCGCATTCGGCGTTGGGGGCGGGGGGCCCAGCTGTACCTGCAAGCAAGCCAAGAAAGCCAGCAAGGAGGGTATGGGAAAAGCACACTTATCTTAATATGCCTATAGAAGCAAACTTACCTGTTCCTGCCAGCCCTTAAATGCCCTTCTGCCCTTCCTAATCCCTACATGGCTCCCCGGAAAGGGGGTTAGGAGTATTGTTTTCGTATCGTATGATTCTTAAGGGGGTTGTTAGGTGAGGAATACTGACGCCTAACGGTTGTGTACTGGCTCAAAAAGCGCGGTTTTTCCCGAGACGCCGATTCGAAAGACAGAGGAACAAAATATGAATTCTAATTTGATTGCTGAAATTACTTTACAAGGGAGGGAGGAATGTTTATTCTTAACAATATATATATATATATATATATATATATATATATATATATATATATATATATGTAAAAATCACGAAGGTGACCTTTGGAAAAGACAGATGATGATCTAGCAGGATACTTCCGCTGTAGAGACGATGGGGCCGGTGGCCAGGAATGTCTGACGTATGCGTTTGGGATCTGACGAAGGCGTTTTAAGCTCATGGGAGAAACGTGACAGAGTGATGGAAACCTTGTGATATCTGTAGGCGGGGTTCTTCAAACACTGAACAGGACGGTGGCGTACACGTTCCAAGGGGAGGGTTATCAAGAGAATGTGTTCATACGTGCGCTCTCTAATGTATATTAAAGAGGAACCATAGAATGGGTATTCGCTTCGACTTGTATAAAGTGATCGCTCTTTTTGAGCTGTGTTTTGTGGATAAGACAGTCACTGTGAGGAACGGCTTCCTGATGACCATGGAGTGTGAGTAAGATAACTCATTAACACTTGTACCTTTTCAAACATTATATGGAATACCCATTTTACGTTACAGTAAAACCCTTCTGTTTTTTATTATGCATTTTTCCGTTTTAAGTGTTTATTTTTTATACACCATTCCAGGATTCTAACATAATGTAATGCTCTTCCTACAGGGAACTCAACATTGTCCTGGAAGGACAAGGAGTGGGAACTGGTGTTATTACTTTACAGACTATAAGACTTGTATTGTGGTTGATACGACCTTATTATTTTTGCTTGATGACAAGAGGGACATTGTCTGTTATGGTTTAGTGTAAAATAATATCTATGCTTATTTGGGGAACAGGGTTCCCTATAGTAATGCGTTTCTTTGATAGGGAATGTGAGTCACTCCATTTCATAACCCCAATTTTTGTTGCACAGTTACTTTCGTTAAATTTGTTAATAATGTCTAGTTTTCTATATCAGTGTCTCATTCCAGTAGGCCATTGTTTAAAGACAGGTTTAGAGAGAATCTTATGACGAAAAGAGAAGGGATCTGCTGGCCCAGATAAGGCTACAGCTACCAGAAACCTCTCAAGGAAGGTGAGATGCTAAATTCTGTTATTAAAACAGATACTTTAATATGAAGACATGCCCTCGAACTCAAGCAGTGAACATATATATATATATATATATATATATATATATATATATATATATATATATATATATATATATATATATATATATATATATATATATTTATTTATTTATATATATACATATATATATATATATATATATATATATATATATATATATATATATATATATATATATATATATATATATATATATATATATATATATATATATATATATAAGTTAAATGTGTGTGTTTCATATTAAGTTAAGCATTCCCATAAATCTAAAAATATCAAATTATAAAGGCGGTCATTGTGTTCTCTGAGAATTATGACAGTTGTAGTGTTGTAGATGACAGTGACTTCCAATGGCTTGCTTTCAATGACTTCTAGGAATGTTCAATAAACCTTTTTGTTTTTCATCCTCCAGCAACAAGGACTGCTTCATTGCTGCTAACGTCGAATGGAACTCTCACGAGGACTGTTAACCTGAGGTGGCATATTTCACTATTTGACGCTGTCAACAATTCTTGCAGGTGAAAGGAACTAAAGCTGCTTGCTTTCATCGCAACTGTAGCCAGCAGGTTATGTTCTGACGGAGAGTGATGACTTCAAATTTGGCAAAGTGTCGAATGAGGACTACAAACTCGTGGTCTGCTTGTATTTTTACTGCTCTTTGGTCGTCCCTAGCAAAATATATGCACCGTGAATGACAGTTTTGGAAGAGATGATCGCGGTGGAAATCTCGTCATTTAGTCCGCATGTCAAACGACCTCATAATATTGACGCGAATGGCAAACGAAGGAAGATCAGGATGAAAGTGCAAATTAGGAAGCATCGAACACATAGAACCTTTCTCGTTCAGATTCGACCTTCGAGCTAACTACTTAAACATGAAAACTAATCTCATACTAAGGTTTTTGTGTATGGGATAATTCCCGAGTGGCCTTTGGGTTTATATTAGTCACAATGTATAGTAAATATAGTATCATTTTCGTTTAAACCATTATTTGATACTGGAATTTTTTTATGTTTTGACCGAAATTCTCCTTGATATGATCAGTATGATTTGAGCGTGAGTTTTCACGCTCAAATCTATCGCGAATTTACCGTTGCCGAGATATTTACCGAGTTTTGTTTACGTTTTACTGAACACGACATTATGGTTGTGGTACTATTATTATATTGAACATTATAGATAAATAAACGAACGTCAGAAGCATTCAAAGCACACACAAAATATAGGAAATTTTTCATGGCCATGATGTGATGCGAGTTTAAAGTAAAATTTACCGTAACCAGAAACGATATTTTGCTGTTTATTATCTGTGCCTAATTAAAGATAACATAATGTCTGTATTTAATTTAACATTCTATACGAACCATTATATTTTCAACTTAGCCTACTCCTAGTCTCACTGGATATCTCAGAATGGCACCGAAATAAAGAAGCATCATTTGAAAACGTGAAATGACAGAATCAACTTACTTTCTGCTGCTGGGTGATACTGTCGCCCTTGCCCGACGCCACCGGGATTTTGATTCGTAAATTAATTCTATCTTTAAAGCTGCCTCCTCCGAAGGACACTTTAAAAATCTGTGGGTTGAGCACTTCAATAATAAGCACCCACCAGAACACACGAACCGAGGAATGAAATTCAAATAAGCACCTTTAACGGATCTGTCTTGTTGAATGTAAGGGTCACGACGCCAAACGACTGACTGACTGACTGACTGACTGACTAGCTTAACTAGATAGTTACCACAGTGTGATGCCAGTTTGCCATGCCTACCTGCCTCTGCTAACTATCGTGTGGCTTTTGGAAAATTATCGTATTCACCATGATATTTTAGTATGTTAGCATGAGACTTATGGGTAATGGTGTCTCGCAATATGTTGTTCTATCATTTTTCATTAAAAGCCTGATAATGATATTCAGAGACAATAATGTATCAGTGACATAAAAACAGGTTCTAAAATTGAGCAATCATTTTCAGCCACCTGTCGACTATGGTATTTATACGGTAAATACATGATGATCATTAAACAACCAGGGTGAAACCACAAGAAATATTTCCAGAAATTGGGTGCCACAGAATTTTTTATTATTTAATAAAGGGATTTCAGTGTTATCATTGATGCTTTCAGTTACTGAATGCCACCTAGGATAATAACAAAAAGATAGGTTGATAGGTGAGGGTCTACCTCTCGCGAACTTGTAGAGAATCCGTCATAAAATCATTTCAGAACTAAGGGTTTCCTCCTGTTCAAAAAGGAAACATCAATATCTCTACATAGTAGGTCTATCACTCAAGAGGCATAATAAAATCGCTGAAATTAGCAATTTTAGGCCTATTCTAGACAACAGACAGCTTTTTCTTTAAAGAAAATTACACCTCGCTACATAGTCATGGCGCCTGGTAGGGTCCCCTATGCACTAAGATGTACCCTAAATTTGACTTCAGATCTTCTTTAAGGGTTGTTTGGACATAAAAAAAACTTGGTCACATGTTCCACAACTGGCCTGTTTTCCGCCATTTTGAATTCCAAGATGGCCGCCTGACAAAAATGGTAAAAGCTGACAAGTGACTAGGAATATACTCAATATGCATATTATTTCAAGGTCTTGAATGTGGAGAATACATAATAGGATGGTTTGTCATGAATTTTCATCAGATAGGGGTATAAATAAAAAAATTAAATTGAAAGGGAATTATTCGCTACATAATTGTTTATCTACTGTATGTCTCACAATACTGTGCGGTAGTAAAATTAAGCAAATAAATCATACACTTGTGTAACGAACTATTAATTGTTTGGAAAAAATATCACACTCTCAAACCTTCATTTCACATTCCACCATTAAATCATCTTCACTCTCTTTGGAATCATTATGACTCTTTCTTATAGTATTATGTGGATTGCTACACTGCCCACTTATATCACACTGACAGAATCTACAGCAACTAATGTTCAAGCTACACGGCAAGGACATACATTTGACTCCAAAGCACTTTTGCAGCATGGGAAATGGAAAATCGGGGGTTGATTAGGTTCAGAAACAATAAGTGGTACCAGGAAGTCATCTTTCAAAATGTAACCATAATCTAGTGGATTCAGTATATCTATGGTAGCTTTTGGCATTTGTCCAGTGATAACATTGCAAAAAAGCTCGCTTAATATGAAGCTGTATACTATTTGAAGTTGGAACAAGTCTTTCAAAATTGCTTTTAATGCTTTTATGATGGCACAGGAAACATCGCAGCTCACTGAATGTATCTATGTTGACTTCACCAATGGCTCGGGCAAGAAACTGCTCTGCTTTGATTTCCATATCATGAGAAAGTTCTTTATTCTTTCCAAAATCCTTGATTAACTCTATTCCACCTTGCTCTGCTACTTTTATGAGCAAGTGAGGGCCAGGTGTCATCAGTTGAATGTTCCTTTATTTTTCTTTCAGCATTACTTATTGGTCACTTATGCTTCATTGCTTTCTAAAAGTACAGTTCTACATTAAAGAATTAAACCAAAATCAACCTCTTGCTGTGTATATGCCTCAAATTTTCACTCAATTTTAAAATGACTACAAGTTATTTCAGGTGCAGCAACTTGCTCCAGTTTGCTGAAGATTGTCCAAGTCTTGAGTCTTTGAGGATAATTACGTCAGCCTGGAAAAGTATCCCTGGAAACCACATGTCTCCATGCAGCTTCCCTCTCAGAGGTGACCAGTGGGCTTCCTTCAACAGTCTACAGCTTCCATGTGTGTGAGTAGAGGCAGAATCTTGGATGTGAATCATTCCTTGGTCATCTGAGTCTTCATGATTTGTCACGGCTGAATAACATCTCCCATTCTGGTTAGACTTAGTCATGCATGGCTAAATACCTCCTATACTTGAATGTTTCACTGTTCAGTTGCTTGGTCCATACTCAACAGAGTTCTTACTGTTGGTAGAAACTGCTGTTATCTGGAGAAGCTGTTAGTGCTGCCTCTGTTACTGAGATCTTGGTACTACACCTCATCCAGCCAATCATGTTCATAGTTTTAATTTTCAGGTCTCTGGTTTTCAAAACATGTACTGTCTGTGAGTCACTACAGATCCTATGTACAGAGGAGTCTTATTCTGTGATATTATATTTCATGCTAGCAAGGGATCACCTGTTGGTCTTCCCTGCGCTTCACCTTACATTCTGGTGCAATCAAATAAACTTTTCCTCCTTTTTTAATAAAAATCCTTTTGGTTCTCCAGTTTTAGTTAGCTTACTTTATCTGCAGATTAAAGACCATATTTCCTTTTATTCTTTAAGTAAACTATTTAGATTTTCGGTTACTATCCTTCCTTTCCACATGTCTTGATCATCTTGTTATGCCCAGTATGTCAGTGACAGATATCATCTCTGACTGGATGTGTGGAAAGGAACTGACATTGTTTTTCTTAAGTGCACAAGGTGACATTTACTGATGGCTTATCTCATGGAGATTAAATTCTGTTGATTGAGTTAGGTCTTGAAGACCAAGTGCCGGAACCCATCAGGATTATTCAGTGCTGTAATGAAGGTGAAATATACAAATCAATGATATGATTGATAACAAGTGAATGATGATATACTAGTAAAATTCAGTGTTAAAATATGAATGTAAAAAAAGAAGAAATATATCGGATAGAACCAACAAAAAATAAGTATATATTAAACTTTTATGTTCAAAATATATACTTAGTATAAGAATAAATATGACTAAAATCTTTATTAAATATAGTGAAATCATATCTCTTTAAAATAACCAGATTCTTTCAGATAATCCACAATGTTATCTACCTCAACATTATCTTTTAAAATTTCTAAAATAGTCTTCCCAGTTAGTAAGCACTTTGCCCTAAGGCAAATAAATTTAGGACAGTGCACCAGCATGTCCTCAATTAATAGCTGATCACCATAATGAGCACAAACTTGGGCACTGGCTCCCTCTAAAATATACCTAAGAGTGAAGCGGGTATGGCCAACCTAAGCCGTGTTAGATAATCTCGAATCTTCTGTTGCGATTAAAACTCGAACCCAAAATCGATACTTTTTCTAATCTTTCTGTACTTTTATTTGTGGATAAATGGGAAGTCCATCTCTGCTGCCATTTTGAAATAAATGTATCGTATGATAACTGGACGCATATCGAAATGTGGCACCTATTAGGTAAAGAAATCAGATATATTGCAGCATCCTTGCTTTTACTATCAGCCAGTTCGTTCCCTTCTAGACCAGTGCTCTGGCCGAATCCAACAACAACAAAACTTTACTGATTTGTATGAACAGGAAAGATAAAAGCCATTCCTGAGCCTTTGAATTAAGGGATGGGGCAGGGGTTAAATTTCTTTAGGGCTTCAAACACTCCTGAGTCAATATATATTACTGTGGATTAAATTTCTTATCAGATACAAGATTTAAAGCATCAACTATGGCTGTTGGGTTTCAGCAGTGAATATGGATGAGAGTCTGATAACTTTTTATATATGATTCCTCTCACACACCACTGCACATCCTACTCCATCTTCCGATTCTGATCTGTCAGTATAGATTTTCCTGTCATTTATATGGCTCTCTCATCATGTCTCCAAAACTTCTGTTTCTGACTTCATCTTCCCAAACAATTTTCTTCTTTGTCTCTTTATTGCAGACATCCATTGCTGGAATAAAACCACGGAGGGATTGCAGGATGTTTCACTTGTAGGATCTTCTGCATTTTTATACTTTCATCCTCCAGTTCACCCAGCTGTCTGATTTGAAATGGTATTGAAGATCTAGATCCAAAAAGACTTGAGTCACACTGTTTTAAGATCTCAAAAGAAGGATTCTCCTTCGAGCTTTTCAGCCGCATGGTGTCTCAGACCTAGCTCATGCCTCCTTAAGTCCAGTGGTAGCTGATGGGAGTCTACATAAATACTTTCAATAGGTGAAGTTCTAAAAGCTCCAGTGCAGATCCTTAGCCCCATATTATGCACAGGGTCCAATTCCTTAAGTTTAGCCTTTGAAGCAGATGAATATATGTGGCAGCCATAATCTAACTTAGATAAACATATTGCATTATAAAGCCTTAACAACGATTTCTTATCAGCACCCCAATTAAAATTAGATACTACTTTTAAAATATTTAGTGATCTCTTCACTTTCATTTTTACCTGGTCAATATAATTATTCCAAGAGAACTTTTCATCAAAGACCATTCTTAAAAATTTTACTTCAGTAGAGTAAGGTAAAATAATTCCATTTAAGGTAAGAGTTGGAATGGTTTCCTTAGTTTGGTGTCTGCAGAACCGAACAACAACGGGTTTCGGAAAATCGAAACCCTTGCTCATTAGCCCACTTGCTTACTTTATTGATGGCTCTTTGCATGAACTCATAGTAGATGCTGTGTATCATATCCTGTGCAGTATAGAGCCAAATCATCTACAAGGAAGACCTTTACTGGTCATGGCATACTTTAGTTGTGGCTTTATAAACTGTTTTTTCCTTTATTTGTTTAAACAACATATCTGTTGTTGGGATGTCTATTTAATATATAATTTTCCAATTTTAAAGCTGAAATATTTTGGTTGGGGCTTCCATGGTTAGGAATCAGACTAACTTCCTACTCCCAAAGAGGGAGCTCTATGAGTCAATGTTGGTTAATGATATTTACTCTTTTTGGGGGTGTTTGATAAGGTATTAAAGTTTAATACCACTCTGATTTTGATTATTTGGAATATCCAGAGAACTGTTCATTTCCATGCCAGAAGATTTGCTCTGTACAGGAGCAGCAGTCGTCATCTGTGCCGGAACAATGCCATCAGAGGGCCCAGGGGTACTTGAATCTTTAAAATTACTTGTCATAAAGATTTAAGTTAAAAAACCTGAAAACCCAAAAAGATATCATCAGCTTTCATGGAGTTTATTCTTCCACCAATGGCACAAGTGAGAATCCACTCCCAAATTTCCACTTCATCCACTTCCTACAGGGGATGGTACAACATGATTAGAGGGCTCAAGTGTAAGCCAAACTCACTATAGACTGACAACACATTGAAACAATTATTCTCACCTTAATCATGTTATGGGCAAACCGGATAGAATGCCGAGAATCCTATCCCTAGAACCAGAACCCCCTGGAATCCGGAATAGTTCCGCCTGATATCTCTCAGGTCCGAACATTAGCGGGCAGTTGATGGTCCTACCACAGTTCCCACTATTTAGCTTCAGATATAAACCCAATCCCAGTTATGATGATTCTTTCCTATTTATCAGGTCCGCAATCTTAACAAAAGCAGAAAATTCCGCAAAAATTAATTCAAAGAAATACAGAATGGTATATGGGACTCTTGGACTCAAACCCGGAAACAAATTCATGGGGTTCAAGAGCCCCCTCACCACGTCAAGGTGGTCCCAAATCGAGGGGGAAGGAGGTTCATAAAGACTTCGGTGAAAACGCAAAGGCACCAAACGCACCTCTGAGAGACTCCCTTCAAGTGATGCTTCTCAGGTGAGCAACAGACTTTGGGAAAAGAGGATGATGCCCTTGGCCTCACCCCAGCCAATAAGGCGTCCGAATTGACTGCTGTCGCATTCCCTGCGTTGATGAGTATTGGTGGGGTGTTATTGGCTACAGGCAATGTTATACCGCAACAATAGTCAGGCCTGAGAGACACACTTTGCGCCAGAATAACCTTTGGTACCTAAAGGCAAGATTCAAATCTCTTCCTTGTTGAGTAAATTACTGACCTCGCACGGGACTCAATCTGCCCGTACATAATATAGCTACTTCCTCCATATTCCGTTAACCAAAAAGCAAAGGTATATTTGAAATGTGTCATTTTTAATTGTACCTTTGCACAAATGGCCATCTTTAATCTCTGGCTGACCTCATCAAGCAACCTCAAAACTTTACAAAATTTTCTTCCTAGTAAAGACACTTTACTTCAGACACACTGAATCTGATCCAACATACTTGAATGCGCCAACAAATATGACTATAAATAGTTGAGAACAAAACCATCTATTCATCCAAACTCATCAGGTACAACAAAAAGCTGGTGGACGAATTGTCAATGGCACAAAAAGTTTGCAACTGATTCAGTTGAGTATGCAATTCACAGGATAGAAAAATTCCGCAGACTAAGCCAATTTGCACTGAGTATGGTAAACATTCTATCATAACTGATTCTCATCCTGCACTCCACAAGGAGACAAGAAGCCATTCTATACTTTCCTTTCAAGATACTTGTGGAAAATCTAGTATCCTCAACATCACAACAGAACAGAAATATTCCTGTACAATAAGACCAACCTCCAGCTATTGTATAAAAGAGTATTCTGAGACTGGAACTTGAAACACAGTAGTCCTTGCTTGCCCTAAGCTACAGATAAAATGGACCAAGATAATCCAGTTTAATCTGATGCTAGTGACACATGTCTAGCTTTAATGAATCAGTGTAGTACTCTTATAAAACATTGTCTCATTCTCTAGAAGTAAGAAGTCAACTTTGCAAACTAAATGAAGATAAAACTAGAATAAAAAAGACACAACAATAGCTCTAAACACATCACATAATACAACAATGAGGACAACTGTCTTAGACCTTTATGTGAAAGAATGAGAACCCAGGTTTATTACACATAAGCAAATCTTTGCTAAATTGTAATAAGAGGCAATTACAAAATAAATGAGGGTAATGACAGCTCAGCCGACTGAAAAATGTTGGCATTTGGGAAAGACTGAGTACAAAAGACCATAGCTGCCCAACTGAAGTCTTATAATAAACTCTCCGTGATCAGCGAAACTAAGCTTTCCATAAAATTGGAACTGAAGCTTTCAGAGAAGTCTCTCCTGACCCACAACAAGCATCTAAACAGCAATCACCAGAGATAGGAGGAACCAAAATTGCCAGGAAATGCATCATTCTCTCTGTCTGAGTCACATGTGGCAATTGTTTACATTCAGAAACAAACCAAATCTAGATTCCTGGCATAAAGGAATCCTTTAAGTGAAGTAAACACTTTCAGTACTAACATCAACCCATAATTATTAATATTATTAATATTAATGCAGACTGGAAGAGGAACCAAACTCCCAATTTACAGATTCAGCAATTTTGTTGAGGACGATGTAGGCGAAACCTTCGCCACATCCGTGTGAGTTTAGGAATCTCTAGGCCTAATTATAATAAAGCTACAATGCACAGATCACAATTCTTCCGAAAGAAAACAGAAGCAAGATCTTACTGTTGAAGGAAACAAAGGTTTACGCAAATAATCCGCTTATTTTGAAAAGAATACTGAGGGTCTCGCAGGGCAAGAGTCCACATAATTTAAAGTTAACCTGATGAAGATTCTTGCTGAAATAGTATCAGACTACAAGACCAAGAGAGAGAGAGAGAGAGAGAGAGAGAGAGAGAGGTTGCAAAAAGTAAATGTTCTAAATTGCCTTTTTAGCTAAACCATGTTGAAAAGTCACTTTTGACAGGTGATTCCGAGGGAAAGATATCTGAACTTTAAGAATTAAAAAAACACTTATGTTGATACACTGGGTGGCTGTGAAATTCTGTTAATAATCAACCTCCGAATTTTTATTTCTGTTTTGTATTAAACAGTTAAAAGCAGTTATAAACATATATATCACAGAACAGTGAGACTACTTGACTTCTTTTCAAAGATTCCCTAAGACAAAAGTTGCCAAAAACACCTTCATTCAAATGATGCACTATCTCCCAATCTTCGCAGACTAAGCCTAACAGAATCTGCTTAAAGTGAGAGCTCCAAAGCACTCACAATGAATAAGGAAAGTTGTACTCAATCCTCTTTCTATATCAGAGACACTCACTGTCTACAGGAATAAGCAAGACACACTAGCATACAGAGGACCCAAGAAGGAGGAGGAGGAGGAGGAGGAGGAGGAGGAGGAGGAGGAGGAGGAGACTACGTCCGCTCCAAATGACATTGAACATTCGACAGCAAATCAAAATCTGAGACCACACTTGGCCAAAACCAAGACTTCCATATTGCCATGCACTTTCAACAAAGAAGAGACATCTGAAATCCTTCCATGCACACAAGAACGAGGACCCATTTAAGCTATTATCTTTAGCAATCGATGACATTTCTGGGCCACTTTTAGGAACCTATTCCGTAGGAACTTGAGGCAACTGAATCTCATGACTCTACCCTCACACGAATCAAGACCATTTAAGCCCTTGTGGTATATAACAGTAGGAAATAAATACTTGTAAAGACACCTGAGACAATGAAAAGGTTGCTGCACCAGTTCTCAGGGAGAAATGACAAACTATTTGAAGCTGTGACTTTTCTTCTGTCAATTGCACATTCAGAAACACAACTCTGTACATGAAATCCTCTCAGGCATGTGTGGAGTGGGATACTGAGCTCCTCTGCTACAGTCTTCATGAACTCCACATAAAAAAAGCATGCCTGAAACTCTTCAATGTCCCATGAGGGAAAATGTTACAACGCAAACTAAAAGAGGCCTCGAGAGTCAATAAGTTATGCATTCAAATTCACTCTTTCTTCTGAAGCAGTGGTATAGATATATTTCAGGCCAATTACTACATTCTCACAAAGATAAATGCATCATTACCAAATTCCTGAGTCTAATAAACAGATACAAAGGTGTTCATCTTCAGATCAAATTAATACAAATATGTCTCACTGAATACTGAAAATGATTCCCTGATAATCAATCTATTTTGTCATAAGTACAACGTTACTCGTAAGACAAAGAGAGTCATATATAAAATACATTCCTCTTTTGGTGATTTAAGCATCTTAACAGTGTGACATCTTCTGTTCGTCAGAGTATTTCTATTCTTGAAGCAGAGCGGAAGATCTACTACTGATTATTTGACTTTCTGAAGATCCTGTTTTCATAAGAAGTGGACTTATCTAGCTTATACATCTTTGCAAAAATTAGGTTACACAGTAAAGCTGAATAAGCATATAAAGTTACCAAAGTACTGTACTTTTTACACAATATTTCTAAGCATAATATTCTTTCTGTCAGTCATGGTGTGAACAATATGACACCACATTGCTGGAAGAAGGTCTCAGATCACTGAAAGAGTTTATAAATCTAAATCTATCTGTTTCATCTTCAGTGAAAGAGCTTTACAAAATCTAAATCTATCTGTTTCATCTTCAGTCATAATTTCACGAGGAAACTTTGTTCCAAGTTAGATGAGCTGAACTTGAAAAAACCAGACAATTTGTTTTGTTACAAATATAGCTAAGTATTATTCTCAAGTCCTTTAGTGTCCAAGATTAACTTTGGTGCTTTTGAAACACCTACAGAACTTGTGATCAGCCAAGATAAAAATTAAACTCTATCAGTAGAAAAATTGTCAATAACAGTTTCAAGCTATAATCATTTCTACATGGAACAGTAAAACTGTTTAGGATACAAATTTCATTTAACATTAATCAGATGGATGACTTCTAAGTGACGAAATGCTCTCAGTAAACAAATAGAAGCCAATTGCCATATCTAATGGCATAGCACCAGAAAAGAAACACAGCACTCCGCTTGTCATGCACGCTTACGATTCCTACACAACCTCTGCGGCACAGCAGTGAAGACTAAAACAAGTGACGGAGCAGTTCCACAAAGCCCGCCCCCTTGGAGTGTGGGCACAAGCCTTTATTCTTTCCAATGTTAACAAACTACATCTGGAAGAGGACTTCAAATTTATAACTTTCGACCTTATATTAAAATATGACAAGAGATTTCAATACAAATTTCACTAACATAGGTTTGGGGTCATGTTGTGCTCTGTGCTATTTTGATAAACTGCTTTCTGCTCAGTTTTATTACTATTGCTCAATCCTGTGAGCTCTTGTCTGGGTAAAACAGCCTGTGCTGGTTTACAGCTCCTGAGCTTGAAAATAATTTACTTATATGACTTGGTATGAATTTACATTTCGTGGTACAATGCTGGGTGTGGTGTCATTACGAGGATAAATAACTGAACTTCATATTCAGATCTTTGGAAAAAGTAAAACAAAAAAATTATAAGTCAGAATGGTGAGCTGAAGGCTAGCAAAATACAGAAATCTTGTTACTCATAAAATTTATTTGCAAATATTCTGGAGATTTAGAGATTATTTCTGCACCATTCATCTAGGGTCGGTTCTAAGGTAATCATCACTAAACCAGTTTTTAAAAGAATCACAAAAAGTTTTGCCTAATTTTTCTATTTCATTATCTAATGTCACTGCAAAGGAAATGATCAGATCGCAAACAAAATTTACATTATACAGTGTTTCTGTAAATCTATATAAAATAGAGATAAAGTAGGATTATTCACATTCAACGTGAGACCAAAACCAGGATTCTGTCAGCAAAAAGAAATTTACACCAACCAACAGAAAATTGTGCTCACAAACAGTTAGCTAGAACGTGCTCACAAACAGTTAGCTAGAACTTTCCTTCTTTCTCAATGCTCTTTCAACATACTTGTAGATCCCATGAGAAATTAATTCCTCTCTCTTGCTGCTTCTTATAAAAATTAAACAACCCTAAAAATATCTAAAATTGTAAGAATATCAAAGGAATGAAAATCTTCTTTGTCTAATAAGCACCAACATTATAAATACAAAACCCTTTATTCCTTCTCCAGTATCATTACTCTTAACTCACTAATTATCTGAGTCATAAGTAAAGATTTCTTTGAAGGTAACTTGCATTCAGAAGATCTAGTTTCCCCTGATAGAGAGAGCACAGACTTGTCCACACTTATCTGAAAAGAAATTTTAACAAAAAAGCCGTGTTAACCACTTACAAATGTTGCAAAGTGCTCTCTAACAATATTGAAAATACACGTGCTTATAATATTTAGATCCATTCTGAAATGTACAATTTAATAAATGAATTCAAAAGTTGTACCATACTGCAGGAGTGGCCAAATTACAGCTTATTCACTATACAGGAATTTTAATTTTATATTGTCAAATTATACAGGAATTTTAATTTCATACTCTCAAATTATACAGTAATTTAAATTTCATATTGTCGAATTAAATTATTAAATCTCTCCTTATATACAAATAAGGCAGAAACAATACATAAAAGTACATAAAAGTTTACAGAAATGAACAACTGGCTCGGTCAAGCTTGGAACTGTGAAAGGCAAGTTACAGTACTCTAATGCTTCACAAAATACTAACGTAATGAAAGCCATTTCAATAGTTTATCACTGGCACAGAGAAACTGAAAGTGTAATTCTAGGCATAAGTTAAGGAAACAGCTGGTTAATGCTAAACCTCCTCCTTCATCAGCTGATGTCACTTCATCTTGCATAAGGAACTCTGTGTCACTGCCACATTGCCCTACAGTGGCTCCCACACCTCTTACCCTCACCTCATTTTTGGGAAAAGGCCTGGGAGCCACATCCAACGGACTCTGAAGACTCTTCGCAGTTTCTAAAGGAAACACGACGTTGGGATCCTGACACGATTTTGGAAGAGTCTTGGCCTTTCCTTGACAACAGTATCGTGGGTGTAGCTGTGACTTAAGACATCACACTCCAAAATATCTAACGGAAACAAACCTATCCACAATTGCTGAGTGTACCAGGAGAGATTACCACACCTCTGATGTTCAGAAAATGTCTCAGCACATCTGGGCACTAGCAAAGATATTCTGAGGTCAACAAGACTTGTGGGGAGTTTGTCAACCAATCTTAAACATACTAGCTTGATATAAAACTGTTTACCATTGAATTGTTGTATGGCTGTGAAACTTGGACCTTGAGGAAGGCAGATGAGGAAAGGTTACAGGCTGCAGAAATGTGGTTTTGGAGAAGGATGCTGAAAATATCATGGACAGAAAGGAAAACTAATGAGCAGGTATTAGAGAGAGCAGGCATTGAGAGAACTTTGGCTTCAGTGAGAGGTAGACAAATGCGGTTTAGTCACATAGTGAGAAGACAAGAACTAGAACATCTCTCTCTCACTGGTGTAAATCAATGGAAGTCGGCCAAGAGGAAGACCTAGACAAAAATATATGGATGGATTGGTGAGAATGACTGGAGGAAGAATGTCTGCAGCTCAGTTGCTGCAGAGAGCCGGAAATAGAGAGGAGTGGCGAGCCATGATTGCCGACGTCCTTGGGGATATGGCACCTGGATGATGATGACCATTGAATCTTAAAGTACCAATAATACTCGCACAATATTCTTTTATTTCCAGAAAGACTGGACTTACTACAAAACACAAAAACACTTTTTATCACACTGGCAATTTGAGAGATAAGACAAGAAATTTAAATTATCACCGTGACAATATTGTAGCAAAAAAAAATATGGAAGACTGTACTCCTAATCGCCACTTCCTATACGGTTCTTAAAATTACTCAGAAGCTTTCACTGAATACAAATTCTGCTACACACAGATATATCATCATCACAAAGGCCCTCTGTCAAATTCTGCCACTCTTGTCTTTCCTGTTTTATCTTCCAGAAATCTCCCTCATTCCTGCATCCCATCTCACAGTTCCCCTCCAGGAAGGTCAGGGTGTTCCAGTTCTTTGGCGCCAACAGGAGCCCTGCTGACAATACCTGGACTATTCTCCCTGGGGTTCTGCAAAGGATATGTCCAAGCCTCCCTCATACAAAAGATATATCCAAGCCTCCCCCATACATGCTGCATACAGTCCAGTGTTGAAAACAGTCAAGTGACTGATGGCTGATCTCCTCTCGCATGACACTAACTTACCCAATATTTACTCAACTGCCTGCATACTGCACCAACACATTTTCATGCTGGTTATGTAGTTTAATACATATGTTCTGTGCTATACTTCGTATCACACAGTACTTGCACTCCGTAGCTGCTACGGGATCTGGTGCAACTCCTTCACTACCTGCCCCAAAAGTGCTGCGAGTGTTGTAATGTGATTTACCTGTACAAATTCTCCTCTAAATGAACCCAACATGACCACAGTTCCTAACTGACCATTTCACAGCCAGTGTGTGGCATTTCTGGCAAAGCATTTGGTCTACGTACAGTAGACGCCCACTTTTTTTTGCGGAGATAGGTTTCAGAACCCACCATGGAAATGCAAAATTTGCAAAAATGCAAAATCCCTCAGAAAATGCTTATAATCACAAATACCCTGTACCACTTAAAACAAAAATGTTTATAAATGACTATTTTAACACCAAAAATGCTTATATAACTGCCTATTTTAACAGTTCACTGCCCAATCTAATAAAGTTCAAAACAAATATATACAACAATTTAATATCATCAAACTGATTAATATTCTAAACCATTACTGAGAAACACCCAAAGTCATCTGACATTACCCTACTCTAGTCTATTTTGTAAATATGGTAAACTTGTAACTAGCTGCTTGGTTACTGGATTGATGGACGTCCTGTTGTCCAAATCTCAAGGTGCTCTTTGTTTTCACAGTTTCAGAATTGTGATTATACGGTCATAGAGCGAGTTAAGAGCTAAGTTATGTAGTGTTATGTAAATACCAGTTGTAATATACATAAGTATTAAGAACTTGCATACTGAATTATTAGGCCTATATATATTTAACAGTTATGAAACAACACTTACCTAAGCCGTAGACTAGAAATATGCTTCAAACGCATGAACTTTAATGTTTAATTTCTGGCTAGATTTTTAGCATAGTCATGCCATTAGTGTTTTGGAAATAACCAAAATGCGTTTATTGTATATTGCTGAAGGTTTTCTAAAGCCTAAGAACAAAAAACTATCGTAGAAATCTGCTTAGTGAGGTTAAGGAGGTGGAATTGTGGGAGGAACAACCGGTGAGTTGTTGTTTGCACACACCACTTACAACCAGACTTATTCAGCTTAGAATCGGCTATCGAGCAGGTGCCTCACTATAAATTTCACCTGTTTCAGCCATGGCCACAAGAGAGGATACAGATCAAAGCACACATGAACGAACTTCAAACACCAGGCGAAAACATACCTGAAAATCCCTAGTTGAAGAACAGTCAATTTACTGAAATTTTATATAGCAGAGAGTATTCATAAATTCAATGTAGCCTATGTTGAATTTGCCCTTATACATATCCTAAAATATTCCAATATGAAGACTATCATTTTCTCAAACTAGAGCATAGTCATTCATGTAATGATTGCCACCTCCGGTGATTCGGAGGAAATCTTTGATATGGTGTCCTTTTTTTTTTTTTGTGGGGCCCAGGGTCCAATCCAGCTGAAGAAAGAATCTTCAAAGGAGTCTTCAGGGATTCTTTGGTGAAGATTTTGGCGCCAATACGAAGACTATCCTTTTCTCAAACTAGAGCATAGTCATTCATGTAATGATGGCCACCTCCTGCGATTCGGAGGAAATCTTTGGTAAAGGGGTCCTTTTTTTTTTTTTTGTGGGGCCCAGGGTCCAATTCAGCTGAAGAAAGAATCTTCAAAGGAGTCTTCAGGGATTCTTGGTGAAGATTTTGGCGCCAATACGAAGACTATCATTTCTCAAACTAGAGCATAGTCATTCATGTAATGATGGCTACCTCCAGCGATTCCGGAGGAAATCTTTAGTAAGGGTTCTTTTTTTTTTTTTTTTGTGGGGCCCAGGGTCCAATTCAGCTGAAGAAAAGAATTTTTAAGGAGTCTTCAGGGATTCTTGGGTGAAGATTTTGGAGCCAATATGAAGACTATCATTTTCTCAAACTAGAGCATAGTCATTCATGTAATGATGGCCACCTCCTGCGATTCGGAGGAAATCTTTGGTAAAGGGTCGTTTTTGTTTTTTGTGGGGCCCAGGGTCCAATTGAGCTGAAGAAAGAATCTTCAAGGAGTCTTCAGGGATTCTTCGGTGAAGATTTTGGCGCCAATACGAAGACTATCATTTTCTCAAACTAGAGCATAGTCATTCATGTAATGATTGCCACCTCCGGTGATTCCGGAGGAAATCTTGATATGGGGTCCTTTTTTTTTTTTTTGTGGGGCCCAGGCGTCCAATTCAGCTGAAGAAAGAATCTTCAAGGAGTCTTCAGGGATTCTTCGGTGAAGATTTTGGCGCCAATACGAAGACTATCGTTTTCTCAAACTAGAGCATAGTCATTCATGTAATGATGGCCACCTCCGGCGATTCCGGAGGAAATCTTTGGTAAGGGGTCCTTTTTTGTTTTTTTGTGGGGCCCAGGGGTCTAATTCAGCTGAAGAAAGAATCTTCAAGGAGTCTTCAGGGATTCTTCGGTGAAGATTTTGGCGCCAATACGAAGACTATCATTTTCTCAAACTAGAGCATAGTCATAAAGGCTACCAGCTATATAAATGGTAGAAATTACCCTTGAAATTGAAAAATGACACCTGTTATACTGCTGAAGAAAGAATCTTGAAGGAGTCTTCAGGGAATCTTGGGTGAGGATTTTGGAGCCAATATGAAGACTATTATTTTCTCAAACTAGAGCATAGTCATTCATGTAATGATGGCCACCTCCGGCGATTCCGGAGGAAATTTTTGGTAAGGGGTCCTTTTTTTTTTTGTGGGGCCCAGGGGTCCAATTCAGCTGAAGAGAGAATCTTCAAGGAGTCTTCAGGGATTCTTCAGTGAAGATTTTGGCGCCAGTACGAAGACTATCATTTTCTCAAACTAGAGCAAAGTCATTCTTGTAATGATGGCCACTTCCGGCGATTCCGGAGGAAATCTTTGGTAAAGGGTCCTTTTTTGTTTTTTTGTAGGGCCCAGGGTCCAATTCAGCTGAAGAAAGAATCTTCAAGGAGTCTTCAGGGATTCTTCAGTGAAGATTTTGGCGCCAATACGAAGACTATCATTTTCTCAAACTAGAGCATAGTCATTCATGTAATGATGGCCACCTCCGGTGATTCGGAGGAAATCTTTGTAAGGGGTCCTTTTTGTTTTTTTGTGGGGCCCCAGGGTCCAACTCAGCTGAAGAAAGAATCTTCACGGAGTCTTCAGGGATTCTTCAGTGAAATTTTGGCGCCAATACGAAGACTATCATTTTCTCAAACTAGAGCATAGTCATTCATGTAATGATGGCCACCTCCGGCGATTCCGGAGGAAATCTTGTAAGGGGTCCTTTTTTTTTTTTTGTAGGGCCCAGGGGTCCAATTCAGCTGAAGAAAGAATCTTCAAGGAGTCTTCAGGGATTCTTCAGTGAAGATTTTGGCGCCAATACAAAGACTATCATTTTCTCAAACTAGAGCATAGTCATTCATGTAATGATGGCCACCTCCGGCGATTCCGGAGGAAATCTTTTGTAAGGGGTCCTTTTTGTTTTTTTTTTGTCGGGCCCAGGGTCCAATTCAGCTGAAGAAAGAATCTTCAAGGAGTCTTTTAGGATTCATCAGTGAAGATTTTGCGCCAATACGAAGACTATCATTTTCTCAAACTAGAGCATTGTCATTCATGTAATGATGGCCACCTCCGGTGATTCGGAGGAAATCTTTTAATGGGGTCCTTTTTTTTTTTTTTGTGTAGGGCCCAGGGTCCAATTCAGCTGAAGAAAGAATCTTCAAGGAGTCTTCAGGGATTCTTCGGTGAAGATTTTGGCGCCAATACGAAGACTATCCTTTTCTCAAACTAGAGCATAGTCATTCATGTAATGATGGCCACCTCCGGCGATTCGGAGGAAATCTTTGTAAGGGGTCCTTTTTTTTTTTTTGGGGCCCAGGGTCCAATTCAGTTGAAGAAAGAATCTTCAAAAGGAGTCTTCAGGGATTTTTCGGTGAAGATTTTGGCGCCAATACGAAGACTATCATTTTCTCAAACTAGAGCATAGTCATTAAAGGCTACCAGCTATATAAATGGTAGAAATTACCCTTGAAATTGAAAAATGACACCTGTTATACTGCTGAAGAAAGAATCTTGAAGGAGTCTTCATAGAATCTTTTGTGAGGATTTTGGAGCCAATATGAAGACTATTATTTTCTCAAACTAGAGCATAGTCATTCATGTAATGATGGCCACCTCCGGCGATTCGGAGGAAATCTTTGGTAAGGGGTCCTTTTTGGGTTTGTTTGTGGGGCCCCAGGGTCCAATTCTGCCGGGACCCTTGCGTGGTGAAGGTGGCATATTCTAGTCGTGGGGTGTAAAAAAAAAAAAAAAAAAAGGCTAGCCTCAAAAAATAGAACTTTCAAAATTTTTGACCTAACTAACCCTTGTTAGTACAGTTTTATTAATTTTGGGGATGTAAAATCTTTTGGGCCAATATTTCCAGTTTCCAAAATCGATGAATAGAAATTCAGACTTGCATAATTCTAAAATGACTCTTAGCTACAGGGCCTCAAAGTCGATTTTTAGTTTTACAATAAAAATTCAGGTATCCAAAGCTCAGCAAGGCCTGAACGTATTGATGTTTTGTATGAATTTTTTAATAGAACAGATCAAATTAAAGGGGCTCTAATTGAAGCCTAATGATGGCCAGGTACCCTCTCGGCTATGGGACCTCAAAGTTGGTGTTTTTTGTTAATTTTACATATGAACCTTGCAATTTGAAAATGACACCTGCATTACTTACAAGGTTACAGGAACCTTGAAACTGAAAAATGACACATGGAATACTACAACAGAGTGCAATGATGAAAGGCTACCAGCTATATAAATGGTAGAAATTACCCTTGAAATTGAAAAATGACACCTGTTATACTGCTGAAGAAAGAGTCTTGAAGGAGTCTTCAGGGAATCTTGGGTGAGGATTTTGGCGCCAATACGAAGACTATCATTTTCTCAAACTAGAGCATAGTCATTCATGTAATGATGGCCACCTCCGGCGATTCCGGAGGAAATCTTTGGTAAGGGGTCGTTTTTTTTTTTTTTGTGGGGCCCAGGGGTCCAATTCAGCTGAAGAAAGAATCTTCAAGGAGTCTTCAGGGATTCTTCGGTGAAGATTTTGGCGCCAATACGAAGACTATCATTTTCTCAAACTAAAGCATAGTCATTCATATAGTGATGGCCACCTCCGGCGATTCCGGAGAAATCTTTAGTAAGGGTCCTTTTTTTTTTTTTGTGGGGCCCAGGGGTTCAATTCAGCTGAAGAAAGAATCTTCAAAGGAGTCTTCAGGGATTCTTCGGTGAAGATTTTGGCGCCAATACGAAGACTATCATTTTCTCAAACTAGAGCATAGTCATTCATGTAATGATGGCCACCTCCGGCGATTCCGGAGAAATCTTTGGTAATGGGGTCCTTTGTTGTTTTTTTTTTTTGGGGCCCAGGGTCCAATTCAGCTGAAGAAAGAATCTTCAAGGAGTCTTCAGGGATTCTTCGGTGAAGATTTTGGCGCCAATACGAAGACTATCATTTTCTCAAACTAGAGCATAGTCATTCATGTAATGATGGCCACCTCCGGCGATTCGGAGGAAATCTTTGTAAGGGTCCTTTTTGTTTTATTTTGTGGGGCCCAAGGGTCCAATTCAGCTGAAGAAAGAATCTTCAAGGAGTCTTCAGGGATTCTTCGGTGAAGATTTTGGCGCCAATCGAAGACTATCATTTTCTCAAAATAGAGTATAGTCATTCATGTAATGATGGCCACCTCCGGCGATTCGGAGGAAATCTTTTGTAAGGGTCCTTTTTTTTTTTTTTGTGGGGCCCAGGGGTCCAATTCAGCTGAAGAAATAATCTTCAAGGAGTATTCAGGGATTCTTCAGTGAAGATTTTGGCGCCAATACGAAGACTATCATTTTCTCAAACTAGAGCATAGTCATAAAGGCTACCAGCTATATAAATGGTAGAAATTACCCTTGAAATTGAAAAATGACACCTGTTATACTGCTGAAGAAAGAGTCTTCAAGGAGTGTTCAGGGAATCTTGGGTGAGGATTTTGGCGCCAATACGAAGACTATCATTTTCTCAAACTAGAGCATAGTCATTCATGTAATGATGGCCACCTCCGGCGATTCCGGAGGAAATCTTTGGTAAGGGGTCCTTTTCTGTTTTTTTGTGGGGCCCAGGGGTCCAATTCAGCTGAAGAAAGAATCTTCAGGGAGTCTTCAGGGATTCTTCGGTGAAGATTTTGGCGGCAATACGAAGACTATCATTTTCTCAAACTAGAGTATAGTCATTCATGTAATGATGGCCACTTCCGGCGATTCCGGAGGAAATCTTTAGTAAGGGGTCCTTTTTGTTTTTTTTGTGGGGCCCAGGGTCCAATTCAGCTGAATAAAAAATCTTCAAGGAGTCTTCAGGGATTCCTCGGTGAAGACTTTGGCGCCATCTGAAGACTATCATTTTCTCAAACTAGAGCATAGTCATTCATGTAATGATGGCTACCTCCGGCGATTCGGAGGAAATCTTTGTAAGGGGTCTTTTTTTTTTTTTTTTTTGTGGGGCCCAGGGTCCAATTCAGCTGAAGAAAGAATCTTTAAGGAGTCTTCAGGGATTCTTCGGTGAAGATTTTGGCGCCAATACGAAGACTATCATTTTCTCAAACTAGAGCATAGTAATTCATGTAATGATGGCCACCTCCGGCGATTCGGAGGAAAACTTTTGTAAGGGTCCTTTTTTTTTTTTTTTGGGGGCCCAGGGTCCAATTCAGCTGAAGAAAGAATCTTCAAGGAGTCTTCAGGGATTCTTGGTGAAGATTTTGGCGCCAATACGAAGACAATCATTTTCTCAAACTAGAACATAGTCATTCATGTAATGATTGCCACCTCCAGTGATTCCGGAGAAATCTTTGGTATGGGGTCCTTTTTTTTTTTTTTTGTGGGGCCCAGGGTCCAATTCAGCTGAAGAAAGAATCTTCAAGGAGTCTTCAGGGATTCTTCGGTGAAGATTTTTGGCGCCAATACGAAGACTATCCTTTTCTCAAACTAGAGCATAGTCATTCATGTAATGATGGCTACCTCCGGCGATTCGGAGGAAATCTTTGGTATGGGGGTCCTGTTTTGTTTTTTTTTGTGGGGCCCTGGGGTCCAATTCAGCTGAAGAAAGAATCTTCAAGGAGTCTTCAGGGATTCTTGGTGAAGATTTTGGCGCCAATCGAAGACTATCATTTCTCAAACTAGAGCATAGTCATAAAGGCTACCAGCTATAGCCTAAATGGTAGAAATTACCCTTGAAATTGAAAAATGACACCTGTTATACTGCTGAAGAAAGAATCTTCAAGGAGTCTTCAGGGAATCTTGGGTGAGGATTTTGGAGCCAATATGAAGACTATTATTTTCTCAAACTAGAGCATAGTCATTCATGTAATGATGGCCACCTCCGGCGATTCCGGAGGAAATTTTTGGTAAGGGGTCCTTTTTTGGTTTTTAATGTGGGGCCCAGGGGTCCAATTCAGCTGAAGAAAGAATCTTCAAGGAGTCTTCAGGGATTCTTCAGTGAAGATTTTGGCGCCAATACGAAGACTATCATTTTCTCAAACTAGAGCAAAGTCATTCATGTAATGATGGCCACTTCCGGCGATTCGGAGGAAATCTTTGGTAAAGGGGTCCTTTTTGTTTTTTGGGGCCCAGGGTCCAATTCAGCTGAAGAAAGAATCTTCAAGGAGTCTTCAGGGATTCTTCAGTGAAGATTTTGGCGCCAATACGAAGACTATCATTTTCTCAAACTAGAGCATAGTCATTCATGTAATGATGGCCACCTCCGGCGATTCGGAGGAAATCTTTGTAAGGGGTCCTTTTTCGTTTTTTTGTGGGGCCCAGGGGTCCAATTCAGCTGAAGAAAGAATCTCAAAGGAGTCTTCAGGGATTCTTCAGTGAAGATTTTGGCGCCAATAAGAAGACTATCATTTTCTCAAACTAGAGCATAGTCATTCATGTAATGATGGCTACCTCGGCTATTCGGAGGAAATCTTTGTAAGGGGTCCTTTTTTTTTTTTTTTTTTGTGGGGCCCAGGGGTCCAATTCAGCTGAAGAAAGAATCTTCAAGGAGTCCTCAGGGATTCTTCAGTGAAGATTTTGGCGCCAATACGAAGACTATCATTTTCTCAAACTAGAGTATAGTCATTCATGTAATGATGGCCACCTCCGGCGATTCCGGAGGAAATCTTTGGTAAGGGGTCCTTTTTGGGTTTGTTTGTGGGGCCCAGGGGTCCAATTCTGCCGGGACCCTTGCGTGGTGAAGGTGGCATATTCTAGTCCTGGGGTGTAAAAAAAAAAAAAAAAAAAAAAAAAAAAAAAAGTCCAGCCTCAAAAAATAGAACTTTCAAAATTTTTGACCTAACTAACCCTTGTTAGTACAGTTCTATTAGTTTTGGGGATGTAAAATCTTTTGGGCCAATATTTCCAGTTTCCAAAAATCGATGAATAGAAATTCAGACTTGCATAATTCTAAAATGACTCTTAGCTACGAGGCTTCAAAGTCGATTTTTTAGTTTATACAATAAAAATTCAGGTATCCAAAGCTCAGCAAGGCCTGAACGTATTGATGTTTTGTATGAATTTTTTTAATAGAACAGATCAAAATAAAGGGGCTCTAATTGAAGCCTAATGTCCGTGGCAGGTACCCTCTCGGCTATGGGACCTCAAAGTTGGTGTTTTTTGTTAATTTTACATATGAACCTTGCAATTTCAAAATGATACCTGCATTACTTACAAGGTTACAGGAACCTTGAAACTGAAAAATGACACATTGAATACTACAACAGAGTGCAATGATGAAAGGCCACCAGCTATATAAATGGTAGAAATTACCCTTGAAATTGAAAAATGACACCTATTATACTGCTGAAGAAAGAGTCTTGAAGGAGTCTTCAGGGAATCTTGGGTGAGGATTTTGGCGCCAATACGAAGACTATCATTTTCTCAAACTAGAGCATAGTCATTCATGTAATGATGGCCACCTCCGGTGATTCCGGAGGAAATCTTTGGTAAGGGGTCGTTTTTTGTTTTTTTTTGTGGGGCCCAGGGTTCAATTCAGCTGAAGAAAGAATCTTCAAAGAGTCTTCAGGGATTCTTCGGTGAAGATTTTGGCGCCAATACGAAGACTATTATTTTCTCAAACTAAAGCATAGTCATTCATGTAATGATGGCCACCTCCGGCGATTCCGGAGGAAATCTTTGGTAAGGGGTCCTTTTTGGTTTTTTGTAGGGCCCAGGGTCCAATTCAGCTGAAGAAAGAATCTTCAAGGAGTCTTCAGGGATTCTTCGGTGAAGATTTTGGCGCCAATACGAAGACTATCATTTTCTCAAACTAGAGCATAGTCATTCATGTAATGATGGCCACTTCCGGCGATTCCGGAGGAAATCTTTGGTAAGGGGTCCTTTTTTTTTTTTTTGTGGGGCCCAGGGTCCAATTCAGCTGAAGAAAGAATCTTTGAAGGAGTCTTCAGGGATTCTTCGGTGAAGATTTTAGCGCCAATATGAAGACTATCATTTTCTCAAACTAGAGCATAGTCATTCATGTAATGATGGCCACCTCCGGCGATTCCGGAGGAAATCTTTGTAAGGGGTCCTTTTTGTTTCTTTTTGTGGGGCCCAAGGGTCCAATTCAGCTGAAGAAAGAATCTTCAAGGAGTCTTCAGGGATTCTTGGTGAAGACTTTGGCGCCAATCGAAGACTATCATTTTCTCAAACTAGAGCATAGTCATTCATGTAATGATGGCTACCTCCGGCGATTCGGAGGAAATCTTTAGTAAGGGGTCCTTTTTTTTTTTTTTGTGGGGCCCAGGGTCCAATTCAGCTGAAGAAAGAATCTTTAAAGGAGTCTTCAGGGATTCTTCGTTGAAGATTTTGGCGCCAATACGAAGACTATCATTTTCTCAAACTAGAGGATAGTCATTCATGTAATGATTGCCACCTCCGGTGATTCCGGAGGAAATCTTTGTAAAGGGTCCTTTTTTTTTTTTTTTGGGGCCCAGGGGTCCAATTCAGCTGAAGAAAGAATCTTCAAGGAGTCTTCAGGGATTCTTCGGTGAAGATTTTGGTGCCAATACGAAGACTATCCTCATCTCAAACTAGAGCATAGTCATTCATGTAATGATGGCCACCTCCGGCGATTCCGGAGGAAATCTTTGGTAAGGGGTCCTTTTTTTTTTTTTTTTGGGGTCCAGGGTCCAATTCAGCTGAAAAAAGAATCTTCAAGGAGTCTTCAGGGATTCTTCGGTGAAGATTTTGGCGCCAATACGAAGACTATCATTTTCTCAAACTAGAGTATAGTCATAAAGGCTACCACCTATATAAATGGTAGTAAAATTCCTTTTTGTTTTTTTTGAAAAATGACACCTGTTATTCTGCTGAAGAAAGAATCTTCAAGGAGTCTTCAGGGAATCTTGAGTGAGGATTTTGGAGCCAATATGAAGACTATTATTTTCTCAAACTAGAGCATAGTCATTCATGTAATGATGGCCACCTCCGGCGATTCCGGAGGAAATTTTTAGAAAGGGTCCTTTTTGTTGAAAAAATGGGGCCCAGGGGTCCAATTCAGCTGAAGAAAGAATCTTCAAATAGTCTTCAGGGATTCTTCAGTGAAGATTTTGGCGCCAATACGAAGACTATCATTTTCTCAAACTAGAGCAAAGTCATTCATGTAATGATGGCCACTTCCGGCGATTCCGGAGGAAATCTTTGGTAAGGGGTCCTTTTTTGTTTTTTTTTGTGGGGCCCAGGGGTCCAATTCAGCTGAAGAAAGAATCTTCAAGGAGTCTTCAGGGATTCTTCGGTGAATATTTTGGCGCCAAGACGAAGACTATCATTTTCTCAAACTAGAGCATAGTCATTCATGTAATGATGGCCACCTCAGCGATTCGGAGAAATCTTTGGTAAGGGGTCCTTTTTGGGTTCGTTTGGGGGCCCAGGGTCCAATTCTGCCAGGACCCTTGTGTGGTGAAGGTGGCATATTCTAGTCCTGGGGTGTAAAAAAAAAAAAAAAAAAAAAAAAAAAAGTCCAGCCTCAAAAAATAGAACTTTCAAAATTTTTGACCTAACTAACCCTTGTTAGTACAGTTCTATTAAACTCACACACCTCCTCTGGACAACTGTATCTGGCTTGAGTCGGTTTCTTCGTTGCTTCTCTCTCCTTTTCTGGTCATTCAGTCTCCAACTCACGGTCTAACAGGTGCTTTTACTGGATTTTTATTTTTCTTTGCTTTTTAAAGTACATGTCTATAATATGTTGAGGATCTAAAAGAAAAAATTGTATATTCCATGTATTTTTAGATTGTATGTTTTTTCTCTCTTTTTTTAGCCTTGAGAATGTAACAATGTCGTTACGAAATGCGTCGGCGTAATAAATGTTTGACCTGTTAATGAACGACCTTCACTTCGTCACTTACCTAGTATATATATATATATATATATATATATATATATATATATATATATATATATATATATATATATATACATATATATATATATATATATATATATATATATATATATATATATATATATATATATATATATATATATATATATATATATATATATATATATATATATATATATATATATATATATATATATATATATATATACATATACATACATATACAGTATATGCAGATATATACAGTATGTATATATATATTTTTTATATACATATTCATATATACATATATATATTTTTATATATATGTATTTATACATACATACATATAAATATGTATATGTATATACATATGTATTATTGATTAAGGTGACTAATTGCTGACCTTTGAAAAATGTGTGTCCCGTGCAGGTTCTTTATGTTGACGTTGGTATCTTTAGCAGTTAGATACAGTGGGTATCCGACGCATTCAGTCATGGCTTCCGGTCTTGACCAAGATGCATGGGGAAAACGTGACACATTGATGGAAGCTTTATGATATCTGTGGGTGCGGAAGGCAGGGTCCTTCGAACATTAAACCTGACGTTGACTTCATGCTTCAAGAGAGGGGTTATTAAGTGAATGTGTGCATACGTGAGCTCTCTATTGCGTATATTATAGAGAGACCATAGAATGAGTATTCACTTCTATTTGTGGCTGGTGTGATCGCTCTTTTGAGCTGTGTTTGTGAATAAGACAGCCACACTGAGGAACGGCTTCCTGATGGCCATAGAATGTGAGTAAGATAACTCAATAACACTTGTACCTTTTTTCAGACATTGTGTGGAATACCTATTTTACATTACAGTGAAACCCCTCTGTTCTTTTTTATGCGTTTTTCCATTTCAAGTGCTTATTTTTTTATGCACCATTTCAGGTTTTAATGCAAACTATGTGTCTCGTAACAGGAATTCTGGTGGAGTCCTGTGAGGACGTATATCTTTGAAGTGGTGTTCTTTTTAACATACTGTATGACATTTATTTTGGTCTAGAATAATCATGACCCTCTCATTTTGTTTGGTGACCGGGGTGTTTGTTGCTAGTATTGGTTGGTCTAGAATCATTAATTCGATAGATTGTGTGTCTGAGTTTTCTCTAGTTATGACTTGCATTTTTGTGGGGTGTGAGAGACTCCATTTCATGACTAGCTTTCGCTGAAATGCTTTTGTTAATTTTACAAATAAAGTCTAGTTTTGTATCTCGGCGTTTTAATTCAGCAAGCTTTTGTTTGATAGATACAGGGAGAGGAGTTGACGAGAGAGAAAGAATGTGCTGACCCAATGCTGGCCATTACTACCCGGGAATCTTAGAGATATAAGGTGATTTGACATCGTTCTTAAGACAGATGTAGAAGGAGGTTATGATCCTATCAGACCTTGTTTTTAGGGCATAATATATGTATATATAATATACATACATATATGTTGTGTGTGTGTGTGTGTGTGCTGAGTGTGTAAAAATATTTGGGTGTCATATTTCCTATATTTATACGATTCAAATAGAAACGATTAAGAAACAATGTATTACGTTCCACGTTTGTACTGGAGGTTCCTTGCTGTTAAGTGCATCCAGGCATGAAGTACTTTCCACTAACACATCATTTGCCCCAATGGCACTTTTCCTTTTTTTTTATTTATTTTAATTTTCTTACTTCACTGCCCATTTGACAATGCAGATTGTGCCACTCTTGTAGGATTTCCAATTGAGGAACATTTGATAGCTGCTGTATCTTTTATGGCGCTTGCTTCCTTTACTTTGTTTAATGTCACATTCCACAGCTCGGGGAACCTTTCATATTTCTGTTTTGAAAGCATTGTTTGACCATTATCCCGCTTGTAGTTTTCACTGGATGATATTTCGAAGCAGCTCTCCAGCTAGACGGAAAAAATCTATTTGAACAAATGAACAAATCCATCAAGAACAGTCCCGAACAATGCTCAGAACCGCGTGCACGCAAAAACACAGTTTAGACTAAAACAACCCTAGCGAAAGCTGAGGATAATTTTAGCTAGACTACAAGGGAACACCCCACCTTCAAACAGTTATTCTAGTGTATGTACACTCGGCAAGAAAAGTGAAGATACAGTTTTCTTTAGATTTCGTTCATCGAATTTTAATTTTTTTCTTACAGAAAACAAATAATCTCGGTAAATTTACCCTAGAATATGAAAATACAATGCAAATTATATCATATATGTTAAATCTGCAAAACAAAAACGTTCAGATACTTAAAAACACCATGCATGTCCGAAGTAATCAGAATTTCTCAGATGACTTCGTTCATAGAGATCTAAAAGATAGTGTGTGGATATCTTGGTGTAGTACTATTTATCAGAACGGCAATATTTACTCGTTTTCCGTTATAGACTGGCTTATTATTTCATCATCATACGAGATAATGATAATTTCTTTAATTTTTACACATTCATATTTGTATTTCACGGTGTTAAAGGTCAGCTGGAATTAATGGCAGTAAATGTTGCGACAGCTACGGTAAGTTGACAAAATCTATTTAAATCCGCAAGAGCGTTCTCTATGATGTGTGGAGCGATACGGCGGGAAAACACAAGTAACTGGATGTTTCTTGACGTTACATAGTTTCTCTCTCTCTCTCTCTCTCTCTCTCTCTCTCTCTCTCTCTCTCTCTCTCTCTCTCTCTCTCTCTCTCCATTGCTAAAACATACTATACAAATATAGTATCGCTCAATCTCTAAAAAAAAAAAATAATGAAATGAGTAGCTCTACATATACTGTAGGTCTAGGCACACAACAGCAACTCTCTCTCTCTCTCTCTCTCTCTCTCTCTCTCTCTCTCTCTCTCTCTCTCTCTCTCTCTCATCGTAACGTTGCATTCGTTCCTTTATTGTTCCCCACGTTTTCCTTGGACATTGCTCAAATTTAACTCTTGATTTCACTATGGAAGATCGCGTTTCCGATTATACAAGCATTCCGTTCATTGTGGTGTCATAAATTTCATTTGTGTAAGGTTAATTGGTAGGTTAAGTCGAAAAATGTTTAGTTTGCTCAGAACTGTCGCTGCAAATTACAACTTGAACGAATACTGTAAAGCTTACTACTGTATTTAAGTATCAATGATGTCAGAACCGTAGAATATGATTGAAAGTCATAGGAGGTCAAGCAAAAAACCAACACACTAAGACTGAAGCTCCTCCCCTTTCTAAAGTTGCCAGATGTCGTATTATTGAGCAATATATGTCCGAAGATTTAAAAAAACTGTATCTTCACTTTTCTTGCCGAGTGTACTGTTTGTTTATCAAATCCTATATTATTACCTATAAAGTTGTCTTTTCCTTTGCAGTTAATTTATCCATAAATTCCTTGAAAATAACGTGAAATTGAAATCTGTAACTTCAATTCTTAATTACTGTTAACTTACAAAAAACGATTCATCCTCCTAACTGTCCATAGAGTCTAGAACATCGACTCCAGCATCCCTTTCGCTCAGACTCGCCTTCAAGGGATCCAGATCAAGTTTGCAGGAGATGGAGCCTCACAAACTCGATTTGCATCCCTTCAGCCAGAGTCTAAGCGAATAGGATTCCGGAGTTTATTGAGTCTTTGCAAACAAATAGCCAGTCAAGGGTGTGTCACCCACAGTTCAGTTTCCAATATCATTCTTGCATAAAGAATGGGATCTGAGTGATTCGCAATGCAATTTATCGACAGGCTGACCAACAAAAAGGAAAGCTTGGCGAGGTTTTTTGATACTATGTATTTCTGGTTTGAAGGCATAAATTCAGAATCACCAGCAATATTTTTGCAATATTCGGGAGTGCTATTACTCCCCTTCTCTGTTCGTCTGTCTGTCCGTCTGAATTGTGAACATCGTGTGACCATGCAAAAGCAAAGTGTCTCTCAGAGTAAATTTGTATCGAGGATGAAAAATACCGGAGCACCTTCTGGCCTGTGTTCCAGTCAACTTTTAATCCATCGAAAACGCTGAATCTTTTATTATCCATCGAAAACTCTCTCGTATCACTTTTAATCACATCCACTCATTTCTTTTTATAACCTTACTCCATTATCCTCTCTCTCTCTCTCTCTCACTGAGAGCATATTCAATGAACAAAAGCAACAGATTAAAATAGTAGTTTTCATTCATCTACATTCCTGCAGCATTGAGATGCTAAAATCCACTGAATCCATTGTAAGTCCCTCCTATTATTTTGCTGCTCTTCAAAAAGGTTAACCTCTCTTTGAAAGAAATCATCGCTGAGTTAGACGCCACAAGGGACAAGGACTGGTCACTGACAAATCATGATGAGAAACAATATATTCTCTTCATAATATCATGTGTGTCTCACGTGTTTAATCACTGAATCGTTCCTTTTCGTCTGTTGATATCAAAGGGAAAAATGATGCTCAAAAGGAGGTCCATTCGGTTGGCTTTATCCACTGGTGAAAGAGGAATTCTGGCCACTCATTGAAACAACAACTATTGCTTCCACCAACCGTTACAAACAACTCCATTGTTTTCTCCAGAGGGGAAAGATGTCGCCAAAAATAGAGGCATTACAAGGGAAGCAGAGAGTTTTTCGACTTGAGCCACGGAAATGAAAGCTCGACCTTTTATATCTCTTCGTCGGCGTCTCTTTTCGTCTCAGGAAAAATGTACCATTTCCTCATAAACAAAGAAAGCAAAATGAGAAAGATAAAAGCAAACTCCTGTGCTTTCTTCCTTTTTGAGCGGAACCAAAGATTTTGTTATTCAGATATAAACGATGGTCACTAGGGAAAAATAAAAAAAAAGTTATTCACTAAAGGTTTCTGTAGGAACATTTTCTTTTTGCCTTTTAAGGAATCTGAATGTAAATATATCAGTGAACAGTCTTTGAGATTATAAAGAACTAACGAGATCCATTTTCTCCTTAAAGAAACAATGATTCTTTTATACCAGGCGTAATCATAATTATTTCAGTATTGTAAGAAGCTTCTGGACTTACACACATCCATATCTATCTATCTATCTATCTATCTATCTATCTATCTATCTATCTATCTATCTATCTATCTATCTATATATATTCATACACACATATATACTATATATATTTGTATATATATATATATATATATATATATATATATATATATATATATATATATATACATACTGTATATATATATACACATATATATATTCTACAACGGGAATTCAAATGTGTTATAAAAATAACGAATATTACATAGAGGACTCAGCTTTCCAAAAGCTAACCAAGATAAAAGTAGTATAAAATAATAGTCAGATGATACTATCAGATATTCTTTTTGTCCTTTATTCCGCAAAGTTTTTTTTTATAGCCGTGCTATTTCTGCATTCTTTGCATTGGTCGCAATATTGCCATATTGGCAGCATATCACCATATGTTGCAATTTTGCTTTCATACGCAAAGACTAAGCACTGTCATACCTGAGTAGCAAGCAAAATAAGACTGTAAAAACAGGAATGTCAGATTATTTATTGTAAACACGGTGAAATATCTAAGTTAGTTAAAAAGTGGAGTTATGAAAATACATTGTAATGTTCACACGAATGGTACCGTCAGTGTTTATTATTATTAAACTGTTTGCTGACATACCAGGAGCTGACAATGCTGGATAAGCAGAATCTAAGTTTCTCTTGGTCCTCGATCCTTGTGTTACTCAGACACCAACTTCCTTCTGATGTTGACGATGGAAAGATAAGAAATGTTGCTCTGTTACAGAAGTGTTCAGATGTTTGCTTGTTAATCATTTGAACATCAAGTGGTTGACATTCTTTCGCAAAGGTAGTAAAAATAGACTAATAGTAACTGCCAGTGTGTACGAAAAGGCGCAAATGAAAAGCATCCGGGGCAGTGTGTGACGAGGGAAAGAGGGGAGCTAAGCTTTGACAGAGCAACAAGTCCAGACCTTTTCAAGAGCAAGAAAATTAGCAACTGAATCTCTCCGACCCCCACCACCTCACAACACTTATTCGTCATTAACAGTCCAAAAGACTTATTATGGTTGGACCCAGAAAAAATCCTTGCTAATAGCACTTTTTGTGCTGCTTCGAACTGCGTCGAATTACAAGCAAATTGCGATATAGTGCCATTTAGCATTCAAAATAGTGCATAGTGGTCCAGTTTGAAGAAGTCTGGTTGGCACCGGAAACCATCCAATGGCTTTAGTCACGCTATTTTGTCATTTGTGCTTGACAGGAAATCTTGCTATATATACCAGAACAATTACGTTGTCTTTGTATATGCACATTAGAATACATGATATTATAGCTGAGTTACAAAGAAAGTGCGAGACACAATGCTTTCGAATAAGCGCCAGTGAGACCTAATTTACTCTTCACTGAAATTCAGCCACTATGCTTTAAAATACACATGTCATTGACAAGAAGGTTAATTTGTCAAATTAGCTGACACTAAACTTACGTATAAAAACACACCAAATGGGAACTTCCTTATGTCATAAGAGGACTTTTTTGTAATAACAGAAATGACAGTGGAATTATCAAATGGATGCTGACACTTTCTGACTCACTGAAAACAAGCGTCAGTCAGTCTGCAAAGCGACTTAGTAAATAAAATCTGTTTCACACAAACGAAAATACTTACTGGGTGCAAGAAGTTGCAGAGGACGTTTTGCAAAGTGGATTCGGGAAATCGTGGAATGGAGATGTTCCTCGATACGGACCAAATTTTTGTCTAAAGTGGTACATTTTTATTGCGGGAAGGGTGGGCGGAATTTGAATGGACTGAAGTTCGCTTCTCTATTTCTTATTGAGATTGATTGATTGATTGAGTTATTTGTTTATCTATCTATCTATATTTCAGACTCCACAGTTCGGTAAGTCTTGATGCAAATGGTATTGTGTTTATCAAAGGTTATGTATGCCTTCTAAAAGATAATGCTTACACACACATGCATATATATATATATATATATATATATATATATATATATATATATATATATATATATGTGTGTGTGTGTGTGTGTGTGTGTGTGTGTGTGTCTGTGTCTGTGTGTGCATGTGTGTGTCTGTATGTGCGTGTGTGTTTGTGCCTGTTCACGTGTGTGTGTTTTGATGAATATCCTGATTTAACGGTTATACTTGCCTTACCAATAAAGGGCTCCAATTTTGATTCCCAAGCTCGTTCCCTTAAATCACAATGAACCTCTATTTCCATGACAGGAAAATACGCCCTTATATTCCTTCGACAGTGGTGGATGCAAGACAACGCGGAAGAAAGTACAGCACTAACGGCTTTTATTTTCACCGGTTAACCACAAAACCCTCTTAACGTCTCTATTCCTTCATAGTTTTTGGGTACCTTGTCGCCACAAAGCCTGACATGTATCATAACGAAGTCAAGTTGACAACCTGAACACGACGTAGGATAGGAGTCTATTGCCGTTTTGAATACATATACAGATGGTAGCAGAGCTGGAATAGACCCATATTTCCATTTTATCGAAGTGTTTTGGTGCTACATTCCGATCTTGTACTTTATAGTGACAAGCGTATCCAGATAGTTTGAAAAAATTGATAAGTTAAGAGGATATTAAGTTATTAAAAAAAAAAGTATATCTTAGTTTAACCAGACCACTGAGCTGATTAACAGCTCTCCTAGAGAGGGCTGGCCCGAAGGATTAGATTTATTTTACGTGGCTAGAAACCAAGTGGTTACCTAGCAACGGGACCTACAGCCTATTGTGGGATCTGAACCACATTATAACGAGAAATGAATTTCTATCATCAGAAATAAATTCCTCTAATTCTTCATTAGACGGTGATGGTTATTACAGTTATATAGGCCTATGTATATGGTAAAAATAACAGTAGATTCTATATGTGTGTATATATATATATATATATATATATATATATATATATATATATATATATATATATATATATATATATATATATATATATATATATATATATATACACACACACACACACACACACACACACACACATACATATATATATATATATATATATATATATATATATATATATATATATATATATATATATATATATACACACACAACACACACACACACACACACACACACATATATATATATATATATATATATATATATATATATATATATATAACAGCTTAAAATCAGTGAATGATAGACTTCTATCCATCATCATGGTCAGGTTTGTAACTGACTTCGTTCTGTTACACCGAATACGGGTTTGAATCCTGCTACGGACATCAAAATGTCTTTATTTGGACATTGGGTTTTGTAGTGACAAGCGTATCCAAAAGTGTGAAGAAATCGAGAATTTAAGAAGCATTACAGTTATTACAATTATATATATATATATATATATATATATATATATATATATATATATATATATATATATATATATATATATATATATATATATATATATATATATATATATATATATATATATATATATATATATATATATATATATATATATATATATATATATATATATATATATATATATATATATATATATATATATATATATATATATATATATATATATATATATATATATATATATATATATATATATGCATGTAATGGAATCAAATCTGTGATCGAATAAATTAAATATCTTAAAAACGCAAAATGGCATAACAGAAAACACTGATAAAAACAGAGACAGGGAGAAAAACAGAAAAGAGGCAATAACGAATTGAGTGATCCCAGACGTTGAAGCCGACTGAAATGTTTTGTATCTTGTACGTAAAAAAAAAAAAAAATAAAAATGAGATCAGCGCTTTTAGTGAATCGGTTAATAGAGGTCAGAAGTTAATCGAAATAAGAACACGACGAGAGCGTCATGATTCATACGTTCAGATGGACAGTTGTATTGAGGGACTTTTGAACCAGAAGTCAGTTGGAATCAAGGCACCAAGGGCAGAGGCTGTTGAGATGTGTGGGGAGTGACAGTAAAGGCCCAAAGTGATTTGGGAACTTACATAGGAATTTCTGAGTGCCCAAAGACTAAGTAAGAATCCCAAGACCAAGTTGACAGACTTATAGAATTGACAAGGTGCTTTCAAGATAAAGACTCGGGTACTACTACCCAATTAACGGTGGAAAGTTTACAGAATTTTAAGACATTTAATAAATGTATAAGGGGAACATATATTTTGTTTCTACAACCAAGATTTTAAAAGCACTCTTATATTTCTAAGATAGCTGACATCTAAGCACGATAAGGTGAGTGTAAGGACAACACGCATCAAGCAACCTGTTCCTCCTTAAGTGAAAGCCCACACTGCAACAGATAGAAGTTTTCAAGAAATGAACTCTCCCCTACTAAAGAATTTTGGTGGCAGCTTAGGGGCTTTTCGAAAATACGCAAGTCGACAATGAGCAGGACTAATTAGTGAGTGCCATCCTTAAATCTACAGACCAACTGTTAACTTCAAGACCAGGCGAAGAATATTTTCCGTCTTAATGTTGTAATCAGACAGTGTGCGCCCATCTTCAAGCTGTTTGCCAGTGAAGATCAACCTCTGTTGGTCTAGTGAATATTGTAATAAGACAATATCAAGATTTAGTGAAGAGTTTCTTTTATAAAGACAGTTACAAAGTGTAACCAGTTATAAGTGTTCCCCACCGAAGATTCAGTCACTCCACGCGCAAATCTCCACTCCGAAAATAGAGACAGTTTAAGAAACAAAAGACAATTTAGCCACAAAGAAGCTCCACGATCATCGATTTTCGTGAAGAAGAAAAATATTAGTGCATCAAACACAGAAGAAAGAAGACATGTGTTACCCTTCGAAGAAGAAGAAATAACAGTTCATTAAGCAAGCAAGAAAAAATTCCCTTCGTCGCTACACATCCAGAAGAGAAGAGAGGAATTAGCGCGGCCATCGACGCAGAAGAAAAATACACTCATTTCCCCCCTTGATGATCCGCGAGAGAGAGAGAGAGAGAGAGAGAGAGAGAGAGAGAGAGGTCCCAGCAGCCAGAAGAGAGAATAAAAATTCTAAAAAAAAATGTTTAAACATGCCTTTATTAAAATGTACTAAAAAGTAAAAAATAATATTTTGAGACACACCAGGAAATGTTGCAAGAAAAGAAATATATTTTCTTATTTCTTGTAGCATTTCCTTCCATGTTTGAGGCCCATGCTTTTATTTTTATAGACATAATTAATTGTAAGAAAATCCTGGTGTCTCAAAATATTAATTTTTACTTTTTATGCATTTTAATAAAAGCATGTTTAAAATTTTTTAATATTTTTTTATTTTGTACTTTTTAGTTTTGACAGAAACTGTAACCAATTTACAATTTTAGTTAACGAAACTGATATCGTTTACGGGGAGGGTGAGGGAAGGGGGAAGGGGAAGAGAGGTAAGAAGGAAGGGAGAGGGGGAGTAGGAAGGTGAGGGGAAGGGGAGGAAGAGGGAACGGGAGGGGGAGAGGAAGGGAATATGGAAGGTGAGGGGATGGGAAGAAAAAGGAAGAGGGGGAAGGGAGGAGGGGAGGAAAATGAGAAGAGGATGGAGGGGAAAGAGGAGGGGAGGGGTGGAGGAGGAAGGGGTATGGGAGGGGAATGGGAGGGGAAGGGTGAAGGGAGGGGAGGGGTGGGAGGGGAAGGGGAGGGAAAATGGGAGTAGTGGGGGATGGGGAAGCGGAGGAGAATGGAAGAGGGAAGGCAAGGAGAGGACACAGCTAAATTTACACTTGATCATGCACTCTGGAAGGGGAAGGGGAGGGGGAGGAAGGAGAAGATAGAAATGGGAGGGAGAAGGGAGGAGGGGAGGGGAGGGGGAAGGGGATGGGAGGAGGAAGGGGAAGGGAAGGTGGAATTGTAGGGGATGGACAAAGGAAGGGGGAGGGGAGGACACAACCAAATTAACACTTGATCGTGTGCTCCGGAAGGGGAGGGGGGGAAGGGGAGGGGAAGAGGAAGGGAGGGGATGGGAGGACACAGGTAATTAAGGCTTGATTGTGTGCTCCGGAAGGGGGGGGGAAGCGGGAGGGGAGGTGAGGGGAAGAGGATGGAAGAGAGAAGGGGAGGGGATGGAAGAGGGAAGGGGAGGGGAGGACACAGCTAAATTAACACTTGATCGTGTGCTTTAGAAGGGAGGGGGGATGGCTGGGGGGAAGGGGATGGAAGAGGGAAGGGGATGGAAGAGGGAAGGGGGGGGAGGAAGTGGGATGGGGGAAGGGAGGGAAGGGAAAGGGAGGACACAGCTAAATTAACACTTGAGGTCATTAGAGGTCATTTAAGGTTGTACTGTCACTGGGATTATGTAACCATGAAAGATTTCAATTCCGTTGTACGAAGGGAACAGGTCGAAAATTGAGTTACAAGATTTGAGACAGACAGACAGACAGACGGACAGATGCGGATGTCACGTTAAATAAAAGCTTGTAAAGAGATGCTCCGTGTTACCTTGATGTCTCGTCTCAGTTATCCAAACGAGAAAAAGGCAGCCAAGAACATCGTGCTCCCACAGACGACGCCCAGATTCAAAAACGGCAAAATTAAGTCAGAAGTCTTTGAATATCCTCACATGCACACACACACACAGATAAGATTTTTTTAACTAAAGCTAACATGATGCGAATACTTCTGTTTGACAAATTTAAAGACACAAAAGACTTGCACTTGAGATTAAATAGACAAATTTTTGGCAGCAATTTTTCTTTTTTTTACTAATTAGTACTAATCAATTACTAAACATTATTCAACATTTGTAATTACTAACCCGTATGGTATTTTGTTTTACTTTATTTTAAAACATTCTCAAATGTTTAGAAATTTTTGGGAAAATTTTAAGTGGTTATTAACTTTACTTTAATTAAGGTGGAAGTGTTTATGAATTTTTCTGTGTGATTCTTTAAATACTGGTTTAACTTTATTTTTTTTTTGGGGACGGGGAGATATTTTTGTCATAACTTAGTCACAATTCAGTTTTATGTAGTGTTCAAGAAATTACTTGTCATTAATGAGCAGATGCCCAGAAAGAGATCGGCACAAAATAAGAAGGTAAGAACTCACGGTCGTGCAAGAAACCAGACAAACAAATTGAAAATGGCTACACCTACACCTTCCACTTCATCAAACACACCAGACACAGTAGGCGAAAACGACCCTGCTATCAGTCTCGCAAAGATAGTTCATGGTTGGAGAATAGACAAAAGAAACCATCTTGGAAGGAGTCCACAGCTATATAACCATACAAATGAATTTGGTCATATATTTTCAAACACTCCATGGCTAAGGTCAGGAGGTGAAGCGGTAATATCAGTTGAAAATTGTAAAAAAAATGTTAAGGCTATCGTTACTGTTGGGAACTTTACCAGCACAAGTTATTGCAAAGATGAATCACAAATGGGAGCCAGAGGATGATGTAGAAGAAATTGAAAATGAAGTGAGGAAAATTTTAGGTAGAAGCCCTCAAGGGAATGATCTACACAGACCTTTGGCCACTGTAGGACAAGAGAGAGGGGAACATAGTCATCAGACTTACCAGAATATGATATCTAGGACACCAGCTAGAGGTCAGAACAGGAATCCAGGTAACACACCTCAGGGAAGATTTCCAACAGTTACATGTTACAACTGCCAAAAGAGAGGGCATTACTCATGTGAATGCCATGGAATAGCTTATTGTCCTTACCGTAAAAGAGCGGGACATAGTGCTAGAGATGTAAGAATAGGCCTACTTCTAGACCTAGACATAAACCACAGTCACATAGTAGAGGTAGAAATCGTAGTCAGTCTCCACAAGCTCGAAGGAACAGTGATAAAAATTATAATAGAAATCGGAGCAAATGATCAAACTGCAAGCCTAGATCAAAAACTATCAGACGACTCGACAGCAAATTTTTACACTGCTGGTATCATGGACATTCCTACATAGTAGATGAAAAGACAGGAACGTCAACCCGTGGCCAAACTAAGTGTATTAGCAAAGTTGAGATGGGGAATGAATATAGCTATAGACCCGTATTTCCTGCCCATGTTGGTTTAGAAAAGCCTATTGCCGTATTTTCTGATACAGGAAGTCCTAAGAATGTAATGTCTGAAAAGGTATAGCAGGCATATTTCTCTCATTTGAGCTTGAACCCAAAAGTAGACTGTAGAAGCACAGATGTCCAGGGAAACAGGATCAGAGTAGTAGAGCAGACTGATTTACCTTTTTTAAATTAGGGAGAATCCCACTTAAAGAAAAGGTTCTAGTAGCAAGAGGAACACATTTTGCATTTGCACAACTATTAATTGGTTATCCAACTATGGCTAGACAAGGAATTACAATTGATGTACCTAGAGAGCAGTTAGTGATTAGAAGGAAGCATAATACTTATAGAATACTGCTGTGTAAAATGATTAGAGGATACAAGACTGAAGGAAACTCCCTGCTGAAAAGTATCCTAAAGAAAGATAATACAGAAGAAGGATAAAGATAATCAGATTAGTAGTGCAGGAAACACCTGAAATTAACAGTGAATTAAGACTTAACCAACAGATTAGAATACATAAATCCATTATATAGAATCTAACCAAATGGAAACATTATTTTTCCAGCCTGAAATTAGACAGTGAAAAATTAAGTTATTAACCAGGTACAAAAATACTTAGAGAAAGAAACAGTAGCATCCATCAATACAGAATGCAAACTCAACTTATGAAACAGTAAAGCAAAAATATGGACCATTAGACATTATAGAAGGGAAGGAAATTATTGTTACAACTGTTTTACAGAAGGATCACAATTGGTCTATCTTCAAAGGTGGTCCAGCCCGGTTCTCTCTCTCTCTTTTCGAGTCTTTTTCTCACATTATTTTCCAGCCTCTCCTTTACTCACAAAGATCTCTTTCGTTCTCATGAAGTTAGACAAGGAAAAATAAAATGCATCATAAATGAAATTGTCAATTAAGAAAAACATCTAACTCAAGATTTAGTCTCAGTCCAACTAAAATTATAAATGCAAAACAGAGGAGGAAAAGCAAGATTATCACAAGGTACAAAAATAGGTTTAGCATTATCCCAACAATTTCCTTTTCAAGTTGTAGAGTAAAAAAGAAACAGTAGCATCCATCAATAAAAAGTGAATATATAAAAAAACATAAGTTCACAAAACTCAACTGGTATGAAACAGATCACTCAAAGATAAGAGGAGCGAAAAATTTTTGGGCAGAATTGGACTCAGATTCTTGAAAGACATCGAAGAAGACATTTTGCTAGAGAGAAAACCAGTACCATAGATTTACTGAGTGATTTTTATGAAATATATATATATATATATATATATATATATATATATATATATATATATATATATATATATATATATATATATATATATATATATATATATATATTATATATCAGTATCCACTGTAATTTTATTAATTTAGCTTATTGGTTTAAGTGGATGTTTTTGTAAAGTGTCATTTTGATTAATTTTTAGTTCCTACTCTTAGTTACTCCTCGCCGCCATCTATTGTCTAGTTTTTCATTTACTAATGTTTGTGTTTTCTTCCAAGCCTGCTTGTGTGTCCATAACGAGTCCAGTGGGCTTTCCAGGGATGTTGTCTGGGAGTCTTGGGCTGGTGAGGGGCGTGTTATCTTGGCCTGCCTTGAGAGTATTTAAATATTTGGATTACTTCAAGATTTTGGATCCCTGCATTCTTATGCCCTTCTGTTGTTCTCCAGCATTATTCTGCTTAGGCCCTCGACCTCGCAATACACTGTGAGCAGGTAAAACCCCTATTATCCATTTTTGTTGATACATCGTGGCCACTATCCCTCTGCTGCAGCCCTGTGGACCTTGTTGAAGTTTGACCCTTCAGTTAACCATAGCTTTTGTGGACTTATGGAATCAAGTTATAATCTGATCACGGCTTGATGTGTATCTCCAGACATGGAGATTAGTACACTCATCTAAGAGGAGATTAAGCGTTGCAGAGTGTATTTTGTTAGGATATTCTGTCTTTCTGAATAATCTTCTCCTTTCTGGACCCCCCCTACTTTTGGGTTAAAGTGTTGTATCCTATCTTAATTAGTGTGATTGGTTTGGTTATAATTTAAGGGTGTTTTGGTTTTTCGTACATTTATGTTAATTTTGAGGTCTGGGTAATCATTTCTGTCTGTTTTAATTATTGTAATAAAGTTACAGTTTTTTTTGCCATCTTTCAAGAACACTCTTGATTTGACTCTCTCACACTTGGAAAATTATCTTGTTGATGGTACCTTCTCACATTATAGTGACAGTGGTATTTTTATAAGGTGAATAAGGTTTTGAAATACTATTAATTAGTTGTTGTGGCCGTGTTGTGCCACTGAAGGGACAATATATATATATATATATATATATATATATATATATATATATATATATATATATATATATATATATATATATATATATATATATATATATATCTATATATATATATATATATATATATATATATATATATATATATATATATATATATATATATATATATATATATATATAATGTATATATGTGCACACAGAGTAAATCCCTAGTATTCACAGGGGATAGGTACCACAACACCCCATGAATAGCTAAAATCTGTGAGTACATGACACACCCAAAAAAAATGCTTATAACTGCACATTTAAATAGGTCAGACACCAAAAACTACCTTTAAAAACATTTATAACTGCCTATTTAATGGTTCAAACACCAAATGTATACCTTAAACTATCATCTTATACCAAATATACCTTAACCCCTTATAGGATGTATTTTTTAACATGTCAAAAGATTCCAATTATTTAATTTAATTAACTGAAATTATAAGTTGTTTAGACACTATACTTCTTGATTTCAACATAAAATTATGATAATTTTATGTAAAATAAAATAGTGAGACATTTTTATGGTCATTAACGAGTTATCTCGTACAAATTATGCTTATTTTGGTCTATCACAAGATATCTCATATGCTTAGTTTTAGTAATTTTGTCTAAAATGACAAATAAAACAACCAAACTTACCTAAAATCAGTCAAAAAGAAGAATAAAACAGATTCTCAGTTAAAACTGGAGAGCTAGTAATGATGCGTACTTGGAGTAAAAGAAAAAAAAACATACTCAACGTATCACAAAATGGTCAAGAGACTAACAAAAGACATGACATCAAAGTAATAAATCAATAATATAACATATAAACAGTCTAAGATGACAAATAAAGCAACCAAGCTTACTTAAAAATAGATGAAGAAAAGACATAAAACAAACAAACGAACTCTCAAGATTGCCGGTTACTCGATGTATCACAAAATAGTCAAGTGATTAGCTAACAAAAGATACAACAGCAATGCGATAAATCAGTAATATAACATATAAACAGTCTAAGATGACAAATAAAACAACCAAACTTACCTAAAAAAAGGCAAAAAACCAACAAAAAACAACCAGGATGACTGTTGAAGTGCTACTAGTGACGCGTAGTTGGGGCAAAAAAAGCAAAAAAGTCATTCTCGATAACTCACGACTTCAGCAGCAAGTAACGCTACCAAATTGTATGGTATAGCATGAGATATCTTGAAGAAGCCTTAAAACAAAACTGTGGATCACGAGACATCTCGTATTAGTCCTATATTAGCAATTAACTTTTTTATGAGATATCTCATGGTAAGTCTGGTGCTGAATGGCCTTCTTGGCCTGAGTACCTGGGCTTTTGCCCTAAATATCATACATCCATCCATCCATTCATGGTAAGTCCAAAATTTTTAGAACAATGATCACAAGATATCTTGGGTTAGTCTAGTAAGGGGTCAAACTATCATCCTAAAACACTAATATAATTTCAAAGTCATCTTACAACATTACCCTTTAAAAATATATGCCTTACAGCTAAGTGTAAAAGCTAACCTCAATCCCTCCTACATTCAATTAGAGCCATTTTCTCTCATAGAGTATTGAGGCTGTCAAATTTTCGTTTTACAGAACAGGTAAATCACTAGAATTCACAACTTCACTACAGTACAGTATGTACTTAAATACATAAAATAAAATACATTTTATGATATTGTGCTGTGTTTATTTTGGTAATTCTAAGCCGGCTGTCCGCGGTGAGCTAGACTGTGGCAATTGGCGTTTTTTTATGTTATTTTATATGCTTTACAAGAATTTAAAGTAATATTTTGTCGGCCGGCTGTAACTAAACTGTAATTGACCTTTGAAGACCACACGACTTGAATTACCTAACGTGGGATAGGTCTAAGCAGGCATTCCGCGGCAAGGCCCCCCACCATAGTTAATACAGCAAAATTGTAACCAGGAAACACCTCTAGGGTACGTTAGGTTGGTATTCTTAGGGGTGTTTATTGGTTACGATTTTGCCGTATTAGCTATGGAGGGGGGGGGGCCGCTCGCCGTGGAATGCCGGCTTAGACCTACCCCGCGTTAGGCAATTCAAGTCGTGTAGTCTTCAAAGGTCAATTACAGTTTAATTACAGCTGGCCGAGAAAATATTACTTTAAATTCTTGTAAAACAAGTAAAATAACATAGGAAAACATCAATTGCCATAGTCTAGCTCACTGCGGACAGCCGGCTTAGAATTACCTTTACTTTAATATTAATATCTGAAAATGGTAATTCTATATAGTAGCTCTGCGCCTGTTTTTACCTTGGAAACTAGCTTTTTCTCCACTTTTACGGCTTCTGATAACGGAGATGAGTTTGTTTGTTGGCAGCCAAGTGTCATTTGCCCCCTAACTCTATCTAACAGTAAATGGGTTCTGGGCGGGGGAAAACAGAGAAGTGGAGCGGACATGTTTATGTTACGGGGACGCTGGCTTGAGGGAAAAACGAGAGAGAGCCATACACAAAAGGGAGGGAGCGGCTGAAAGGGGGGGGTTAACAAGGAAGGGAGGGAGAAATTTCCTCATGTGCCCAAAAGCTGGGGTAAGTGGGGAGCGGTGCAAGAAGGGGGTGGGAGGTAGACTGTGCAGGTGGTAAACTCGTCAAGAACGAGTGCGGGTAGAAGCGTAACACTGGGGGTGGGGGGTGGAAAGGAAACACTGAGCGGTATGGGTGATGGGGACAAAGTGTGTGGCTGACAAAATACAAACTTCACCAACTTTACCAAGAGCTGTAAAAGTGGAGAAAAAAACCAGTTTCCAAGGTAAAAACAAGAGTGGGAAGGCACTTAGAGCTGGCTGGAAGGAGCAACCTGGTAGGAAAAAACAATTTGCAGATAAAAAAAAGTGAACACCAACAGAACTAACTGGCCTTACCTTAGTGACCGGGAGGGTAGTGATCAGCCGCTGCCTTTAAAGACGCGTGGAATATGGTGTTGGGGTCGAGGAAATGAATCTTAAAATAGGCTTCAGCCAGGTAGCCTACAAAACTGTACTTCCTCCTGACAAAGCTTGATTAACTGTTCGTAGTTACCTAAGCAGTAGGCAGAAAAGTTGCAGTAACTGATATAGCAGTTAGCGCAAGGACACTGGGAGGGTGTGTAGAGTTATGGGCTCAGATGAACGCTACATTGACGGAAGGGATTCAAACACTGTACTGGACAAGAAATGCAAAATCTGTATGTTTTAAGGATTAGGAATGGGTAGCAGGTAAGGGCTCTGGTGGGTCAAGAGGGGATGGGAAGTGGGGGGTTATGGTGCAATTTGGTGTTTGGGGAAGGGTTTGCGTGAGGAACTTGGGGCGGAAGGGGAAACTTATGCAACAGTAACAGGAATGGTTTTGTTGAAAAACCTTCATGCTGGTTATGACAGTAAAACAGAGAAACCATAAATGCTTGAGAAAAATGCGACTGGGCAAAATGTATCTTTTGGGGTACAGATACGCTTTTGCTGTGTTTAGTACTGTTTTGGTGGGTTAAATGCATTTTGCAGTGTTTAGTAGTGGGTTCGGGGAAATGGAATCCCACTGGTTATGATAAGGAAACAGAGACACGATGCTGCTGTGCAAAAAGTTTGTATAGAGAAAGTTTTTTGTTTTTGGGGTACAGATACACTTTTGCCGAGTTTAGTACTGGGTTGGTGGGGTAAATGCATTTCCCGTGTTTAGTACTGGGCTGGTGGGTTAAATGCATTTTGCAGTGTTTAGTAATGGGGTCGGGGAAATGGAATCATGCTGGTTATGATAATGAAGCAGAGAAACAATGCTGTCGTGCGGAAAATGTGTGTAGGGAAAGCATTTTTTTTTTGCGGTACAGATACACTTTCGCTGAGTTTAGTACTGGGCTGGAGGGGTAAATGCATTTCGCCGTGTTTAAGCAGTGGGTTCGGGGGAATATAATCTCCCTGCACAGCATTCAGTACTGGTCTGGGGGGGTACCTGTGTTGCAACAGTTGCAGGTAACCAAGAACGTTGAAACATACAGGAATAAACTTAGAAGTGTATATGTGTTTTTTCTTTGCTGTGTTAACTTATAGTTTGGGAGGATTGCATGCAGGGTGTGTTAGATTCATGCGTAGGGATAACAGATTAACAAGTTACTGCACTTGCCGGACGAAATATGAATGGTTCAAAACAGACGTACCCGTTCCCTGTCATGTGCAGGACGAGTATGTGAACCCCGGAAAATGGACAGCCCCCCAAGGAGGGGGGTGTGTTAGCAACTTGGAGTGGCAACGTTTAGGGGGTTTTCCTCAGTGGGGGGATAACAGAGCAACGTGATTGGTTAGATAAGTGTTTTGGGGGTTAAGTCCCCAAACTCCAAGTTTCCTCAGTAAGGGAGTGATGGATGAACCAATTGCTCCCCAATAAATGTTCGGGAGGATAGTAGTAATGGGAGGGGTTGCCTTTGTGTCAGCTCATTTAATGTTCTTGTTTGTTCTCTGTTTATTTCGTAGTTTCTCAAGTCTGGGGTGCCAAAAAATCTAGATTTTGGCCGATTTCTCATCCCCGGCCATGTACCCCACCCAATAACCCCACTTTCCCTAGGGGTTCCCTGAATTGTAGGGCAGAAACAAGCTTGGGAGCCATTACATAGCCATCTGACACTCCCGGGGGTATACCTCACCCAGAACCCCGCATTCCCATTGGGTCCCCTAGCTTGTTGGTTGAGGGGGAGCAGATCACCTGTCCGGGGGGTATACCCCACCCATAACCTTGCTTTCTCATCGGGTCCCCTACCTTGTTGGATGAACTTCAGGGGTAATTACAGGTTAATTAGGCTCAAGTGCCAAAAATGAAAGGTAAATTCATAATTAGCAAGCTACTATATAGTTCTACCCTGAAAATTAGTAAATCATTTTTTTATCATAAAAAATGTATTGTAGTAAATAATTTTTTTATCATAAAAAAAGAATAAGTAAAAAATGCACCAAAGTTTCTTTGGCGTAATCAAGTTCTCTGTGCAGCGTATAATCAAGGCAACCGAAAATAGATCTATTATTCGGTGGTCTCAGTATAATGCTTTATGAGCTGCGGCCCATGAAACTTTTACCACGGCCCATTGGTGGCCTGTCCTGTATCGTTGCCAGACGTATAATTATGGTTAAGCTTAAATAAAATAAAAACTACTGAGGCTAGAGGGCTGCAATTTGGCGTGTTTGATGATAGGAGGGTGGATGATCAACATACCAATTTGCAGCCCTTTTTTTAGCTTCAGTAGTTTTGAAAATCTGAGGGTGGACAGAAAAAGTGAGAACGGACAGACAAAGCCGTCACAATAGTTTTCTTTTCAGAAACTCAAAACTAAAAAAAAATATTACCAGGCCTACCATGAAAAGCTGCAACGGTCAAAGAAAAGGCACAAAATTCACAACGCCAAAATCTACACGAACATCGAGAAACTACGTATGGACTACAAGAAGGCTACGGGAAGAGCTACAGGAGAGTTACAAGACTGACCAGAAGCGGGGGGGTTGGGGCGCTACAAGAAGAACCCCAGAAGAATGAGCAACTGTCAATAGAACCAAGTAAGGAGACTGAATAGCTCCCTCGCATCACCTATATGGGAATTCTTAGTCCTCACGTTTTCCGAAAAGAAAGCTTCTCTCTCTCTCTCTCTCTCTCTCTCTCTCTCTCTCTCTCTCTCTCTCTCTCTCTCTCTCTCTCTCCAAGAAGTTAGGAAAAACTGATGTCTTTCAAAGGATATGGAATGGAATCGTAACTTCCCTCGTCCTCAGCAACCAAGGAAATCGGATAGCTAAGACGGAAAAAATCAATAACCAAGACAGAGAAAACCTGTTATGAAATCAACCAAACAAGAAGCAATGCTGATGGTATTGAAAAACGGGGAAAAATGGTGATTACTTCGAACAGTCTAAAAATGATAATTGAAAAACTTATCTATGGTGGCATTTAATACCAACCATATTTGAAAGCTTGTAGACCAATCAACTGATATTCATGAAATTGAATCAAAAAAAAAAATTTTAAACAAACCCTGCACTAATCTCCCCAACCCTTTTAAATTTCATTGTCATGCAAAGTTGGTTAAATGATTTATCAATCTAAGATATTCAATCTGCAATTGAAAGATGCACAAATAAAAGGAAATAGAATGAAGTAGGTACATTATATGCATAGTTTATTCCATTTCATATTTTACGTAAAATAAATAATTGGTACTTATTCCTAAAATAAATATAACGCAAACGATTTACGTAATGATATGAATGACACTCAACAGGAGTCATAAACATCTGTTTTATAAACGTAGAAGTTTATAAGTAAAGGTCGATGAATGGAACAACAACCTCCAGACCAGGAAGAAATCAACAGGAATGAAGTCCGAAGGGGGTGACAGGATTCTCAGAGGACGGAAGTCCCTTTCAAGAACGAAGGAGGACTTCAAAGCGAAGCTTGTCCTGGAAACGACTGACAAAGAAATCTTTTTACTCTCGCGAATGATACTACATAACAGAATCGAAGGAAGCTTGAGATTAAGAAAGTCGCTTCGAGACAAGGGACATCCAAAACTAGTAAGGCAAAAACAACAACGACAAGATCAACAATCACTACAGACACCAGCGTGTGGGAGAAGCGTCAAAACACATCTCTGGCATTACGTCAATTCAAACCACCTACGAGGAAAGAAAAATCAAGAAATGGAAAATGTTCGGAAGTTGTTTAATCTCCCTCCCTCTACCTGTCTGTCTGTCTGTCTGTCTATCTATTTCCTAGAACGGGAAAAAGAAAGCTTTTCATCTTTCATCTCTCGCAAGAATTATGGAGGCTTTGATTCAGATTTAATCTAATTTCCTGTAAGCGTTCGCTGTTATCTTTTATGCTTTTAAAATACAAAACGATGTTTATGAAGGAGCAATAATGTCAATGATACAGTGGAAAAATACTGTTAATATATATCAGTATTTCAGGAGTTTTGGTTGATACCTTGTACGAAGATTCCGATAAGAATAGATGAAAATTGCAGTGAAGACTTTGATTACAGATTAATCACCATTTATGCCACACTCCGTTCATAAAATATTATCTTATCCTACAATTTTAAAGGATTAGCTAACACACTCTCTCTCTCTCTGACTTCAAATGTCACTCCTTGAATAATGATATTTAACAGCCAAGCACACATTACGCAACATGGTCTCCATCCTTCCCTATTTTTCTTCCATTTCCTTCTTACGCTTTCCTCACTACCATCTCATCAAACCACATTTCATTTTCTTCCTCTGCAGCTTCTCTATCTGTTTAACTTTCACTTCAACTGTTATAAAAAAAATCTCTCTCTCCACATTGCCTCACATTATTTATAATGTTCTAGTCCTTGTCAAAGTTTCTCTTCCTCAGTAACAGAATATATATATATATATATATATATATATATATATATATATATATATATATATATATATATATTTATTTATTTGTGTTTTGTGTGTGTATGTTCCAGCATAACTCTGAAATACATTGAGCAATTTCAACCAAACTTGGTATACCTATGATTTACTCTCTGGAAAAGAATACTGTGGGGGTAAGGCATCACTGGCACCAAAGGGGTTGGGGATAGGAAGGGGGTGACATGTAAAAATAATCAAAAATGGCAGATATTATTGTCTAATCCACAGTTTTTGAGATCGCTTAGATGAATAGTGACACCCCAATACCCTTTAAGTCTAAGTTCATCCCCAATAGGAAGGGGGGCTGAGAATGGGTGGGAAGGGGGTGACATGTAAAAATAACCAAAATTGACAGATGTTAGTATGTAGTCCATAGTTTTTGAGGTCGCTGAGATGAATAATAACACTCCCGATGCCCTTTAAGTCCAAGTTCAGCCCCGACAGGGTAGGGGGAGGGAAGGGGTGACGTAAAAATAACCCAAAACGACAGATATTAGGGTCTAATACACAGTTTTCGAGGTCTCTGAGATGAACAGTGACACTCCTGATGCCCTTTAAGTCCAAGTTCAGCCCTGATAGGAAGGGGGGGTGAGAATGGGTAAAAAATAAAAAGTAAAAAATGACATAAACAATTGCTGAGTTGAATAATGTCACTTCCAATGCCCTTTACTCCAAGTTCAGACCCAACAGGAGTTTGGGGGTGAGAAGGGGTGAAATATAAAATGTGAAAAATGCTGGGCAACGTAATTGAAGCAACTATCTTAACAGGAAAGGGAGAGAGTGAGAGAGACAGAGTGAGAGGGAGAGGAAATGAGAGCAAGAGTAGATGGGGTGTTGGGAGAGAGAGAGAGAGAGAGAGAGAGAGAGAGAGAGAGAGAGAGAGAGTTTATTGGTTGTCATTCAGAGGTTTCCTGGACATTGCCACGTTGGTCAGCTAATACACACACACACACACACACACACACACACATATATATATATATATATATATATATATATATATATATATATATATATATATATATATATATATATACACACACACACACACACATATATATATATATATATATATATATATATATATATATATATATATATATATATATATATATATATATATATATATATATATATATATATATATATATATATATATATATATATATATATATATATATATATATATATATATATGATGTATATATATATATCTATGTATATATAATTTCTTTGGAAACATGTATATATAACAACCAATCTCTTTTCAGACACATTTCCATGGAACACTTTATTTTGAACAACTCGATCCTGAACACTGGTTACTACACTTATGTTACTATGTTAGGCATTTCACATATGAACACAATGTCTCGCTGAGGTAAATTGTACTGAGAAAAGAAAATAAAATAGTGAGAGAAAATAATAGGGTATGTGACTGACTTTGAGAACCTTAATTTGGTATATTACCTTCTTTAGGAGATGGGGGTTTCTCGTCTAAAGGCACCAGCAATGGAGGGTGATAATGAAGGGGGACCACTACAAAAGTAACTTAGGTTTTTAGACCAGCCAAGTAGGGAAAGCAAGGGGCAGCTCAAAAGGAGCAAGAGGACTGCATGTGTCCTGGATAGGGTCTCTGAGTGTCCTGAAGGTTCTGAAGGTTCTGAGAGCGGTCTGCCCTTGCGATGCCCTTTTGTAACGTCGCAGGATTAAGATTCTGCTCCATCCAGGTAGCTGGTACTCCATTTTCTATAGAGGGCTTGCACGTGGCGTTTGAGGTCACTCATCCCCGGGTGTCAGGGTTCCAGCGTGTGGGGCCAGTTGCTATGGGCCAGCTCGCTTTCTCTTGTGAGTCACTCCCGCGCTGGCAAAGATTAATCTCCATAGGACCGCACCTGGAATTAAGGCCTCAGGTAGATCACTCAGTCAAAGGAAGGTTAAAGCTTGCCCAAGGGATGGGTGAGAGAGAAGTCAAATGGGGTGAATTATTTACCCACCGGCTTCTTTATTTATTATGCATTCACAAGAAGTTTAAATATTTATTCTTATGCTTTATATCACTCTAATTGTGAATGGAGGGTTGGTGAGGAAGAGGTTTCCCTCGTTGCACCTCCCCAACCAAGTTGCACCTTAGATTGGGTGGGAATGGCTACAAAACATCAACTCGACTGAACAAGCTAGAAAATCCCTTTCTAGATTCCCTTGGGTTACACTATCATTAAAATTTAACAATTCTGCAATGAAAGTCAATTACAAAGCAAATAATACCACTTATGACATTTACATTAATGCAGAATGAATTGTGCTGCTGTGAGATGGGTTATTAAGACATTTGACTGTTATGTTACAGCAGCATTAATCTAAGTTTGAACATAAAATTATTCACATATAATGTAACAACATAAAACAAAGTAATGCAGCTAGTCCGCCTTGAAGAGGCAATACAATGAAGTATTTATGGGCTTATGTTGGGTGATGCCACGATACTTGTATGCAGGGGTACTATGCCATATAGGGCACTAAAATTTACACGTGCTGAGAGGCACTGCCCTAAGTACATAATAATTTACTCTGTGTCAAATTACATTACTCATGAGCTATGAGCTTGTTATTACAAGGAAAGAGGGTATGACAAATACAAGAGTAAGTAATGATTGTTAAAGAAAATTCACGATCAGTATTCCAGTACTCTATTCCTTAGCCTATGAAAAATGGCTAGGTTTGTTCTTTAGCCCAAAGGACCTCAATTTACACTGGTAGGGGCCGGTGGAAGTGGTGTAGGGTAGTCAGAGGGCACGACTCCTCTGGCAGAAGCATCTTCCAATATCTATGGTAATGGCACTATGCCATGTTGGTACTTATATGGGAAGGGCCTAGTGGCTCTGTTACATACAATTTAAAATGTACCATGCTTTTATAGGCATGAAAGGGAAGTCAAAGGACTTATATTACTGGAATATCTGGCAATTGGCAATCTGCATTGGCAGAGTGGGAAGTAAAGTAAAAGTGAGGAGCCATTATACAGTTTCACAGGGGGTTCATCAATGGGCAAGGGTGCCCCCCAAAAAAATGTTAAATTAAGCGATTTGGAAAGGGGGAAAAACGATCAAAGTGGTAAAGAGGATATTACAAGAAGAAATTAAATTGCAAAGGTATAAGGAAAATTGATAGGGGAAGAAACTTGGCATCCTCTTCTGGATAGAGGTGGCAAAGTTCTTCGTAAGATAAAGGTGAGGCACTGTGCCAAGTTGGCACTAGTGCCAGAGCTCAACGGCTCTCTTTGGGCTACCTGGAGCTATCTGTGCCTGTGATCTTTCTTCCTTGGTCCTCCTTTAGGTTGATGGTTTACCTTGGTAGGGGAATAGCTGGAACCAAGTCCGAGGAAGGTGTGGGAGTGCCACCTGTTCCTTTTCTGTTCTCTTTGACAGCCAAAGGAGGGGTATTCTTTGCAAGCTCTACCATGAGTCATTGCAGTTCTTTGAGTTCATTGGCTAGTTGAGATATGGCAGAATCCTTAGTCATAATCGAGTCTCCCCTTAGTCATAATCGAGTCTGCAGAGGACTGGGAAAGAGAGGAAGAGGTCGCGGTGGGAGTGAGAAGTTCGCAGGTTACAATGACTGGTTCCAGGCATGGGTTGCGAGACTGCACCTTTGGGTGAGCTTCTGCTGTGGTCGTAGGAATCCAGAGGGGATTAGTTTGGGAATTTCTTCAACATCTATGATGGGCGGAACATGGCACTTTCTAGGACTCTCAAATGGCACTGGCAAAGATTTTGCATCAAATTTGGGTTCTCCAGAAGGGAGACTAAGGGTGTGCCTTGGCAATGGTACTGGGGCAGGGCTTGGTACTAAAATCGAATTTGATAAAGGCTCATCTCTCGAAGCAGATGGAGCTTGGCACTGCTTAGGGCATTCAGGCAGCACTGGCAGTGTGTTTGAGGAGAGTCCTTGAGGATTTGCATTGCTTGATTGAGTTTTGGAGGGGTTAGGACCCCTGGATTTTCATAAATAGGAGGGGACCGGAAATTCTGTACCAGGAGGAGGTCATAGCCTCCAGGAAGGTAAGTAACTACTGTAAGAGTGCAGAGGTTAGATCTGTGGTGTCTTGTGACCCTCAATTTGATGGTGGGGAGGATCATCTTCATGCGATTCATTCCCTTCATTATGATAAGTTGATGCCTGTCAACGGTGGCCCCATAGGGGACCTTATCTTCCCTTATGAGGGAGTTCAGGATTTTGGATTTGTAACTGCCAAAGCAATGGCGGGTGTAGCTGTTAGGGCATTTTGCCCATAGGGCTGAATGCCCATAAACCTCACAGGCGGTGCAATTGTTCTTATTGTAGTCTTTGGTTAGCACTGTCCCAGTGGAGGGAGCAGGCCCTTTGCTTTTCATCCAAGAGCCAGACGTGGCTTGTTGGGGCGTTGTCCCATTTGGGGACTCAGAGGGAGTTTCTGGCTGATTCTCAGCATTCAAGCAACACTGTTCAGTGGGGTACCCTGTCCTTTTACAGTGTCCACACACTGGTTTCTTTGGGGGGTGCCCATTTTTGAGAGGTGGTTGAGAGTGGCCTGAGGTATGTGCAGAGGGGTGTATTTAACGCCTGAAGGGACTAAGATGAGGATGGTGGGTATCCCAGCTGTCTGCCCAGTGACAGCACTCTGCTGCCGTCTTAGGAACTTTATCACATAGGTGTGTAGCTAGAACTGGAGGGGCATAGAACAGGAAGTCCTCGAGTTGGAAAAGCTCAAGTATTTCGTCCAAAGAGTTAGATTTTAAGGAATCTATCCATCGTTTTAGGACTTTGGTCTCTTAAAAATCCATTTGGACCAGGTTTGATTGGCCTCCTTCAGTAGGCTTCGCACTGTTGCCTCCATCGGTCGGAAGTGCTTTTGAAGGCCTTGATAATGGCCTCATGGCCCACTATGAGGTTTTCTTGTTCCGCTGGAGCAAGAGCATTGAAAGAGGCTGTGTCCTTTCCTTCAAGGTGCTTCCTCAGAATCAGGGATGCTTCGTCTGGAGAGGGTTTATAAGTTGCCAAAACCCTCTCGAAGTGGTCAAGCCAGGCTTCAGGCTCAGCCTTGTCCCATTTTCTGATGAGGATGTTGACACTTCTGAGGGTTGTTTGTGGTGGGGGGGGAGAAGGTGACTGGGTTGCGACTTCCTTGGGCTGCAAGGGCAAGTTGATGTTACCTTTCCTTCTCCCTCTCCTCTCGTTCTTTCTCCTTCTCCTGTCTTTCTTTCTCCTTCTACTGTCTTTCTGCCTCTTTCTTTCTCCTTCACCTGTCTTTCTGCCTCTTCCTTTTCTCCTGGGCCAATCTTTCTCTCTCCTTCTCCTGTCCTTCTGCCTCTTCCCTCTTCTCTCTCTCTGCTTTGGCAGAGTCTACTCTCCCTTGGACCCACTTAGTCAGGGCGTGACCTGACATTTCCAGAACTTGTAGTCAACATTTAAGGAGGTTCTAGTCGACTGAGCCATCTTGTGAGAATGCTTTGGTGGGTGTGGCCTTTGGGTACGCCAATGGGAACGTAGGAAGTGGGGTAGGTGTCAGTGGTGGTGCCACGAATAAGTAGGATTGATCCTTTGGAGGAGGTGGCACTGGCACTCAATCAGAGGTTGCTCTGAAGACTTAGGGGTTTGTAATGAAGGGTGTCAGTGTGCCTCAAGTTGCTTGGGTTGAGTGATTCAGGGCATCACAAAAGACTCAGGTTGTCCGTATTGAATGGTTCAGGGTGTCTCGTAGGACTCAGTTGCTTGGGTTGAACGACTCAGGAGGTGTCTTGAAAGACTCAACTTGTTCATGCTGAAGACTCAAGGGTGTTTTGGAAGACTCAAGGGTGTTCGTGCTGAATGGCTCAAAGTGTCTTGAAAAACGTAAGGGTGTTCGTGATGAATGATTCAGAGTGTCTTGAAAGACGTAAGATGGTTCGTGATGAACGATTCAGGGTGTCTCGAAGGACATAAGGATGTTCGTGATGAACGATTCAGGGTGTCTCAAAAGATGTAAGGGTGTTTGTGATGAACGATTCAGGGTGCCTTGACAGACGTAAGATTGTTCATGATGAATGAATTCAGTGGGTCGTGAAAGGCGTAAGATTCTTCGTGAGGAACGATTCAGGGTATCTCAAAAGGCGTAAGGGTGTTCGTGACGAACAATTTACGGTGTCTCAAAAGACGTAAGGATGTTCATGATAATGATTTAGGGTGTCCCAAAAGATGTAAGGTTGTCTCGAAAGCCTCAATTTGTATTCGTTAGGAAAGATTGGGTTGTCTTGTAAGATCCAGTTGTATTCATTAGGAATGGTGTAGGTTGTCTCGTAAGACTCAGATTGGTTCATTATGAACGATATGGTTCATCATTCGAAAGTTAAACTGTATTTTCTTCAATGTTTTTAAGAGCATTAAGAATTTGTTCTCCTGGTTTATGATATTGCTTTCAGATTGAAGTACCCGACATATTTAGTTGGTGTTGCTTTAAGAAAGGCTAAGAAAACATTTTATGCATATGACCAGCTACAAACTTTTGATCGTTGTAATTTGCTTGCTTCACCTTTTGACTACAGGTGTTTAATGTTAACGTTGTTTTAGTAACACTCAGTTTGCGAGAACAATTTTGATAAAGAACTTTCCCCATGTACAAACAGGTTGCATATATATATATATATATATATATATATATATATATATATATATATATATATATATATATATATATATATATATATATATATATATATATATATATATATATATATATATATATATATATATATATATAGATAGAGAGAGAGAGAGAGAGAGAGAGAGAGAGAGAGAGAGAGAGAGAGAGAGAGAGAGAGAGAGAGAGAGAGAGTTTTGACGTGAGGAAAAGTTTTTGGGCATCACGTTACTCTTAAGTTATTTTCTCGTTGATATATATATATATATATATATATATATATATATATATATACTGTATATATATATATATACTATATATATATATATATATATATATATATATATATATATGTGTGTGTGTGTGTGTGTGTGTGTGTGTGTGTGTGTATAACATATATATATGTAAAAGAGAGAGAGAGAGAGAGAGAGAGAGAGAGAGAGAGAGAGAGAGAGAGAGAGAGAGAGAGAGAGCATGACATGAGGAAAAGTTTTTGGGCACCACGTTATTCTTAAGATATTTTCAGGTTATATATACGTTATTCTTAAGATATTTTCTCGTTAATATATATATATATATATATATATATATATATATATATATATAGATATAGTTATATATATTTATATATATGTATGTATATAATCTATATTTCATGTAAGTCTCCCGATAGCTTTTATATTGGTCAAACTGAAAAAACGCTGGAAAAGAGAAAAGAACAGCATAAAAGACGTGCATGATATGCAGAGGTGAACAGTGGAATTTTTGTACATGTTAGTGAGAACAATCACACAATGAACTCGGCAAGGGCAAAAACGACAGCATATTTATAAAAATGCACTAGAAAGTAATATCATTATGCCTACTTTTATAAAAGAAAGCTACGGTCATACCATGAATATCAGTCAAAGTTTGTATAATTCTGATCGTAGACAGACAGATGAGAATACGTGGGATGCAAATAACTGACTAAAATTAATACAACTTCTCTGTCTTGTATATCTGAACTCATATCCCTTCGGCGTCGTCTATTGGAGCTCAGGATAATTAGACTTTGGGGCCTCCAGGCTTTCAGTGACGACCACGAAACCCTTTTGAGGGAAGGTTAGTGGAATTCCACGTTAACCAGGAAGTGCCGAAACTGAATAGCTTAGTCCAATATTCGAGTAATATCAAATTATTTCAAGCAAACTGAAATAATAATTAATAATCATTGACGGATTGAGACACATTGAACAAAAGCCATAACATCAAAGATTGGCGACGCTTTAATTAAACATAAGCTGAAAACAGATCTTTAAAACAATTTCAAAAGAAAGACTCTTCCGGTGTCCGTATAAATTTGTTTGCTCTATTGCTTCACTAATGCTGGATAGACACGTCGTCGTTCATTCCCAAGTCATCCTCTACATTCATCCATATGTCTTCCGCTTGGTGGTTTTATGTTTGACAACAGTAACATGGTGCACTCAGTCTTTGTTTTCTATTAAACATGAGGACTACAAGGGCTGATTAATGACAAGTAAAACGGCGTAAATTAATGTTTTATGGAGAGTGATTCACTTCAGCAAAAGATTATTGTGGGCAATCTGATTCGGCGTTGGGATGGAGAGAAGAACTCTACTCTTTACTTCCCTTTAAAATTGTTTCCTTCGATAACAAAAAGGAAAAAAAACTGTCTTCTGGTAAGTAACAGAAGGAGAGGCGACTAACGCCAATCCCTGCAGAGATATCCTAATAAGTTTTAGGTTAAAAATCACTAACTAAAATACTTGTACCTGACGGAAAATAGATACTAAGAATGAGAAATTTGCTTCTTGTCATCTTTTAGCATCTTGTCGCTAAAGCTTGCATGGGAGAACTTTAACACCTGTGGCAAAATTGTTTTTGTACATGTTCGAATCTAGGTTTGCCATCAGTACCGCTTACTCGGTGCAGATGTTAACTTCAAAATGTTGTGCGATGCCAGAAAGTGTATTCCTGTGGCACAGTTAATGGAAGGTGATGGTGTTCTTTCTCATCTACTTCCTTCACTGGCATCAAATATTTCTTCCTCTCTTAGTTTAATTCAGGGAAGGGACATAAAGCTAGTTCCAGTTTTCATAAACTGAAAATGAATACGAACATTTTTTGCATTTCTTGGGCTGAATTTTACGAAGTACTTTTAAACAAAGCGCTGTAAAGACTTGAGATTTTCACACTCATTTGTACCATGCTTTATTAAATTGCTAATAATTCTATTTTATATCTATGCTTCGTCATTCAGATGCTCCAGGTTTTTGCCGTGGTTCCGAAACTGTCAATTGAATTGAAAGCCATAGAATACAGTAGCTATTTCCTTTGACTGGATGTCGAAGACAGACTTCAAGAGAACCACGAAAGTCTTGGCGTGGAATTTATGATGTTCTCTAACTTGCATTGTTGATAAATAAATCACTGTAATCCGTTCAACCGTCTTTAGATCCTTAAAGTTCTCTGTCTCATATCAGCATAATTAGAAAATTGTTATAAAACATCAAAAGCGTCCTTAAAGATTGCATCCTTTTGCAATGTTTCATGTTACAAAAATGTGAGGAAAATACGTTATCAAAACATTAGGGAAATTTTTTTCAGTTAGAGTAAGAAAGGGTTACAGCAGGGCTTCTGTGTAGTGGACAGACCACAGTTACATCCTCGAAACTGTCACAAACAAACGTCGGCAACTTATGAGGTAGGCATAACAAACAAGTTGAAGGCAAGTCAATTCAACGAGTTATTGGAAATCCTAACCAGAGCTTCATGCGACTATCCAGAATTTGCCAAAGATTCTTTCTCCATTGCTGTCGTTGACTTGTTTTCTACCCGTTTGTGGTTTGTAAAGATTCGTTCTTCACTTACGGCCTTTGACTCGTTTTCAGTTTGTTTGTGATATGTCTCGATAAGTTACCGACTGTGTTTATGACATGTTTTCCTGTAGCGTAGAAGCGCCTTTAGGACAGCAAGTCGCTCTTGTAAAGAATGTTTTAAGGAATGCTGCAACTCGAAGAACACCAGTGAGATCTTCGAGAGCGACTGAAAAGAACATTGTTTGTTTGCGGGTTAGTTTATTTTTCTTTGCGGCTGATTTCATCCCGACGTTTGCTTGTTTGCTTCCTTTGCCTAATTTATATTTTCCGTCATATGACAGTGTTTCGGACTCAAGAAACCAAAGCCCTTTATTCTCGGTTCCTAGGTGCAAAATCTCTTGTGACTCTTACTATCCCTATTCTCAATTGAGAAAAAGTTATTCATTAAAAAGCCCTACAGTGAGAAAGAATAATTTATCGAAAGAGAGAGAGAGAGAGAGAGAGAGAGAGAGAGAGAGAGAGAGAGAGAGAGAGAGAGAGAAAGAGAGAGAGAGAGAGAGGGGTATTTGTATAACTCGTCGCCCATAAATTTCATTGTGTTTCAAAGGAAGCCATTAAGATGACAGAACGAGAAAGTTCCAGGATGGAACAGCCTCTCTCTCTCTCTCTCTCTCTCTCTCTCAAGCCAATTCCCATTCACTGTATGTGAATGCGATTCCACGGGGTAGGAATCTTTCAGTGGCATATTCATATTATTTACAAATGATGTGAGGTTGCAAGCCTGAAATTTCCAAAAAGAACATAATTACCGAAGAACGGGCTGTTCCATAGCAACTTCTCTCCCTCTTCAGTGGTCTTGAACAGGTACTCCAGAGTAGTTTGTAAATTTACGTACGTACATAGAGTACATACAAATTGCAGTAAAAACGAAAACAATGACAACTGTTGAAGCAAAAGTAGATTTGACAAGGGGTGAGAAGTCGAAAACAAACAAATGAATCTGCATTCTCAAAAAATGACAATTTTCATACCGTTTACATTTTAATGAAATAAAACAGTCATTTTTGCAGCGACTTGGGGACTAATGATGAGAATCTGCAGTAAACCAATTTTATGAATTCAGAAGAGTCGCCTTTTATAAACTGTTTGGCGCGGGTTCGGAACAGAGAATCAAAGGGATATTAATTAAAAGTCTCAGAATCTCACAACCTTTTACCCTTTAGCATTAAAAAAAATATTCTGACCGTGACGAGATCGGAACGAGTAGAATAACATTCATTCAATTTATTTAGTTCATTTTTTTCTCTTAAAAAATATAAACAGATCTTTCTAAAAATACTCTAATGTCACGACCCTTTGTATTTGAATGAGGAAGAAGTGAGTACTGAGATAATGACGTAGAGAATCATCAAAAGAAAAACTTTTATTTCATCTGTCCAAAGAAGACTCACTTTTTTGTCTTTGTTTTTTAGGCTCTCCATCTCCATCGACTCTTCAGAGTGAGATGAAAATAAAATAAAAGGAAAGAGAGAATCCTCCTGTAACAGAAATGACTGACGTTTCCGATCATTAGCCCAGAGCGAAGGTCATTCGGAAGTGCTGGCGCTTGAACGAACGTTAATGAAATGCAAACCTTATTCCTCTCTCGGTAATGCAATGGAGTGATATTCGCAGGAGGTAAGTAACGTCGTCATTGACATAGAACTAGGTGGAAATGTATTGGAATTCAAATCTGGATGTGGGCAAATTGCCGTTAGTTGCATCGATGTGACTGGCAAAATTAAACTACGATACTGTTATTGGATAATGATATACCTGTACTGTATGTATCACAAACTTATTTTTTCGTACCAGTTTCTAAATAAAATGGCAATTTACTTACTTGGATGTCTAGTGGTACACGTACAAACTAAGATTTATATATATATATATATATATATATATATATATATATATATATATATATATATATATATATATATATATATATGTGTGTGTGTGTGTGTGTGTGTGTGTGTGTGTGTGTGTATGTGTGTGTGAGTGTGTGTATTTTTGAAGGGGTGGCACCAGATCGGTATAGCCTTTCAGTTTTCATCAAAACATCATATAATATATATATATATATATATATATATATATATATATATATATATATATATATATATATATATATATATATATATGTATATATATATATATATATATATATATATATATATATATATATATATATATATATATGTATGTATGTATTTATATATATTAAATATATTTATATATATGGGATCTATTGGTCATTTATTACCACATCCGTATGTATTATAATAACAACAATACCCCATTATCTTCTCGAATTATTGTTAAGGGAGCATCGTGGTTATCACAATTACACACACACACACACACACACACACACACACATATATATATATATATATATATATATATATATATATATATATATATATATATATAAGTATATATGTACATGTGTGTATGCATATATTAATGACCCTATCCCCAGGTCAAATAGGGTCATATTCTATTGCTGTACATGTTTTAAGAAAGCATCAATCACCTTACTTTTCTAAGATTCTCTGGTAGTGGTGGCCCATCCCTGGGTCAGCAAACTCTTTCTCCCTTGTCGACTCCTCTCACTGAACCTATTCTTAAACAAATGCCTACTTCAATTAAGACACTGATATACAAAACTAGACTTTATTTGCAAATTTAACGAAAATGATTCAGCAAAAACTACGATCATGAAATGAAGTGAATTCCACCCCCTATAAATGGAAATCATCACTAGAGGAAATTCTGATTCACAAACATTCAGATTAATGATTCTAGACCAACCAATGCTAGTGACTAACACCCTTGTCACCAAACAAAGTAAAAGGGTCATAATTATTCTAGACCACAATAAATGTCATATAGTATGGAAAAGAATAAACACCACTTCCAAAATATTCGTCCTCACAGGACGAACCCAGAATTCCTGTTAAAAGAAACATATCATATATTAAAACCAGAAATGGTGTAACAAGACATTAATGTTGAAAACGGAAAAATGCACAATGGAGAACAGAATGGGAAAATGCATAATGGAGACACAAAGGAATTTCACTGCAGCACAACTGGGTATTTCCACATAATGTCTGGAAAAGATATAAGTGTTCATGAGTTATGGTACTCACTTCTATGGCGACAAATAACAGATTTTCCAGTGGCGGTCCTTCAACACTGCACCACTAATAAATCGGACCCAGTCACAAAATGAAATTCCCCCGGAAGCGTCTGTTCCTCTGACAATATACCATTGGAGAGTGTCACACACACATACGCACTCACACTCTCCATGCACTTAAATCCTGATCATGGTCAGGAAAGCACAAATGCATGTGTCAGATACCTCGCTGTATCTAACTGTGTAAACTTCCAAAGTCGACACAGCCGCACCTGCAGCAGAAGTGCCCCTGACAGGCCAGCACATAGTTCATCAAAGTCGCCAAAGATTTAATACATATTTTTTGTATATGTGTGTGTCCGTAGAAAGAAAGATAGAAGGAGAAGAGGTTTGTGTGTGTGGAGACAGAAATAGATACTGAGAGAAAGAAAGAACTCGGGCGTCAGACTGGCTAATTATAAGAGCTTGTTGCCCTTGTTTTCACTCTGCAAATTTTCCTGACATTTTAATTCGGTGGAATTAATAAAGACTATAACAGAAAAGTATTTTTCAAACAGAATGGAATCCGAGCTGCACTCATTTCCTGATATATCATACAAGGTTTGGTCCCCAGCCTGGGGCCTTAATTTTATCAATTAGAAATATTCCAGTTTTAATTTCTAACTTGGTTTCGATTTCATTCTCTCAAACTGAATTGTAAGTGAGATATTTTTTCCCAGTTGTTTATTGAATTATACGTAAATTCTTCAAAGAGAATTCAAGTGGGAACCTTGCCATGCACACCTACACACATACAGACAGACCCACACCAACACACAGGCACAAACACAAGCACACACACAGGCATACACACACATATATATGTATGTATGTATATATATATATATATATATATATATATATATATATATATATATATATATATATATATATATATATATATATATATATATATATATATATATATATATATATATATATATATATATATATATATATATATATATATATATATATATATATATATATATATATATATGTATGTATATATATATATATATATATATATATATATATATATATATATATATATATATATATATATATATATATATATATATATATATATATATATATATATATATATATATATATATATATATATTGTACCTGTGTGACTAAACCTCAAAAGATAATATCTCCCTCTGTATTGAAACAGAACTTTTACTGTTTCATATTAAACATATCTTTTTTAAGCCTACATAATTTTTTTATGTGTTGACAATACGATAAGAATAAACGATTTTAAATTTTTATCCCACAGTCAAAAACTTTGTTTTTCCTGAAGAACAGCCAATAAAAATTCCAAAAAATCATGGTGGAGGAAAATTGTCAAAGGAGATAATTTTACCTCAACCGTCTTTTTTCTCTCTTTTATTTACGCTCATCTTTTCCCCGCTCTATCTTTTTCTGAGCAGTTTTTACCTTCTCAACTCGTTCCATTCTAAATGTCAGCCATCTTTTCCTCCTTAGGACCAAAGTTCCGTCTCATTAAGACCTGAAACCCTTGAGAAATTCAGCCGTCAAAGTCTCCTGAAAGAAAGAACCTCCAAATAGATATAGAAAATTCAAGTTCATTCTTTGATCTCGCCTCTTGTCTAAATGCCACCTCTGGCTGCTTTAAAAAGCAGAATAGAAAGAACAAGCAAGAGCTATTCAATCCCGCCCCCTCTCTCTCTCTCTCTCTTCTTCTTCTTCTTTTAACGTGCTTTTATTCCCATTTTTTTGTATGGTGTAAGCACGATGCCTTCTTTTGAAGGACTTTTTGATTTGGCTTTGGGGGTAGACCTGTGGTCTCGATCGGCTGCCCTGCCTGACATCGCTTAGACCCCGGTACGTAATGTATCAACGCCCTTTCTTCCCAGCAGCGAGAAGTTATTGCGCGGGTATGGCGAGAGTTCGAGACGTGTGAGAAGGTGTTGTAGTGGCTTTGTTTTGTGTGTGTATTTAGAATCCATTTGCTTTTAAGCAAACCTATCCGTTGATTACATATATAATCCCGGGATGTCTACACGGATAGCAAAGTGTCTGCCTCTCTTGATCAGTCGGCTTCGGGTTTGAACCCGCGCCACAGACCTCTACGAAGTCCGAAGCTGCTGCTGTAGACTGAGCCATCGACCTCTCTCTCTCTCTCTCTCTCTCTCTCTCTCTATATCTATATATATATATATATATATATATATATATATATATATATATATATGTATGTGTGTGTGTGTGTGTGTGTGTGTGTGTGTGTGTGTGCGTGTTTGTGTGTATATGTGTATGAATTTCTGACTCACATCGGGAGTGAACCTCGGCCTTTCAAGTGAGAGTCCAGGGCGTTAGCAATTCCTCTGCACAGGCGCCTGCCTGGGAAAAACCTCAGGTACGTAGTACTTAGGTTCCAACTTCGTTTATCACCTGTACGGGGAATGCTAACACCCTGGACTCTCACTTGAAAGGTCGGGGTTCGGTCCCGATGTGAGTCGGAAATTTATTTTTGTGAAACATGTTCCCATGTGTTCATTCACACACACACACACACACATATATATGTTTTAAAAAAAAAGAGAGAAATATAAGAAAAAGAATCATGGAGATATTTGTGAGTCCTGCTACGGTACATCAGTGAAAGAGGAGAAGTTTGCTAAGAAATATAGGAAACTGAATAAAAGGAGAGATTCTGAATAACATTAAAATGAAAGTTAAGTAAGAAAGAAAAGATGAAAAGAAGGGAAAAAGTTATACAACCAGAATGCACAATTCTCTGGTCGACGCAGAAACCTGAGACTTTGTATATGTCCGGAAAGCATTTTATTCTGAAAGTATTCGTCTTGAAAAGACGATTATCAAATATGAAGTCAATAGATAATGTTAATATTATATCATTAATATTCTGCATTATACGTTCCATTAGCAGCATTTTATTATAAAGGGACTAATTTTTTTGAAACCTGTAGAAATAATATACTCTGAGCATTACTGAATAATAGTACAAGAGTATGTTATAAAACAAACTAACATTGCTGTTCTCTCATCGCTAACTCAGTCTGTCTGTTTGTATGTATGCATATGTCTTCAAATTATTAATTTGACATGTTCAGTATTTATACATTTGGCCTGCAGAAGTTGATAATTGCCCCTTTGGTAAAAATCAATCGTTTCCACAACAGTTAATCTGCCTAATCAGCATCCCATCCACAGTTTTTTCACGGTTGAGCAACTTCAGCATAACCTCACACGGGGTGCGCTCTTTCCCTTTCTCTAGTTATTTAAGATCATAAATAACTCAGTATTATGAGTCGTCCTGGATTAAAATGTATTTTTAAATCCTGGATTACTAACATGTTTAGTGCTGGATTCAATTACTATGGATTTTCCTCTAACATGAACATAATTACACGCACTAATTCATCGGATGGGATCCGGACGCTGCTTAGCGATGATCGTCTATTGAATGATTTTTCCACATCGCCAGAACTGTTATCGCAACAGGGTAAGCATAAAGGCTTTTAATGCTTGTTCTTGCGTCACATAATCCTATATGCCAGTGTTTTGAGAAATAATTTCAGAGTATTTTTAATTTATTAAATTTTTGCTAGATTGAACCTATGATTTCAATGATCCTAATTTTATTTCTTAGGTATTTGACTACTCGTTGAATTTGCTATTTGTTTTACTGATGAATTTGAGCTTTTGTGATTTAGTGTTGATTTTAAGCAAATATTTACGTAAGGTGATTTTCGTGATTAGTTAATTGCTGTTTTCTAGATGATTCGTTGATTCAAGATTTTATTGATTTATAGAAAGTTGTAGATTTTGATCATGCGATTGCAGTAATTGATATTTTGATTCATGTTGATTTTTGTTGGTTTATTTTGAATTACTTTGTTAGTGTTGTATCTTTTGTTCTGATTTTCCCGTGGTTGATTCCTTTACGTTTAACATTTTTAGCGGATGAGTGAAAGGAAGAAGGAGTTAAGCCCTCGCAGTTCAATGAACCTTAATCTCTCGTACAAAGTGCGTTTCTTCGTCCTCGCTTGACATTCTTAATCATTCGAGGACTCGTTTACGTCATTCCACCACCTGCTGCTACAGTGAAAATTTATCATTTTAAATTATATGTATTCATAAATGTCTAACCATTTAAATTCGTTATTAAATATTTAAAATGCATTTTCCATCTCTACCTTTTCACTTAAAATGCAAAGTTTAATGATATGATCCTGGTCATTTTCATATTGATTTTATATTTACATATTTAAACCCCCCCTTTTTCCGCTTATGCGCATGTCTCTAGCCCGAGCCCGACATACCTCCCGAAGCTTGGCCTGCAGTTGATAAAGAGGTAAAAATCAATCATTTCCACAACAGAACTCTAATCAGCATCCCATCCGCATTCACGGAGGAGCAACTCCCGTTTTCCACGGTGCGCCTCATAGATTAGATCATAAATAACTCAGTATTAGCAGTCGCGTGAAAATGTATTTCATATCACTAATTCCCATTATGACAAATGAAAAGGTGGTTCGTAAAATTGGATCAACACAATTCATCTCGCGTGATGAACGCAACGAATATATTACGAGTCTTCCATCAAGCGTGGAATCATAAGGTTGAAACAATGTCTCGCCACGACGTGTTTCATCTCCAAATACTTTCAAGCGCTTTTCCTCCATGACAGGGTGTTCGTATATGCTCATGGTTATAGATCTATATACATGTATGCGCGTATGTAAGTGTGTATGTATGTATGTCCGTGAGCGTGTGCGTCTGTGTGTGCATGGGGTGTGTTTGTTTGTGTGTATGTAATTCCGTCGGATGCCTGAATTAATTTCCTTCAAGTTTAAAAAGCCGGTGGAATTAATGTCAATATCTAGAGAGAGAGAGAGAGAGAGAGAGAGAGAGAGAGAGAGAGAGAGAGAAAATTTCCATTCTTTCCAAAATATGAAACTGCTTGTGGCTCCTGATGATAACATTGCTTTCCCAGTTTTAACTCACGAAGGCAAGTCCACAACAACAACCATCATAATAACGAAAGCAGAAGCAGCAGTCACAAGGAGGGTCAACTGCTCAAACAATTGCACCTGTAAACATAATGTCTGCTCCCTTACATTTCGACGAACCTTCTTATTAGTCCTCACTAACTTCGACAAATAACCAATGAGCAATAAGAATAGATAATAATTTAAATGTTATAAATCTTATATACTACTACACATATATATATATATGTATATATATATATATAATATATATATATATATATATATATATATTTATATATATATTTGTGTGAGGATGCATAACAATATATTTCGGAGACATTACAGAAAGTTACTTGATATTTTTTGGGTTTAACCTATTAAAACATTTCTCAGGAGTCTTCAAGTGCTCCCTGTGGAATGGAAAAGCAAAAATACGCACTGCAGTTCGCCTGTTATTCTTCACATCTGTTTAGACTCTGCATTTGGCTTCATCATCTGAAAGCTGGAAAACTCAAGAGGACGACGCAACCGACGACGACACAAAATCACTCTCATGTCATTGCCAAACGACGGTAGAAATATGTAACATTTCACCAAATGTACATATTTCAAGTAATATCCTAGAAGGAAATTATTTTAAAAATTACTGGAAAATGTTTTAATAATGAAATTCTTTATAGCTTTAGATATATACATACCTCTGAATGGTAAGGGTATTGTGCTGGAGCGTTTCTAGTATCTTTTATAACCAATATAATACTAATGGGAAACCTTTATTGCGAAAAAACGCACTTTGAAGACGGACAAACTAAACACAAGCAATCAAACATTTTCCATATAATAAAATAAAAAAAATTTCCTTACGAATCCGCTTCCCAAAAACCACATAGAAACTGACTCCCACCGCCAGGTCCTGGACTGTGCTTCCACATTGGATAGTGTTTCTGTGTTAACGGGGAATGTGAGAAGAATACTTTTCTGTTGGGTGCAAGTTATACAGACAATCATTAATTTCCATTCGTTAACATTCTTGATTACTTTATACGTCACGGTGATTCGTTAGGAATATTTGATAAGTTCCGTAATAACTTGGAAGGGCCATTTATCTTTCGGTTGATATTCCCAATAAATCTCCCTAACTTATATAGTTTCGCGTTCTATCATTCTTTCGCGCTGTTTACTTGTGTGGCTGTGATGGGTTTCAGAAACAGTAAGGTTACTACTCTGTTAATAATCCCGGTATATGAAACGCGATATATATACATCTATATTTATTTTTGAGTGTAACTTGAGAGTTGCAGGTCAGGATCTCACGTTCCGAGTTATAACTGGCCTTAAAAAGGACATTCAGAACAACGAAATGCGCTTTGCATATTGCAATTGCAGCATCACTCGAATATTGCAGTCTTTCACGACTAAACATGTACACTAAAGATAATTATCATAATAACAATACAATAATAGTTAACAGTTGTATCTGATTAGTAGTAATAATAATAATGATAGTTTACAGAATCATTTCAAACTCTTGATCATCTATTCTAAAACATCAAGAGAATCGTATATATACCTGTAATAAGAAGTCTTATTTTAGCAAAATTCTTTTTCATGGATGTTTCCATATTTTCGTCCCAAAATGAAATTCATAATATCTGCTTCAAATGCCAATAACAGATTTTATTAAACAAAATCCTCCTCCCCAAACATTATCACTAAGGAATAATACTATGGAATGTCAATGGAGTTTTTTTGGTACAGATAGCCCCACAGGCAAATTATGCTGATTCATTTGGCTCAGGCATCTTCTGCCACACACCAAATCTGTATCTTCAGTTTAAGTCCTCCAGGTCACTGACAACACGAAAGCCCAGGTCATCCTCTTGACGTTTATTTCAAAACTAAAGGAACGCGATTTTATATAGTTTGGAACACCTGGATTTACATGTATAGATAAGTAGCGCTAAAGGTGAATTTGAGTGTGGACACAACCCCTGTCCAGGGCCACGAAAGGTGTAAAAAAAAAAAAAAAAAAAAAAAATGTCATTCTGAAACTGAAATCTGTCACAAAGCAAGCAAAGTAATATCAAGGGATCATCAGACTAAGAACAAGACCAATCAAGGGAAGCAAGAAAACTACCTCAAGGCTATAGAGCCAGAACTTTTGCAAAGCTTGCTTGATCTTCTCCCAGTGGTTATCGCTCCCAGGCAGAGCTGGAAGGAACAGAGGTAGGTAGAAGATGGAAGCGCTCTTCAGCCAGCCAAAGAGGAAGTCAGTTCATCCACCCTAGAGGCGGCAAAAATCTGGTCTGAAAAAGCTGCCTGTAGTGTTTTCCATTGGACTGTTAGCTAATGTATCTCAGACACCGACTGACGTAAAGTGCTTTTGCCCAGGTGTTCCATTTTCCTCTTTCGCTAAATAATTTCGGAAGGAGCTTTTGGCCGTCTACTTTACAGTCTCAAATCTGAAATGTCGACAAGATGGTGCTTCAAGGGATTTGTTCCTCTTACTCTATTCGAGAAGACACGTTAAAAGTATAATATTATTTTTAGAAATAAATAAATCATAAGATGAAAATTACACACAGACAGAGAGAGAGAGAGAGTTATCAACAAGAATCTTGAAGCGTACATAGCATTATTTTTTGCACTTGGAGAAAATAAGCAAGGCTTTTGCATCAACATTTTCACTGACTTTTTCTTCTTCGGTAAATCTGAGTGTCACAAATCTATCTCACTCTCTCTGGATAAGATTTGAGACTAAGAGATTCGACCTCGGACGTATGTGAACTTGCTTCTTAATTTTCACAGGAGAAGAGACCTGAGGGCACTAAAAAAAGACAAGAATCAAGAAGAGGAAGAAGAGAAAACTAATAATGATTCACAGCAGTATTGGGATGTGAGGGAATAGAAAGGTTCTTGAGCATCAAGTAATTTTTGAAGAATTACCTGGGAGCCTCTGCATCCGCTGCCTGGTGTTGTGGTCTGAAGGGAGATGAGAAGAATACATTTCTCATGTGTTGTTTATTCATTCACATTTATATTATCTGTACACTAATACAGTTTCTTTCTCTGTTTGGAGTTACTTTTTTATAAATGTTTCTTTTTCCGTGACCTTAAATTTTTTCAACGAAGCCTAAAGGTTTATATCTTTAGCTTCTTTCATATATATAAAACATGTATTTAGGACCCAAAAATTATATATATATATATATATATATATATATATATAAATATATATATATATATATATATATTTATATATATATATATATATATATATATATATATATATATATATATATATATATATATATATATATATATATATATTATATATATATATATATATATATATATATATATATATATATATATATATATGTATATATATATATATATATATATATATATATATATATATATATATATATATATACATACATATATACACACATATATAAATGTATGTTCATATATATACATATTTATATTGATAATTTGATTTATAAATGCATATGTACCGCAGGTGAAAATGGAACTCTGGGCGTAAACCCTGACTAGTTTTCTGTATATCTCAGACTTTTTCAGAGGACCGAAAATGTCTTAGATATAAAGATAAAACCAGTCAGGTTCTAAATCCTGTTCCATTGTTGCTGTGGTACATGTGCATATATATATACTATATATATATATATATATATATATATATATATATATATACATATGCATACACTTTACACCAACATATATATATTTTTTTTATGTTCTGGGGCCTGTTGGAGGAATGTAAGGGGATTTTTTATCAGGGACTGCCTTCAAGGGCCAACAGAGAGCACCCAGAATGTAATAAAATGGATGGAAAGGGGATGTGACTTACATTAATCATCAGCAATTAAATCTGGAAGGGCAAGGTTGCCATAGAATGGAGTCCTAGATTTATGTTAAGATGGTTATTTACAAATGAAGCAATCATGAAATTAATCTGAAAACTATTGATCATATGACGATAAATAAATCATGAAACATTAGACCGTGAATAGCAAGTCGTTAAACAAGCGATTAGTGATTGAATGAGTTGCAAGGATCCGGTGCTTGTGCACAATGGGGGTTTAACTGGGTAGTGACCCGGGACTGCGTATCAGACTCTCTGGCTTATCAGAAATGGCAGTACTTCTAAGTGGAATTGATTCACAAGGCTGGGTTCGACTGCTTGGGAGCAGAGTAACTTAAGTTCTGGAGAAAATCCCAGGTTAGCATTCAAATCAAGGAGTTTCTCTCGTATGAAACTTAAGTATGCACCATGGAGGAATTGATCAAGTAAATTTAATTAGCCCTTGGTTAACACTATGGTGAGAATAATCTAATTCTGATCACTGAATTGAATTATTTGGAGCTTAGGACAAGTCATGGGGGCAAATCATTGGTTGCTTTTGTTGGTAGGCTTTGCTTTAAGAAAGGGGGCTTTGTTTAGGAGAGTGAAAAGTTGGAGAACAATGAAAATGGAGAGAAATTCACGGGAAGGAACAGAACTGGCCGGGAATTTGCATTCATAGACGTACCTCAACCTGTTCGTTGCAGAGTGCTTGCAGCAGATCTGGGTACTCTGGCGATTGCGGTCCAGCCAGTGTGAAGAGAAAGATGAAGCGCCTGTGGTGTGCTTCCTCTGGCTGCAGCGATGTGTCTCACGGCGTAGTTTTGACCAGGGAAAGGCTCGGCGTCTTGGGGTTTTTTGAGGTGAACAACAGAGGCATAGGTCTGATCTGAAAGCAACTCCCAAAGCCAGTAATAGGTTCATACAGTAAGAGACATTAGCTAAGTCCCTAAGGATCAAAACAGTGGCCCCCTTGAAAAGCTTTCCATATAATGTGAGCCTAACAGCCTCCTTAGCCCAAAATCACGTGATGGGGGTGGGGGCAAAGGTGTGTGTTCTACCCCAGATTGGTTTGACCTGTAGAGGGTTTAGACCTATCCCTTGTTTTAAACTGTGACATGGCGTCTCTGCACACCACCAATCTCATGAAACTGACGACTAAGAGATGAATTACAGAAAAATATACAGGGAGAAGTATATATATGTATAAATATATATATCTATATATATATATATATATATATATGCTTTTTTATATATATATATATATATATATATACTATGTATATATATGTATATATATATATATATATATATATATATATATATATATATATATTTATATATATATATATATATATATATATATATATATATATATATATATATATATATATATATATATATATATATATATATATATATATATGTATATATATATATAATCAAATCAATCATTCCTGTGGCACCCCCAGGGATGAATGAGGCCTCAATGAACTCACGCCACCACATTATCTCAGTTAACTCCTCAAAAACTCTTCCAACACTCATCTCCTGCTTCCTACCTCATTGTCCTCAACCACGACTCCTTTGGCCTACCTCTACCTCTTCTACCAAGGGCAACCCACCCTGGTGTATCTTGTACTATTCCCTGTCCTCTATACACATGGCCTAGCCACTTCCAGCGTGAGAACCTAACATACTCATCAACCGGATGCACTGCCGCGTTACTTCTCTAATTCTCCTCATTTATTGATATCCTATCCCTCCAACTAAATTCCTAATATTCTTCTAAATCTATGTTTCATTACAGAATCTATTATCCAAAGAAGTCACTGCACTGTACCATGACTCATGCCCATAAATCAAAATACTCCTAACCATTACCTTATAAATTTTGATTTTTTGTATGCACAGAAAAATTGCTATTATTCCAAATATTTTTAAGCACTCCCATTGCCTGATGAGCATGGTTTTAAAATCTGTGCTCAGAGAACTATCTTTATCTAAATAAGTACCTAAATATTTAAACTTATCGCGGCACAATCGTGCCTTCGGACCAAACAATCCACTGTGCATTTTCAATATTCGTTTTCATGATTTCAATTTTTCTATTATGCTCATCAAACCAAAGCCTTTACCAGCCCTCACTTATAGACAATCCAACACTTTCTGCATCTTTTCTGTGTGGTCCTAGAGATCAAACTATATCATCATAACTCATCCGGTCCAAGTTTCTCATTTTCTCCCAAGTATACCTGCATCCATTTCCCTTTTAACCCTTCTCTTAGCATTGACCAATACAAACAATGGAGGAGATAGAATGTCACCGTGAATCACACCAGAATTAACTTCAAATGGATCCCTCAAACAACCATCAACCATCACTCTACAAGGTGTGCCCTCATGCATGCTCATGATAACCCTCAAAAACTTTTCCGGTATTCCATAATGCCTCGTGATTTTTCCTGTGGTCCATCTCGAAATGCTATCAAAGGCCTTTTCAAATTGAACAAAACAAAGACTTAATGGAGTTTTCATTTCATTAGCTTGCTGCATTAAATGCCTAACTATGAAGATCTGATCACTGCAACCCCGCCCCTTTCTAAAACCGGCCTGTTCATCCCTCAGAGTACCATCAGCCACTGGCTCCAACCTATTCAACAATACTCTGCAACCAATTTTCAAGGCTAAAAAGGTGACAAGGGATTCCCCCTCCAATTCCCTCCTACTCAGATCTTCTTTCTTTGCGTTTAATATTTTACCTTTCTTCCAACCTGATGGTATTATCCCTATGCCCATACCTCATTGGACAGTATCTTCCAGAGACAAATGCTAGTATCCTCCTCCACTTTAAACATTTCAGGAATAACTGTCCTCACAGTGCCTTTAACTCTTTTATTGGCTTAACTGCTTCTTCAGCACAATCTCACATTCGTCAATGTTAAATCTTTCTGAGCAGGCAGTATATCCTCTTCTGGGGGTGCTGGTCTATTAGAGAGCTGTCTCAAAGTGCTCTTTCCATCTATTCTGAATTCTCATTTAGTGTGAATTACCTTATATCCCTGACTGGTACATCCTTACTCCTACAGCATTGCCACCCAGCTCTCCAATTTCCTCTATATGCTATCCTTTGACTCTGACCATCATTTTATTATTAAATTTTCCAGTTTCCCCTAACCTTTTCCTTCTGAGCTTCTTTTATCTCATAGTCTTTTAACTTCTGAATCCAAATCAAGTACTTATTTTTGCTAATTGAAAATCCTCACCATTAACAAAATGCACCTAACTCCTCAATTTTGCCTCACCTCTCATTTTGATCACATCCCATATTTCCTGAGACATCCATATCTTTCTCCTCAATCTGGCTCACCTTCTGATTGTACAACTTGCAGCCTCATGCAAAGTTTTATTCACATCCCCTGCCATCTCATCTACTCTTCTCCCTCCCTCCTCCAATGTTTCCAACACCAAAAATCTGTTTTTGCATTCTATTCTAAATTCCTCCTTTTCCTTTCCTTCTCTTCTAAGGATATCAGTATCGTGCCTATCAACAATAAATGTTCCCCTCTTCTGACCCTTTAGCTCAAGTCTTATTTTTGCAATGCTAAGTTTATGATCCACTACCAATATCTATCTGATTGCCAGACATCTGGCAAAGAGCTACATGCCTTTTACTAGCCTCAATATGATCAATCTGATTTTATCTTTTTCCCCACAGTGACACCCACTGACGTCTTGTGTATATTGTGATGTTAGAAAGTGTACTAATGAATAAATCATTTGCTAGACAGAAGCTCCCCAAACCTTACTCAATTTCACTCATCCTACCACCAACACTCATCTTACTCATATAACCCTCAAACCCCTCATTTGAGCAGCCCATTATTGCATTGAAGACTCCAATACAAATCAAAACATCATGTTTAGCAACTCTTCCTATTCCTTCCTCCAGCTTTCCATAAAATGTGTCTTTCCTTTCATCAGGTGCATCATTAGTAGGTGCATAACACACAAACCGACTGATGTTACTGTAGAGGCAACGAGGCAGTGATATCTGGACGAGTACAGGAGACAATGTCTGCCGAGAATACATAATAAACGTTGTTTCTACAGCTTGTCCCTGGCCTGTGTTTCTGTTGACAGCGTGTCAGAGGTCGGGTCTTGTGGTCGGTCTTGGTTTGACGTTTCTGATGGTATCTGCCTGGAGGGCCCAGTGGGGGCCTGAAGTAGCCCCCACAAGAGGAGGCTCAGGTGAGAGTCTTGACTTCTGGCAGGTATGCTGGGTGAAGTCTGTCGACCGATACCCAGGTTGTCCTTCCGTCCACTGACATTTGGTATGCTTTGTCTCTTTGCTGCAAGATTTTGTGGCGACCTGAGTAGGCAGGTAATAGGGGGGCCAATGGACATCTACTCTGATGAATGTGTGGGTCGCCTGACCAAGTTCTTGTGGGTTGTATACTTTTCTGGCTGTCATATGTTGTTTTCACTGGCAATATTTGCGTTAATGCTCTAAGGAAATAGGAGTGGGTGGTTGGGTCAGTTGTGTCTTGAAAAATGTCTGCTGGAATTACCAAGGAGTGCTTCTGCTGGTGATGCATTGAATGCTGCATGTGGTGAGGTTCTTAGACCCAACAAGATCCACGGGAATGCTTTTTTCCATCTCCTGTCTTGGCATTTGCTGTCAGTGCTGCTTTCAAAGATTGGTGGAACCACTCTATCATGCCATTTGCTTCTGGGTTGTATGCTGTTGTGTGTTGTATTTTCATTCCAGACTAGCATAAAGAGTACCATAAAATTAGATGTGAAGTCTGCTCCTCTATTGCTGGTAAAGTACTCAGGAATTCCACATCTGTTAATCCAGCTTATTAAGGCACTCGCATAATTTTCCGCCATCTGTTGCTTGATAAGTGTGAAGAGGTATCTGTACCCCTCAGAGGGGGTAGGGGGCCTACAATGTCGACATGGATGCGGGCCAGTCACCGCTGTGTTGTTTGGAACTCTATTCTTGATAAAAGTAAAGAAAATAGATTATAGTAGAAGGAAAATGGGCTGCCGAATTGCCGTTTGATTAAGTTACCTTGGGTGTCCGAAATGATCACGTCTTTATGAGTGGTGGTCCAGAAGTGGTGTCCACGTGGCATGGGGCAAATGGCGGCTTCTGAAGCAGTGGCGTGTACATCCGCTTAAGATGGCTTCTAGCAGCAGAATAGCAAATCCTCTGGCCCATGCTTCTCTGACCTGGCCTGGTCTGCCCCCAGGGACTCACACCCTACAAAACAGCCGGGTGGCTATGTGCACCGCTCCTAAAACTAAAAAGCACCAAGATCGGCAGCAGAGAATGGATATGCTGGAGCTGGATGCCATTGCACTACATTTGCACCAGGTCAACCATCTCATGGACCGATCTGAGTTAAGCTCAGGAATACACAAGAATATATATATATATATATATATATATATATATATATATATATATATATATATATAACATATATATATATATATATATATATATATATATATATATATATATATATATATATATATATATATATATATATATATATATATATATATATATATATATATATATATATATATATATATATATATATATATATATATATATATATATATATATATATATATATATATATATATATATATATATATATAAAGCTTTTAGAGGAGAATATTCATAAGACTATTCATAAAACTATGCATGAAATAAAGCATACAGGTGCATGAATGTTTAGAAGGTGACTCAGAGTGAGATAGAGGAAGTTTTAGTGTCAACCTAGCACAAATAATCCAAAACAAGAAATTTTACATGTTTTTTTTTTACCTGATTTCTGCGTCTGTCTGTCTGTCAGTTTAGGTCAAATCTTGTCACTCAATTTTCGACCTTTTCCCTTTGTCCGATGGACTTGAAATTTTTCAGGGTTACTCATTCCCGATGACAATACAACCTTACATGATTAGTAGGTCAGCAGTGACCTCTATTGACCCTACAGTGACCTCTCCCAGTATCTTAGGATTTCTATAAATCTCTTCGGATTTTTCACAACTTCTTTGACTCGGTAGAAACTATCTTCTTTATAACCCCTCCCCTTCCCTTCCAGAGCACATGATCAAGTGTTAATTTAGCTGTGTCCTTCCCCTCTCCTTCCCTTTCCTCTCCCCTCCCCTCCCCTCCCCCTTCCTTCTCCCATCCTCTTCCCCCACCCATCCCTCTCCCCCTTCCTGCTCCCCCTTCCAAAGCACATATCAAGTGTTAATTTAGTTGTGTCCTCCCCCTTCCCTCCCCCTCCCCCTTCCAGAGCATAAGATCAAGTGTTAATTTAGCTGTCTTTCTCCTCCACTTCCCTCTTCCATCCCCTCACCCTTTCCACTTCCATCACCCTCCCCCTCCCCCTTCCGGAGCATACGATCAAGTGTTAATTCAGCTGTGTCCTCCTCCTCCTCTTCCCTCTAACATCCCCCTCCATGGGCCTTCCTCCCCTCCCTCTGTTTACCCTTCCCTCCTTCAATTTCCCCCATCCATTCCACCTCTACACCTTACCCTCCCAGTATCTCAGGATTTGTATGAACTGTTTGGATTTTTCACAACTTCTTTGACTCGGTGGAATCTATCTTCTATTTAAACTCCCCCTTCCCTCTTGCATCCCCTTCCCTCCCCCCCTTCTGGAGCACATGGTCAAGTATTAATTTAGCTGCGTCCTCCCCTTCCCCTTCACTCTTCCATCCCCTTCTCCACCCCTCCCCTTCCCCTCCCTCTTCCCACTCCCCCTGCCTCCTCTTCCAAAGGACACATCAAGTGTTAATTTAGCTGTGTCCTCCCTTCCCCTTCCCTCCTCGATCCCCTCCCTCTTCCTTCCCCCTCTCAAAGGACATGATCAAGTATTAATTTAGCTGTGTCCTCCCCTCCCCTCCCCTTTCCCTCACCTTCTAGACACACGATCAAGTGATAATATGTTATTTAGCTGTGTCCTCCTCCTCCCTCTTCCTTTCCCTTCCTTCTACCATCCCTCCCTTCCCACTCCCTCCTTCTCCTTCCTCTCTGCTATATCTTCCCTTCTTGCCTCATCTTCCTTCCGTCCTCCTCCCCCTTCCATGCTTTGTGATCAGGAGAGTGTTAATTTAACTGTCATCCCTCCTCTCCATCCCTCTTCCTTATCCTTTCTTCTTTCCATTCCCCTCCTTCCCTCCAGATCCCACTTCCTCCTCCCCTCACATAGCCCCTCTCCTCCACTTTCTTTCTCTACTTCCTCCTCTGTCTCTTCTCTTTCCCTCCTCCTTTTCCCATTTTCTTCCATCCTACCTCCTCCTGCCTTCCCCTTCCCTCTTCCAATCCCTACCTTTTCCCCTCCTTCCTCCTCCCCTTCATCTCTTTCCCCATTTCCCATTCTCTCTCGCTCCCTTTCCTCCCTTCCTTTACCCTCCGTCCCTTACTCCCCTCACCCATAAAACTGATAAAGATTTGTTAACTAAAATCATAAATTGGTTATAATTTCATATCAAGGCTAAATATAAAATTCAAAACTAAAATTTTTTTGTAAAGCTACCCCTTTATTAATATACTAAAGTAAAATGTTTTCAGGAACACACCAGGAGTTTCTTACAATTGATCTGTCAACAAAGAAAGCGAGAATTGCTAAGCATGAAGGAAATACTACAAGAAAAGAAATAGGTTTCTTTAATTTCTAGTAGCATTTCCTTCCATGTTTGGAGCCCACGCTTTTATTGTTGTAAACACGATTAATTGTAAGAAAATCCTGGTGTGTCTCAAAAAATGATTTACTTTTTAGTGCATTTTAATAAAAGCATGTTTATTTTTTTATTTTAGACTTTTTATATAGCTCTCCCAACGGATTTTTCGTTGCCGGTCGTTAACACGCAAAGTCAGCATTTTAGAGCACAAGGCGAAGGCAATAAGGGTGATAAGTTACAAAACATTTCCATTACTGCTCCAGGTGTAGGAAGACAATAATGAAAACAGAGAATAATGAAGACCTTGAATAATGAAAAATCTTACAATGAACAATGAATAAAGAAACTAGGTAGAGAAGAGTGAATAGGTCGTATCCTCCACCTCAGACCCTGACGTCGGACACCAAAAACAAGCACCACATAAGGGAGAGAGAAGGAGAAGGAGCTTAGAAGAGACAGAGTTGCAATTACAGTGAGAGAGAGCAGACGGTGAGCGCGGAGTGTGAGGGTGTTGCCCATGTCGCGGTAACTGAACTTTGACTTTCTTTTAGCTCTCTCAAGAGCTTAGCTTTTTCTGGACTTGGCATTTTCAGTCTCGAGTCAGTCGACTTCCCAAACAATTAACCCAGATGGAACATTTTATATCTACAAGGGGATAATAAATAAAAAACCCTGAGACGCTTTTGCATCAAGAACGCCATGAATATTTATCTTCAATTGTCCCTGAGAGAATTAATGCCAGACGCCTCCCGACCAGGCATACCTTAGTTTTAAGCGAGAAGGTAGGCTAGTATATATATATATATATATATATATATATATATATATATATATATATATATATATATATATATATATATATATATTAATATTTATGTTCTTTTGGTCATCAGCAAGTCATTTAGTATGGTGCAAGTATCAGCTTCTTCTTAGCTATAGCCCACAGATTCAATTCATTACCAAGTGCCTAAGTAAACACAATCTAGCCAGAGATCGATCATTTCAGGCTTCTATATAGTTATTGAGGATGATAATGAAGGCAGCATCATTCATACGTTGAATACACTAGAAAAAAAAACAACAGTGAAATAATACCAAAGTCGGATTCTGATTTTTTCTCTGCAGAAACATTAAATTTACGTTTTAAGCGTGTGTTCCTACTGTTTTCAATTACGAATATTAAATAGTCCATTTTCAACGAAATTATTTAATAACGTGATACAAAAGGACATCAAATGGATTGGATGCGATCAAAGGTTTATTGAATGAAAAAGCCAAATCAATTTTGTGATCTGATCTTCCCTCATGTTTCATTTTCCAGCTAAAAAAAAAAGATGAAGTGCATTTTCACTTTCAGATGTTCCTCTTTGTTGTTTATTGTAGGCCTCACTTTTTGGCCCTGAATGTTTTAAAAATATGAACACATTTTGCCTGTTTGCTTTGTCAAATTAATTAATCCCCACGATTTGGTTGTTCACTAAAAGAGTTTTAACTCTACTCTTGCTGGCACTCAAGCACTATTTTTTTATTACATGAAGTTCTGTTTAGAATTAATTTCCTAGTTTCTTTCATGTTTATATTACTTATTCTATCTTACAGAGTACTAGTGTAACACCGTCTTTCTGTTTATTTCAGCAAATGTTATTTTCTAGAGTATTGCTAGTTTTCCTTATCGAAATAATGTAGTAAAACTTTGCAGATGAACAATCATTTACGAAAGTAACGGAGTATCCCTTACCTAATTTGTTTTTCCTTTAATGAAAAGAGGCAAAACTAAAATGTTCCACTAAGAATACATGCACGTAGTTCATCCTGCTATTTCTGTCCATTTTATGTGAAATTTTTACGGTTCTCTCAAAAAGTTTTTTGTTGCTTACACATTGCTCTTTTTTTGTACATATTCCATGCATCTATAGGCCTTTGCATAAAATCGTAAGAAAGCCAGGCAAATAGAGAAGCCTCGGAAAGCAAGAAAGATCCAAACTTTGCCTGCGTGGCCTTCCAGAAGTTTCAGTTCTTCCAAAATGAAGATGTTCAAAAAGACTTCTGTCTGACAGCTGGAGGAAAGTCGGCGAAGCTCCGACTTCACAGAATTCAGCAAAATTCATTTCTTCGACATGAAAATAGGAGGTATCAGAACTACCGCAGTGCAGCCTGTACAATGCGACCCGGTAGGAAGTGGCAACTTAAAGTGATTGATACCTTCAATTGTGACGAGTTTACGTCTGTTAATGGTAGCTCTACTGGGAGCTTTGGCTTTCCTTATGAGGGACATTTGTGCTCCAGATGATCAAATGCCTTGACCTGGCTGGCAGGGCACCTGCAGCCCAGGAAATTGCCACTGGAAATGAGACCCTGGGCTGGAGGACCTAAAGATGATGGGTCGGCTGCCAGAGGCAAGGGCGAAAGGCATGTGGCTGCGATATCTGGCCTTTTGGCGAGCCTACCCTTTTTCCCGCTTGACCTCCGCAGTGATGAATGGAAGAAATTCTCCTGATATATTCATCAATAAATCAATTTTCAGAGAATAATACGGGCTTGCCAGGTAATATCCGACTCAGATGGGAATTAAGTTTATTACTTTGAAAATGCGGCGAGTTACTGGACGTATGGATAAAATTAACTTGAAACAAAAAGGAAGGGATTTATATGAGCGCTGTGCATGAGGTTTTCATAACAATGGAATTTCTAATGGAGCTCACAATCAAAGATGGCGGACAGTTAGGGATGGGCCCACGTGGCCTGGAATTGAAGATTCTGTGTCGGAATTACTGTTCTCCCATCTTGAGAGCGGAAATTTAAATTCCTAAATATTTCCTAGCTTTTCCTATCGATCAAGCGAGAGAGAGAGAGAGAGAGAGAGAGAGAGAGAGAGAGAGAGAGAGAGAGGATAAATCCAGCGATGCACCCCAATGGCTGGAGTCAAAGCCTTAGTGGTTGCCTACCCAGTGTGCTATCTTGGATTCGGGACCAAATTGTCCTTATCATATGGACGAAGGAATGAGGACTCTATTCCTTTTTTATTAACTCTTCGACTAGAGTTGCTCCCTAGCTTCCTATTCTTCAAAAACATGCAGCTAACATGCAATAACAAAAAAAATTTCGTGGAATTCTTAATACGTTCTCTCTTCTCATGAACTATTTAGGTATGCACGTGGTCTATCAATTACCTAACGCTGATTGCAGCCACTTTTCGCACCTAGCATAAACCCAAACAAAATATTTCAACACATACTTACGCTGTGGAACTGGCTCTTCTCATGTGCTTTAAAAATGGAGGGGGTATGATATCAGGGTCGTCTCTAATTATGCTATTTCGCTGATAACTGCAAAGCAATTACACACTTGGCAAGGTACGCCAATGCTACTAATGTCCGAGGGATACTTACTTGATTCTGGGCGGCAACGGATGAACGTAGGGAGTTCTTTACAATATCAAGATATCTACTGTATTTTATTACATCTGACTCAATAGGGCAACTTCGTAGACAAGGCAGGGACAATCTGGCTAAAAGGGCAGCCTATATTGAGAAAATTAAGTATACTTAAGAGTTCTCTTAACTAATTATGTTTACATAACAAACACAGATCGGAAGAATGACGAATTGCTAGGCAGGTAACACTAAGGGCCTGCTAAATGAATGAATGCTATACAGAATAAATATTCTATGCCAATGATGTCTTCATAACAGGAAACATCACAGTGAGAGTAGAAGGGGGACTGCTCGTGGATATGACCTAGTGATTCCACAGTCAGGCCTATCTGCAATATATGCAAGATGGTTACTTGCAAGAATAATAAGATGCTCAAAGGGAAATGAAGGAATGCGCAGATGGTGCCAAATAACTCAGTTCAGCACTAAATGCACAATTACGTTAACACTGAATGCTCCAACACAAATTACCGCCAGGTGATCACTAATGGAAAAATAAATGAAAATCAGGCGAGGAAATAACAGAATCATGACTGACGAAGAAACTATATTCTGGTACATGACCTTTGTCAAGATGATGAGTCACTCGTTCGATGAGGAGCAAAACAGGTAGAGGAAATTAAAATGCCACTACAGAAGTATACTGGTTCAAACCTCGGGGTCCGAACACTTGGAAGGTTCGGGTCCGGGGCAAGGGGTAAGGACATCTGTCTCTGGCGTTCTGCGCTCTTCTCACTTTCGATTACCGTTGCATCGTCTATTAACCTCGGAGATTACCCATCGTGTCTGCGTAAATGGCGCAAAAGAGTCAATCTTTATCGCGTTTTCTATATAGTCCACACGGCGTAGTTAACCTCGAGGAGGAGGTTAACATGGTGAGAACATACGACTTCTACAGCTTCTCCTTGCTGCTGCTTGACGCCAAAATTTTGACAGTCACCTCTGAAACAAGGCCTTAGGCAGTCATTTTAGACAGAGAAGAAGGGTTAAAGGGCTTGTATTTTGGGGAATGAAGGAGAGAGAAGTTTATGTGAAGGGCAGTAGAAACCCACGGTTCTCGTAATTAAAACAATTGTTGAAATGAATTTTATTTTTTCTCGGATACATTACAGATGTAAAAACGGGTGAGGTAGCTTGGAAAGACTTTCCCTCCCGTCGAAATATATATATATATATATATATATATATATATATATATATATATATATATATATATATATATATATATATATATATATATATATATATATATATATATATTTATATATATATATATATATATATATATACTCTCTCTCTTTCTCATATATATATATATATATATATATAATAATATATATATATATATATATATATATAATAATGATGATGTAATGTGTGTGTGTGTGTGTGTGTGTGTATAAGTCTCAGTAGGAAGAAAGAAAGTACAGGTTAGAATACATTTTGTTGCAACGCGTTTCGTAGTTTCTTCATAACATTTTCACACAAAGAGACATTTATAGTATTTTGTAGTTAAAAGATTATACAATCATTGTTGGCTGACAAGAAGCTGAGTAAAGGCAACGACAATGAGATAACTGATAAAATCTAAAATGATTCACAATAGCATATAAAATGCCAATTAGGTAAAGAAGCAGAAATTGAACAGTTGACATTATAAATGAATTGTCAAGGTTAAGGTCTGGTTTTCTAAAAAATATTTCAATCGACTCAGAGAACCTCAGTAATGATTCTTCATCAAAAGTACCAAGAACACTAAAATTTTCTAATCTTCTACTTGCATTACATTCCTCTAGATGTAAAATCGGAGATCTGGTTGGCTTGGCCAGCAAGCAATCAGTACGAGGAGAAATGCCATAATGTTCAGATCTTGTCCGGACTAACCTCTTTGACTGGCCAATATAGGTGGCGCTACAGGCGTCACACTTGTAGATATAGGTCAGAGAGAATGTAGCACTCTGGAAATTCATTTCAAGACTGGTAACATTGGACTTTCTGAAAATGCTAAAACTTAAGAGTGACTTACTGTTTACGGTAGTTTTGGTAACGCTTACATCTAAAAAGTTAAGAATATTGTTTCTTCGTTCCGCGATAAAGCTGAATACGAGGGTGTTTACTATTTAAGTAATCACGAAGTGCTGGACGTGACTCAGGTGCCTGAAAACCAAAAATGTGTCGTCAACATACCTGTGATAAATGACTGGTTTAAACTCTAGGGGAAATCATCAAGCCATCTTTTTTCACGAAAGTGGAGATCCCATGGCGAAACCCTCAAATTGTTTGTAGTGCAAATTATTGAATAAAAAGTGGTTATCGTTTATGCATAAGTTAAGGAGCATTTTAAAAGCATTCTTTGAGATATTTCTCACTTGCTCAATGTTATTGTAAATAGAATTTAAACTATATCAACTGTTTCTTTGATAGGAACGTTTGTGAATAGGAGGTAACAATCCAAGATTACTAGCAATGCACCTTTACTTGGATATTTCACTTAGGAACTGATGATGTTCTTGAACTCATAACTCTGTTTTCAATGTATCTGATTTTCCGTCAATAGCTGTTGGCTTGATTAGAAATTTAGCTAGCGGCAGGATGGTGTTATGAAGAAACATGAAATGCGTCTGCAAATAAAATGTGGTGGTTCTTAACCTGCCCTCTTCTTTTCCTACTGAGACTGAGTTACCCAAAACATCTACTATTAACACACTATATATATATATATATATATATATATATATATATATATATATATATATATATATATATATATATATATAACTTATCTATATATATAGGTCACAAGTATTTTATGAAACTACTTAGAGAGAACCATAGGAGATAATTTTAATTAACAAGTGTGGCAGAAAAGAAACTATGAAACCATGAGAGGCTGCTTAGCTGTTATCTGACTCATTTCCTAATTAAGTAAAACTGTTACGTCAGGTATTCTCAAGACATGGGAACTTGCCACATGACTTTGTAAGTGCATTCACCAGAAATGTCTAGGTTCTGGTGTTTCTTTTGGGTGGAGTCCCAAGGTGTGAAGGGATTAGTTATGAGAAAAATGATCATTCGAAGACCAACACTGAACATTATTAAAAGTCTTCAGTGATGACTTTATGGTTCGAGATTTATTGATTAAGACTGTGAACATTGCTGTTTGGAGGTAGGAACCACATTTAATTTCCCAAACTGTAGATTCCTTTTTTTCATTTATATATTATGCCTCTTTATGTCCAAGCATTTTGCTTATAATGTACATGTATATAGGTAACATGGAGAGGAATTTCCATATCTTAATTTTATGCTCCTTGTTTAATAAGGATTATTTATTTGGCTTCAGATGTTTTGGTTGAGAAACAGGTTAAAGATGTACTCACATTGAATGTACTGGACTTTGACTTGGTACGACTTAATGAGTTAACAGCGTAGAGACAATAATTAGTTAGATATGATCGACTGCAACATGATTTAATCTTTTGGGAACTTTAGTATTCCATTTTATTTCATCTCTTATTTCTTGCGATCTAGTTATGTTAGATTTTGTAAAATAAATTATTTTGGGTAAGCTTGTTTCGCTGTAGACCCGAGAGAGAGAGAGAGAGAGAGAGAGAGAGAGAGAATGCAGGGTGAGTAGGTACAGATATGCACTACCAGTAGCCTTTTGATGCGGTCACTGTCAAGCATTACTAATGGATAAACCCTCCTCACGCTTTTGTAGTAACTGATAAGCAATGAAATTTCCTCTCGACTGGGTAACATATATATAAGTATATTATTTCGGAAGTATATAATACACACACACAAACACACAATTACACTATCACACACATACATACACACACAGACACACACATATATATGTGTGTGTGTGCGAAATTGATTCACAAAGATATGGAAAGTAATGAATGTATAAATAAAAAAAACTGCCAAGAGGAAAATGAAACATGGAGTGGTTACTAGGCCTTTCGACATGATCCCATAAGAGTAGCATTTTGCCTGTATGTTATATATACTCATATATATATATATATATATATATATATATATATATATATATATATATATATATATATATATATATATATATATATATATATATATATATATATGTAATGTATGTATGTATGTGTATATATACATATATATCTCTCTCTTGTGGAATTGTGTAGAGTTGTGTGTTTGCATGTGATATAGTGTAAATTGTATTATATGCAGTTAAACACTATTCTCAGAGGATGCATACCACACACCCCCGCGAATAACTAAAACCACTGCGAATACTTAGAACCCTTCTAAAAACACTTAGAACTGCCTATTTTGATAGCTCAAACACAAAAAAAACTAAAAATGCTTATACAGGTATTATCCTACTTACGATGGGGTTAGGTTCCAAAAAACCCATTGTTTGTTGGAAAAAACGTATCTCGAATATAGCCTAGCCTACACTAGGGTATTCAGTACCATGTATACATATATGGTAGCCTAGCTTACACTACATAAACTCTAGAGATTCATTTACGATAACTAGAAGCAAGAAAAGCGCTCTGAACTGAGTTAAATGCAGCGAAATAAACTTACTGCGTAATTGATATCCAAACTAAAACATTGATCGCTATTATCGCAATTTATAATATAAAAGCAATATAAGAATATATACAACATTATTGGATACAGTGAATTAAGGCATACCATTTTAAAAGATCCATGGAAATGATGCATATTCATTATGTTGATGTTTGTATAATACGATATGTGAATATTGAGTACAGTATAATGTAGGCTAGGCTACCGTATATGTATAATATATACCATAGTGCAGGCTAAGCTAATTCTTGTTTGTTACTCAATTTCTCTTTGTACTGAATTACATAAGTCACTGCATGAACCTCCAGAATTAGCTGATATTAATAATTACTGCACCGTGTATGTATAGGAGATTATACTTTATAGTTTAGATACTTTAATTATATGGGGCAAGGTTATTTTTCGTTATACGAAGTGTTTTTAAGTCGAAATATAACCGTACGTCGTTGTGAAATTAATTTGCTACTTTTTCGTTACAATGTTGTGAGCCGTTTGGGGCGTTTGTTTTGTGTAAAATAAATAAAGATTTCGTTCGCTATTTTCTTGGATTTCATCACAAAGATAGGCTTTATCATTATCGTTCATCGGCGTAAAAATAGCATTAATGTGTTCTTTCATTCTCAATAGATTTACGATTAAAATACTTTCTCTGCAATTTTAATTACGGTCGAGTTTCATCCGTGTTACCGATGCACGATAATTTATAGTCATTAGCAGCTTAAACATTGTTTCCTCAGCTTCAGCTACAACTTGCAGCTTAAATTTAGCCGTATATTTCCTTGCCGATCTTTTACCCATACCGAATAAGGGTGTAATGTAAAAATATATCAGTCCTATTCTACTTAACGTCATTTGTGCTATAACTATGGTAATTGTTTATTACTGTACGATGATTGAAATACAAGCAAAACGGCTGTTGTTACCCGATGCGGTGAGAAGCAAAGCAACAGTTTCTTGTTTGATTTGATTATGGTTGTACGCATTTACGCTAGAGTATGGCGTTTACTAACAATACTTTATCATTCTCTTTTACTTTTTAACCAGAAAATGAGATAAAGAGATGGAGGAAATGAAGGAAGGTTGTACACACTGTTGTAATTTGGTTTCTCTTCGATGCCTGATTGTCACTGCTGCCTGCGCCTGTGTGAAATTTAAAAATATTTTATAAATATTGTCATATCGGTATTAATTGCTTACCCCATTGCAATGCCAAATTATCATAAGGCGAGTTATCGTAACTCGAGCACCACCTGAGTATTTTAATAGTTTTATCATGAAAATAAGATGAAAATACAATAATTAGTGAATATTTCTTAGTGAAAAATACCATGAATGGGCGAATTTTCAGCCGAATGATGCGTATATACAGTATGTTTCCATTGAGAAATGCGCGAATGGGTAGATCCACGAATCGTGAGGCTGCCAGTACGAGGGGCGTTGCTACTTCTGAAATGATATGAGTTCAACCCCTTGTATTTTCATTCATGCTTACATCAATGCAATCTGCCCATGTTCAAAAATGTTTTGAAAGAAAGTTAAATTAGGAATTCTTTGGAAGGAATTATGGATCAGACTCAATTTCCTGAAAGTGACATAGTCTTTTTAGACACCAGTTTTCCTTCAAAGTCAGTTCATTTCCTGTAGATTTATAATATATCTCTGCAGGATACATAGTCTGACTTTGTACTGCTTCGGGCCAAGAGTCAAACTAATTCCTTTATTTATGATTTCCAGCTGTTCTGGTAAAGGAGAGAGAGAGAGAGAGAGAGAGAGAGAGAGACAGAGACAGAGAGAGAGAGAGAGAGAGAGAGAGGGAAAGTGTAGTCTAGAAGGAGTCTAAGATATTTTTTCAAGAAGCCAAAATTATGCTATTGACAGTTTTTTTAAAGAGAGTCCTTAGCACATATGTATTGTAAACATTCCTTTTCTATAAGTATTAGTATCATTGACTAAATACTAAGCGTTGCTAAGGATTCATGAATATCTAGCAAGAACCGTCCGTTGCTAAATGATTTAAGTCATTCCCTAGTCAGGTCTGAAGATTCTAGATCATTATGGAAAAAAAACTAGAATCGTCTCACTCCATTCGACTCAATCATTAATTTTGTCAGGAAATATTCTTGTATTATCTTTTGTTGATGACAGCATTTATCCATTTACAAGCTGCTTCTTTTCTGAGAATTTTCTGATTTTTTTATTCTAAATTTCTGTTATAAGACTATTCAACAAGAAAACACTTCTCCCATTTGACCGTCATTGACCCATACATGTGATGCAAAAAGCTATTTTGCAAATCCATCACACCAACCAATAAATAAATAATTCTCCTTTATGACGGGGATACTCAAACGCACTGGCTAGCTTTTCATTCAGGTTTCGAATGAGCAGAAAACAAAATCATTCTAATGTTTCAGAGCCGCTGAATTAACTGAAGAAAAGAAGTTCGACCTAAAAAGAGAGATTACATAAATCTGCTATTTCACTGAAATAGTTTCAGGTCAGAAAACCGTGCTTTTATGCAAATCAGCTGGGGCACATTGGAAAACCTTACCTAGTCACATTTGATCCTCTCTCTCTCTCTCTCTCTCCTAAACCAATACAAAGGATTTAGAACTTGATGACCGTGACGTGAATGGTTTTATATCCCTGGAGATATTCGCAAAAAAATGTTGATTTTTACATAATTCAGTGAATCATTATTTTGACCTGAGTTATTTACTCTCCGAGTAACAGACTGATGTTGTTCTACACAGTGAGAATGGGACGGAGATTCATTCTGCGACTTTTAAACTTACAAATATATTGACTAAATTGTTCACTTAGAGGTAAAATCATATTTTTTTAAACAAACTAATGTTATTACTAATTAGACATCTTAGCATAAATTTTATACTTCAGTTTTATTTGAAAGTTCTCTCATTTTGTTCAACTTTTTCAGAAATTAAAAGTATATTTAGCCTATAAACTTAAAGGCGAACTGAAAAGAAATTAGATAAAAGATTTTAACATTTTTATACTTGTCAGGAGAATTCCAAAGATTTTCCTATAGTCAGTGAGTGGACGTTTATTGCCGGTTAGTCTATAATAAATTATACACCTAACAATTTTTCAGAAAGTAACTTTCTCTCTCTCTCTCTCTCTCTCTCTCTCTCTTTCTCTCTCTCTTTATCTCTCTCCCCCCTCCCCCCTCTCTCTCCCTTTTACTGCAAGGTTAATTCTTTCTGTAATTTCTCCATAAAATTCCCCTTCGAAAATGAGAAGCTTTCCCCTTTCTATTCAAATGATAATTTCCTCGTTTGTTGGAGGCTAGATAATGATTTGGTTGTTGACTTAAGATTAAAGAAAAACGTTTGCAAAAAAATGTTCAAGATTAAAGGAACTTTTTTTGTTCATAATGAAGAGTTAATGATTAAAATTTCTGATTTCTTTAAACCCTGACTCATGTTAATCAGTGACATCTTCAGTTTAATTAGGATAAAAGACAATAACGATTCATCACTAGTCCCAAAGAGTTCAATTCGTTCCTTTTTGTTTAAACATCATCTTATTTTCAAAACTGATTTACCCTACTTAAAAGGTTAAGTAACGATGGTAAAAAAAAAAAAAAAAAAAAAAAAAAAAAAAAATATATATATATATATATATATATATATATATATATATATATATATATATATATATGTATATGTATATATATATGATATATATATATATAAATATATATACATACATATATATATATATATATATATATATATATATATATATATATATATATATATATATATATATATATATATATATATATATATATTCTATTCTAAAGACAGGACACCTTCATATTCAGGAGAGATATTGGAAGGCTGATGAACATGACCACGCATCAAAGGAAGTCAATGTATCTGGCATATTTTTGCATCATGGCGACAAAGTTTGCATCAAGATGAAAAATTTTCTTCTTTTTTTCCCGTACTAGTCGCGTTCAGGCACAGAGGCAGTGCCAAGATTCTAAAGTCGATATATCAAAAACTCTTACACGAGTTCAGTTCGGGTATTTGTTTAGGAAATATATTCTACTGGCAGCGAAGGTCATTAGAGTTTTATTTACTGGTAAGGGAATTTTCATCATTACTTCAATAAACAAGAAAATTAAAGTGAAATATAGATTAACATGAATATTAATTATTAGAATTATTGGCTGTCATAAGTAGGTTAAGAATTTGACCTAATGATTCATCAGTTCCTGTTTGTCAATAAAGCAAGACAATTTTACCCAAGCTTGAATTCATCTAACGTTCGTAGACATTATTTTCTTTGCCTATCAATATAAAGTAGAATCCTCTAGAAAAAATGCCCAGGAAATTGAAACTTTCGATACAATGTGCCCAACATTCCAAGTAGATCTCCAGGAGACTAATACATTATTCGTGAAAACAATGTTGTATACAAATCTTTGTCAATTTTCAGTAATATAAAAAGAAATCTGAAACTACTTCCAAAAAGTTTGTGATGATAACAGTGATTTAATTACAAAAGGACAAAGCCTCATCAAAATGTCATAGTTTATCTTTCTATGCGTATATGTATATATATGTATGTGTGTATTATGTATATATATATATATATATATATATATATATATATATATATATATATATATATATATATATATATATATATATATATATATACACATACACATATATATCTTATACACATATACACATACATACATATATATATATATATATATATATATATATATATATATATATATATATATATATATATATATATATATATATATATATATGTATGTATGTATATGCAGTTGAGAAGCAGAGATTTCATTTCCTGACCTGTTACTACAAAGTCGAGACGTCCCATCTATTGGTAGCAGTGATAGTGACTGCATCAAAATGCTGCTGGTAGCACATCTCAGTACCCACTCACTCTGCATTTGCACTCTCTCTCTCTCTCTCTCACTCTTTCTCTCTCTCTCTTTCTCTCTCTCTCTCTCTCTCTCTCAGGTCTAAAGCGAAACAAGCTTTGCAAAATAATTATTAATAAAATCTAAAATAACCAGATTGCAAAAATAAAGATGAAATAAAATGGAATATTAAAAAGTTCCCAAAAGATCAATCATATAAATCTTACACTGTAACTTGCAATGAGTCAAGAGTTAGTCAAAGTCCACTACATTCTCAACAGTACATCTTCAACCTCTACTCAGCGAAACATCTAGAAGAAGTCAAATTATCACTTATTAATCCAAAAGCATAAAAAAAAAAATAAAATGTGGAGACCATCCCGTGTTACCGCAAAGTATACATAATACAATAATGCTTAGAAAAACAATATAAAAATGGAAAAACAATCTACATTTTGGGAAACTGAATGTGGTTCCTACCTCCAAACAGCAATGTTCTCAGTCTTAAACGATAAATCTCGAACCAAAAAGTCTTCACTTGAAGACTTCTAATAATGTTCAAAGTTGGTCTTTGAATGATTCTTTTTTCCATATCTAATCCTTTCACACTCTGGGACTCCGCCCAAAAGAATGCACTCACGAGTTCATGTGACCAACGTCTTGGGAATACCTGATGCCACAATTTTACTTAATTAGGAAGTGTGTCAGATAACAGCTAAACATTTCTCCCAAGATTTTGGGAGAGATTTCCTCACACTTGTTGATTAAAAATAATTCATAATATAATTGTGACCTATAGGCTTTTCAGATGCTCGGCCACCCAGAGAAGTGCTGCCCCCAGCACTAGGGAAATAACAATTATTAATTTCAGATTCGTACACCAAATGAACCTTCACCCCGGCAGAGCTGATCTTCGGTGAGAGCTTATAATTAAGCAGATTGCTGTAAAATCGTTCAGATAGTGAAACAAGCATGAAATTTGGCACAAACATTCCTAAGACTACGCTCTCTTAGAAAAGGGCGCTGGCCACCTGAAAATCCAGATGGCGGCTATTTTTCAAAATGGCCGCCATCTATGTTAATTCACTGGTTGGGAGCATCTATTGGATGGAATATGCCAGTTTTTTTAAACCCTCGACTTTAAGTTATAAAAATGCCATACCACATTTGTTAAAAACCCTTACTAAATGAATTGTAAGATGGCGTACAAAATGGTTGCCATAAAAGTTTTTTTCTATCCAGCGCTAACGAACATAGGGAACCAACTGTTTTTATTTGTGGTATATTCATGTGATCAGACAGTTTAACTATTATGCTATTTTCAACTGAAATAGTAATGGGTATGGTCACATACAACATTGTGTCTAAGACTGTAACCATAAAAGAAAAGAGAAATACCACGGACTAAACGCAACCAATCTATGTATAGAGTCTCTCAACTTCACCTTTTGAAAAATTCGAGGATAAGAAAGGTAGGCATAGCATGACACGTTGGATGCTCAGAAGCTAGATTATCTGCTGAAGAGAGGGCAATATTTATCTAGACTTCACATTTGCAAGTGCAGAGCTGTACAGAGGAAGACCCAACTTGTAGCACTTACCTTTCCCGACAGCCTGCTTGCATCCACATTTAGTAAGCTGTTATTGGCAACTCTTGGCTAAGGGCGAGTTGGTTGTCAGAGGACTTGCCATGCTTCACCAGACTTTTGCCATCCCCGCTGGCAGGGTTCTCTGTGGCTGACACTGGGTGGCCTGCCCCTACACACAACCAGCCTGAGTACGCCTTGCGGCGGTGTGTTGGAGGAGGCTCCCCTGGTTGGTGGAATGGCCTCATATGCCCCCTTTGTTTTCTGGCAAACATATCCAGTCTAGCCTCATCCACAGAGTGCCGCTTATGGTGCTGGATCTGCCTCAGCCCTACCAAGTGCTGACAAACCTCTGGGACCTTCCAGGGTCCGCTCCTCGCCCCACTCTGAGAGGGTAGTGACTCAGTTTGGAGAACACAGTGAAGCCTCTGGAAAGATGTTCCCGCCATCACCATGGGGCGAGTCTTCATGCCCTTGCTCCGGAAGGCTGACGCTGTATTCACAACCTGTGAACGCATGGGAAGAGAAAGGCATGGCATTCACCTTCTCCTGGCCCAGAGAGTTGCACAGGTCATGCACAGCAATCAGCGCAGGCTCTGGCCTTGTAAATGCCACCCTTAACTTCTCTGGCCTAGATTGTGGAGAGTGGAGAGAAAGCACTGACTGCAACGACAAAACATCTGTGTCATTTGCTTTAACCGTGATGGTCTTGGCTCATGTTCTGGCATATTTGGCATGGAGGAGAAGATCACGAGGTGTCAGCTTCCTCATGAGAAGCACTTTTCCAGTCCCTGAAGACTAGCCTCCTTGAGTGCTGAGGACAACAGACCCTTTCGTAGCAATGACAGCATTTGTGGCAGACATCTGGGCAACTTTGTCTGCCAGGAACTGGAACAACTCTGTCTTGTTGGCATCGTGTCTTGGAAATTGCGCCAGTTGGATGGAGATTGTGTTCTTGTCTGTCACATGCGCCTTCCTCCTTGACCACGTTGGAGCCTGGTCTCAGCTTTGAGGCTGGATGTATTGTATACATCAAATACAAGATGTGATGATGTGTACTTGCTGCTATAGGATTGTATCACAGGCAAGAAGTCGCAAAGTGCATAGCCCTCAAAGGTCTTTCCTTTCTTTGGTGGCAAGGCATGGACCAAAGCTGATCCATCTACAATGAGGACATCAGTCTTTGGTTCTTTGTCTTCTAGTGTAACATGACTCCTCAGGACCGGGTCAGCTGAGACTTCCTGACATGTGTACAGCCTACCACCTCACTAAGGGAAACCCACAAGATGGTGCAATTCCTCGTGCTGGAAAGAATTCCTGCAGATCTCACATTCTGAACTCTGACAGGATATAAATAGCTTTGAGAAAAGCTGGCAATCCTCCTTCAGAGAAGTTTCTGCTTTGACTGTTCTACAGGGCAGCTTCTTGCCTGAAAAGTCAGTTCTGTTCTTCTTTATCGGCTCATAGAAAGAGAGACTGCATTGTTTGCCAAAGAGTCCTGAAACTACAGAATTTAGTGCGGCCTCTGTCAAGGTGTGTCTGTAGAAGTTCTGCTGGCTGGGGTGGAAAAATGTCTTTGTTGTCAATGAATACAGATCTGCTCTCTTCCTGAAAAGGACTTCCCAAGTGTTGTTGCAAGCCAATGACAGCTTGCTGACTCTCTTTCCAAGAAATATCTTCTGCGCATGGTGTTTGTTCATGGTGTATTTGTCTGCTCATTGAATCTACTTTGAACCTCTGTTTCGTATGCAGACACCAAGCGGATGATCTGGGCCCATACCATCCGCTCTTCTGAGTGCTGACGGATCTTCCAGTCAGCCCCATTAAACTCCGCCATCGGCCTTTATAAAGGCATTGGTCTGCTCATGAGCTTGGTCCCAGAGCCATTGCTGAGAACTGGCGGCTGGTCTTGTGCACAACCAAAGTTGCCAGCCTTGAACTCCTTGTGCAACTCTGGGGTGTAGACTCTCTAGGGTAAAGCATGTCCCTGAGGTGAATAGGCAGCCAACTTGAGCATGGTTGTATTTATTGTTGGAAAAGAGAGTAGGGTATCAGCTCATTGCAGTACAGCGATAGAGGAGACAAAATTGGCCTCACGGAAGGACCTGATCAGTAGGAATATCACAAGTTCCATAGACAACACCATGTGCCAGAAGTGGAACTGTGGACTCTGCTGTCTTCAAAGGTCACACCACTCCTCAAACTCTAATGCCTGCTCATTGTTGTTTGCTTTCTCAACTGATAGTCAGTGTATGCTTGTCCTCAGAATTTGTACAAACTATGAGGCGCAACACAGATGCATCTGCCGTGTCCTGGTTACTGCGGCTGACAGGAAGGATTCTGCAGTTCCAGATGAAGCAACTCCTGCCTCCACAGAGCTCTGTCCAACCACTGCCGAAGAAGAGTACCAGAGATGTCATTGCTGCCATCTCAATGTACGAACCACCAAACATTACCAGATACTTGTCTTCGCCATACCCCCAGTCAGGCCTGCCACTGCCTGCTTTGCTACGGCATGAATTGGCTGATCCGCTGTGATTATGGGTATCTGGCCAGGTTCAAGAAAATCAGTGACATCCTGCGCTTTCTGCATCACGTGTTTGATCGTAGCAACAGAATGAGCCTGATCACGCAGGAGAGGAAGCAATGAAGTTATGGTTACTTCAAATTGAGCTTCTCTTCATTGAAGCGTGATGAGCTGACCGTCAGATTCACTGCATCATCTATTTCCTGGAGTGACTATGACCTTGTCCTAGCCACTGATACTCCAGTGCAAGCTGTAGCCCCAAGATATCTGTCGGTGGCTTTGGTATTGCAGTGTTTGGTGGCACCAGGGTTCTTTGTTTGAAGGAAGCTGGTGAATGTTTGTGAATGTGTCCGGCAATTAAGCGCAAAACCCTCCCTTTTCTCCAGGTACCGAAACTTTAGTTCTTTCATCTTTCCTGTCCAGTGTTCTCCTTGGTGGGGTGCTGAAATATGGAATGCTAGTTCCATGGAAGGAGGTAGTGGCAGTAGTTGCAGATGGGTTGTGGTCGATGTTGTCCATCACTGCAGTGGTGAACAACCCACACCATGCAATGCTGGGGGACAGATACACCCTCCTCCACATATTTGCCCCAACTGTGGCATCTCTAACTGTGCAGAACTTCTCAATTACTCTGTCACTTAAGAGATACTGAGGCCATACTGATGCATTTCAAACCAGGGTTTCTCTTCCTGGTTTTGGCATGAACTAGAGAGTCCCATGAGACTGGGAATGGTGTTTCTCTGTCTTTGGAGTGTCTATGGTTGTTGCTCCCTCTTTGTATCAGGTAGCAGTTATCAACTGCATGAGCTGTGCAATGGCTGGTCTGACTTTGATGCTCCAAAATATTGGAAGGCTGATGAGCACTTTGGCCGCGTCAAAGGAAGTCAATGTCTAACATATTTTTGCATCAGGACGCCAAAGTCTGCATGAGAGTGAACAATTTTCTTCTTTTTTTTGGCACTGGTCGCGTTAAGACTTCAGAGGCCAGTGCCAAGATTACCAAAAGTCTCGATATCAAAAACTCTCAAGAGGTTCAGTCCGGGTGTTTGTTTAGGAAATATATTCTATTGGCAGGAAGGTCATTAGAGTTTTATTTACCGGTAAGGGAATTTTCACCATTACTTCAATAAACAAGAAAATTAGAGTGAAATATAGATTAACATGAATATTAATTATTAGAAATGGTAACCAATATAAGAAATGGAGGTTAAAATTTGACCTAATAATTCATCTCAGTTCTGTTTGTCAATAAAGCAAGAGAAATACCCAAGCAATTCATCTAGTTAATGAACATTATTTCTGTTGCCTATCAATATAAAGTAGAATCCTCGAAAAAAGAAAATACTCGAAACTGAAGCTTTCGATACAATATTAGCAATATTCCAAGTAGATATCGGAGAACTAATATATTATTCTTGAAAACAATGTTGTATGAAAATCTTTGTAAATTTTCAGTAATATAAAAAAAGATTTGAGAAGAAATCTGAAACTGCTTCAAAAAAGTTTGTGATGATAACAGTGATTTAGTCTACAAGAAGGACAAAAGCTTAATCAAAATGTCATAGTTTGTCTTTATGCTGACACACACACACGTATACATATATACATATATATATATATATATATATATATATATATATATATATATATATATATATATATATATATATATATATATATATATATATATATATATATTGTAGCACAGTTGAGAGGTAATTCCATTGCTTACCTGTTACTACAAAGTCGAGATGTCCCATCTATTGGTAGCATTGGTGGTGACCGCATCAAAAGGCTGCTGGTAGCACATCTCAGTACCCACTCACTCTGCATTCGCTCTCTCTCTCTCTCTCTCTCTCTCTCTCTCTCTCTCTCTCTCTCTCTCTCTCTCTCTCTCTCAGGTCTAAAGCGAAACAAGCTTTACCCAAAACAATTTATTTGACAAAATCTAACATAACTAGATTGCAAGAAATAAGAGATGAAATAAAATGGAATATTAAAGTTCCCAAAAGATCAATCATATAATCTTACACTGTAACTTGCAATAGGTCAAAGTATGTCAAAGTCCACTACATTCCCAATGAGTACATCTTCAACCTCTTTCTCAGCGAAACATCTGAAGAAGTAAAATAAATCCCCTATTAATCCAAAAAGCATAAAAATAAAGATATGGGAATTCCTCCCGTGTTACCCATAAAGTATACATAATACAATAAATGCTTGGAAAAAAAAACAATATAAAAATGGAGAAAGACAATCTACATTTTGGGAAATTGAATGTGGTTCCTACCTCCAAACAGCAATGTTCACAGCCTTAAACGATAAATCTCGAACCAAAAAGTCTTAACTTGGAGACTTCTAATAATGTTCAACGTTGGTCTTTGAGTGATTCTTTTTTCCATATCTAATCCCTTCACACTCTGGGACTCTGTCCAAAAGAAATGCACATACACTCGTTTCCACTGGAACCTGGACATTCCCGGCGAACGCACCCAGGAAGTCATGTGACCTGTTCCCACGTCTTGAGAATACCTGATGCCACAATTTTACTTAATTAGGAAGTGCGTCAGATAATAGCTAAACATTCTCCCCAAGATTTTGGGAGAGATTTCCTCACACTTGTTGATTAAACATTCACTGTGTATTGTAATTCATAACATACTTGTGACCTATAGGCTTTTCAGATGCTCGGCCACCCAAAGAAGTGCTGCCCCCAGCACTAGGGAAATAGCAATTATTAATTTCCAGATTCATACACCAAATGGACAGCTACACCCCCGGCAGGCTGATCTTCCGGTGATGGCTTACCCACACAATGTGTTCGTGAACGACAGATACCCCACTTCATGCAGAGTATGGTGACAAAGGCCCCGACCACAGATAAAATAGCGATGTGGAGGTACTGATTTGGGATAGGGAAAAGTACGTCTTCCGGCATTTGAGAAAGTGGTGGAAATCTAGAAATGATAAAGAGTTACGAGTTTCTTTCTCAGCTGTAAACCTAATATTGGGATGTTGAGCATTAATGAATTCTAAAAAGGAATCTGCATTAAAATCGCGTTTAAACAGGGCAAAGGTGTCGCCCTGTTTGTACGCGATTTTAATGCAAATTCCTTTTTCGAATTCATTAATGCCCAACATCCCAATATTAGGTTTACAGCTGAGAAAGAAACTCATACCTCTTTATCATTTCTAGATTTACGCATCACCAGGGAAAATAATGGGTTTCAAACCAGCATTCATAGGAAAAATACTTTTACAGGTTTGGGCACCAATTTTTATAGCTCATGTATTTAAATTTTAAGTTGAATTCTCTCTCTACCCTCCTTCCAGCTGGCCAGCCTTTCATAAAGAAGTAGAGTTCTTGGCTAATTTTTTCCGCAACAATTGTTTTCCATCCCACTATTTCCATCGAGTACTTAATAAGCTCTTAACCACAAAAATGAAACAACGTATTCCCATATATACCGTTCCCAAATTATGCATTTATGCTAAGCTCCCTTTCCTTCATGACAAAAGTTTTAAGAAGAAATGTATGAATTTAATTCATCATGAATTTCCAGTTGCAAATCTGAAGATGATCCCACGAAATCCTCTAAATATACGTTCTTTTTTCAGAGTGAAGGACAGACTGAGCCCTTCCTTGACATCCAACATTATTTATGAATATACCTGTCCCAGATGTAGTCTGGGAACCTGCGTTGGATGTACGAGGAGGCTTCTCAAGGTGTCAGCTTCAGGACGGGTTGCGCATTGTCCAATCCCGAACTATCCAATGTTCGGAACCATTCTAAGATTTGTGTTACCCGCTTGGATATAAATGATTTTAAAATTATTGGATCTGCCAGGACGACTTGATGGTGTTGGAGTCGCTTTTTATAAAAACTAAAATAATGTACCAACACTAAACACCCAATCGTCGTCCACACAACTGTTTATAGCATAATTGCCTGTTTGTTTACTCTCTACGTTCGTTATAGGTTTCTTTCGTTTGTTTATTTTCTCCCTGTCTTTTTAGTCACTTTTTAGCTCTTGCCTTGGTAGGTTTTCCTTTGAAGTTCTTGTTTTATTTTTTGTATTTGTAAATGTTTTAAACTTTTAAAGAAGTTTTTCCCGTTGCATAAGTGACATTTTAAGTATTTATTGTTTGTAATTTTCCAGCCTTGAAGATGCATCATGTGATGTGAAACGTTGGCATAATAAACTTGATCTTGCGAGAGACATACATGCCTTTACCTCTTCAACCTGAGATGTTTGTCGGGTCTGTTTCCCCTGTGATTCCTCTCTCTCTCTCTCTCTCTATACTGTATATATATACATATACTGTATATATATGTATATATATATATACTTATATATATATATATTATATATATATATATATATATATATATATATATATATATATATATATATATATATATATATATATATATATATATATATATATATGTGTGTGTGTTTGTGTGTGTAGTAAAAATAAATAATGATCTAGGTAATGTTCATAAAGTTTTTTCTATAACTTTTCAATTAATATTAACAGACAGACAAGAAAATCAAATACTAACAACCTGCCCGCAATAATTTCCAGGAGAGCACAACTGGGATGAGGAAACTGAATTGAATGGTTGATTCTCTTGATGTGAATGAAAAACTGACCACAGCCTTAACCAGCAAATTGGACATTGAAAACTATGGTGATTTGTTGATGTTTTGTTACAGTTCTTTGTATCGTCTTGGTGGACTGACTTTCACTAGAAATGATTAAAGGAAGCAACAGTGAACATATAAATAAATAAAATACAAAGGATAAGAACTATGGAAAGCTGCTGATGAAAATGGTGACTAGTGAGCGAAAATAGGAAGATTAAATTAAACGAGAAAGGGACGAAATGGTACAGCATTTTCCCTCAGCCACACAAGAATCAGACTGAAAACCTGCTGAGAGGGAAATTATATTAATGATCTAACATTTTACATCCATAGACTTCACCCTTGAGGAGACTTCAAAGGGTATTTCTTTTTTTCTCGTATTTCCTGTTTAAGATATTATTCCATCACAAAGTCTGCTGAATCTCAGTGGGGCTCAAAGTGTGCGAATAGAGTTCCTCAAAGAATTAATGTGATTTTTTTATAAAAAAAGAAAAGCAATTAAAAAGTTAAAAAGATTTGGTATAATAAGCAGTTTCCATAACATTCGGGATAAAGGGGGTTATAGGAATTTTTCTACTGCTGATGAGAACTTTGGGGAAATTACTACGAAAAAAATAAATGTATATTATCGCAAAAATGGCATTCACATGAAAACAAATTTTTAATTAGAAAAAAGAACATTGCAGTTAAAACAAATACTTTTGTAGCTCACGAATATTTCCAGAAAGTCTTCGAAATTGTAAAAGAAGTCAACTGGTCACATAATGTGAGGATTCTACTCTCATTTTATATCAAAAGTTTTTGACTGCCTAGATTAAAGATAATTACTCTCATGCACATACATGTAATTGTATAAATTGGGTATCAACCGCCATGGTAGTTGGCGGTTACTAACCGCCGGTTAGTAAAGCCCAGCAACCTGGAGTACACAAAAACCCCGGCTTTGGCCATTTATAACTCTGGAAATATTCAACTGACCGGGATGAAACTCTGACTTTAGAGGTTTCCCACTAAGGTCTCTAATCATGCCAAATTTTATCCAAATCCATTCAGCTGTTCCAGAAATCCATATATCGATTTTTGACGTTCAGGGGACGTGGTAGGTGGTGGGTGGGTGGGTGGGTGGGAGAGGGTCGTAAAATATCTGTGGAGCAATAGCGGTAAAAGATACAGCTGTGAAACTTAGCTTTTCTGAAAGCTCATATCGTGGTTGAGAAAAGACCCCTACTTCTACTTTTCGCTTTCATCATGATTTATCAGGTTGCGGAGTAAAGCCCTACGCCCTCCTACCCCTTCCTTTGTATCCCTGACCTCCATATCTGTCTCTTGTGGCTGGGCATTACTACCCCTTGTGCGATTTCATCACTTTTTTGCCTGTGATTACTGTAGATCTGGGTACATGCAAGTTTTCAAAACTTTTTATATAAAATGAGATTTGAATCCACATATTTAGTGGCTAGTTGATTTATGTCTCCAAGTTATAACTAACTGCAATTTATTTCTCATTTGACAAATATGAAGTTAGTTTTAATTTGGTGTGGCCTCATCATTCCCAAAAGCCATTTCATAAACAAACTTTTCTCTGTCGACGTATTCATCTTACTCGAAGATTTTATTTAGCAGGTTCCCTCAGGTAACCAAATTTCCTCCACTGATGAGGACGAGAGAAGGACAAGGCTACAGTCTATATACTCTGGCATCTTTTTTAAGAGAGAGAGAAACTTTCTGGGAAATACGTCGTGTGATGAAGCTACTCATTTTCTTTATTTGGTACAGCTGAAGTTGCTGTTCTGGTTTCTACTTCCTCACCTCTCGTAGTTTTATCATACAGTCACTTATGTAGTTCTTCTTTTTTCGTAGATTTCCCTGAGTTTCTTCAGTGAATATGACCTCCTATAACTAATTCCTCCACAGTAGGTGAGGTTCACAGTTGTTCACACTGAGGCCCGTAGAGATATGGTAATTGGAACGTGTTGGATTTTGTGGGGTTCAAAACGTTACTGATTACGGGAAACCATCAGTGGAAAATGAAGCAGCCTTCAACAGTCCCACAACTTCTGAAATACAAAGTCGAAAATCAATCTCATATTTAGTCTTGCTGACAAAAAAGGCTTACCAGCTGTGAATAATAATCGTCTACACGAGTAATGAACATAATAACATTCTACTCACTGAACACTCATTCGTTATTGTCGTGGAAAATCAATTTTCCAGTTCTTTACAAGGATAAAAAAGTACATTTTTATATAGTTATCTTTAATCATTTTTCTGTTTCCGGATGATTTATTCCCATGCACTTGCACTTAAAATTGTTGATTAGTTGTACTTCCGTCGGAAATAGATAAAATGTCAGTTTTTGTTTTGGCAAACACGAAGAGAAAAGTTGTTTAGCGTTTTCACTCTTGGTTGCAGATGCGAAAATAGTTTGTTGTCACTGAGCAGGTTTCACTTTCCTACAGAAGTCAAGACATTTCAGTTGTTTAGATCGCTCGTGGCAACATATTGCCCTTCTAAGCGGTACTTTAAGAGACATTATTGGTGTGGCAGCAGAAGCATTTAAGCCAGTGGTTCCCAAAGTGGGCGGTACCGATCCCCTGGGGGCGGTGGATGGAAATCGGGGGGGCAGGGAGGCAAAAGGGGCCGGTTGGGGGGCGACAGGGTGGCATTAAGGGTATTTAATTTTAAGCAATAAATAGTTTTTTTTTTTTTTTACAAAATCTGAATGACAAAATATGTCATAAACATTAAGCCTAAGGTAAAGGAGCACGCATGCATTTTATAGATAATAAAAGTGAAATTAGAATATATAAATGAATGCACAGCTCTGTTACGTAGTCCAAAGTAAGAGTCAAAAGTCCGAACGTTTGCTTGACGCCTATACACAACACGTAGTCTCGTAGAGTGAACCTGCAGTTACCACATTAGTGAAATGCATCTTTGTGTTTAATATTGTTGTTTTCAATTTGAAGCAGACAAAAAAAAAAAAAAAAAAATGCTCGCATGTGTGTATTGGGAAGCCAAAGGGGACGCCAGCCTGAAAAAGTTTGAAAACTCCTGTTCTAAGCGAAGCCACAGGAAAAATAACATAAATAGTTAAACGAAACAGTTACAATTGACGTGTCTTTATAAAACATAATTTGTTATGTCGTTTTATCTTGTGTGTGTATATATATATATATATATATATATATATATATATATATATATATATATATATATATATATATATATATATATATATATATATATGTGTGTGTGTGTGTGTGTGTGTGTGTGTGTAGTGTTTGTGTGTTTGAGTGTGGGTGCGTGTGTGTGTGTGCATGACCTGAGGCCAACCTTTTGAGTATTGTATGATAATTAGTTTTTGTTTTGCTTACTGTGGATTTGTTTATGCCTATCCATTTCTGTGGGTTTTTACGCATAATATGCTGAAGGGTTCTCATTCTGTGAATTGAAAATTCGCAACCCGTTGGCATCCAGGTTACAGTTTTACTATACTTCATTACCACTCTTGTTATTGCACGTTCTTGTGTTGTGCATCATTGGTGTTACTGTTATTGGACAAAGCTTTTAGTGAAATCAACTGCAGATATCCAATAGCTTCTATTATTTAATCCAAGTAAAAAATTAACTTTTTCATTTTTACTGGTATATGCTGTAAAAGTTTCGCATTCGGCAGAAACTATTTTGAAGAAAGGCCTCCACCAATCTCCCCAGCCCCTTCCCTCCCTCCCTCCCTCCCTCCCTCTCCTCTGCATGAAACAGAATATTAAAAGTCAATATTTATTGACAAGGAATAATCATGTCAACATTTATTAGATTTTAAATCATGAAATTATTGCATGATGGGAATGGCATTTTCCGATAAAAGGTAAAGTTGTAGACATGGCCATGAAAACATTTTTCTTCCTACTGCTGAGGACCGAGATGGGCACGGCTGCCCCAAAACAAACTCGGTTCTTAAGCAAACTGTTTGGGAAGAATTCGTCCCTTCTGTAATGGCTGAATCGTCAAACAGAAAGCGGTAGACTTAATTATCAAAGACAGAGAATTCCACACCCTGTAAGTTCCACGCAATATGAAGGTGAAACCCGCATTTATATGGCCGTCGAAACCTCATTATAAAAAAATATGCGTTGTCGGGGCATTTACTCATTTTAATGAATTATAAATATTTTGGAATCATTCTACTAGTATGAGATAAACAGCAATCAAAACACTGTAAATGCTAAGAGATTTCAGTTGTTATTAACGAATTTCAAAATATTTTTTCAGTCGTTAATGAATTTCTAGAAATCAGGTGGATATTAAACGGAAGTCACCTTCTTTCATTGAGCTTTACATTTCATAATTCTCATGCAAAGTTGGTTATTTGTCCATGGAAGCAATGAAATCTGCAACTGAAAAACGCACAAAAAATCAAATAGAATGAAGTAGGTAGACTATTTGCATATTCCGTTGAGTATTACGGGTAAAATAAATGTCTGGATTCCTAAAATAAATATATTTATATATCGTTTGTAATATATAAATATGTAGTAAATAATTTCTTGTGTAATGATATTAATGACAATCAACAGCGCAACTGAATAAACTTCCTTTGTGTCATAAACACGTGTTTTATAGTAGAGTTTTCTTGTAGAAGTTTGTAATGTAAAGGTTGATGAAACAGCCAACCTCCAGACCAGGTTGGAGAAATCAGAAAAAGAAAAGGTTAGAACAGGATGAGGTTGAACCCCGAAGGAGGTAACAGGATTCTCAGAGGGCGGAAGTCCCTTTTAAGAACAAGGGAGGATTCCAAAGCGAAGCTTGTCCTGGAAACGACTGATAAGGAAATCTTTTTGCTCTCGCGAATGATATTGCACAACTGGAACAAAGAAATTTTCAAATAAGAAAGCCACTTCGAGACAAGGGATATCTAAAACCAACAAAGCAGAAAAAACAAGAGTGACAATCACCTCAGACAACAGCCTGTAGGAGAAGCGTCAAAACTCATCTCCGGCATTACGTCGATTCAAACCGCCTACGAGGAAAGGAAAAATCAAGAAATGGAAAATTTTCTGAAGTTGCTTATCTCTCTTCCTCTGTCAGTCTGTCTGTCTGTCTGTCTACCTATTTCCTGGAACGGAAAAAGAACGCTTTTCATCTTGTTCATCTCTCACGAGAATTACGGACGTTTTGATTTACTGTAGATTTAAAATATTTTACTGTCAATGTTCTCTGTCATCTTTTTAGAATATGGGACGATGTTTATGAAGGACTAATTAGCTCGATGACACAGTGGAAAAATATGAATAACATGTATTGATATTTCAGGCGTTTTGGGTGATATTTTGTATTAAGATTCCAATATGAAAGAAAGACAAATGGAACTGGCTTTTTCGTCACTTAGATGCGTTTCTTGTCGTTTTCTCTGGCTTACCTCAGAAGTGATAAAGTTGTGTGCTTTGTCCTTCAATGCAAATTCCACTGAAGACTTTGAAGCAGAGTTGGTTTTAGTCAGACTGACACGGCCTTATCAGCCATTTCTTATTTTTTTTGATTACAGATTAATCGCCAGTCCTTCCTCAGCTTCGTTCATAAAACATTATCTTACCCAACTACTTTAAAGGTTTATCTAACGTACTCTCTCTCTCTCTCTCTCTCTCTCTCTCTCTCTCTCTCTCTCTCTCTCTCTCTCTCTCTCTCACCACAATGACTTCACACATCACTCCTTACAAAAAGATATTTACCAGCAAAGCACACATAACGAAACATGGAATTTCACCCTTCCCTAATTTTCTTCCATTTTCTTCTTATGTTTTCCTCACTACCATCTTATCAAACCCCTTATCTTATTTACACGTATAACCACGTTTCAGCTTCTTCCTCTGCAGCTTCTCTATCTGTTTAACTTTCACTTCAACTATAATCAAAAGTACCTCTCGCCACATTCCCTCTCATTATTTAATCCTTGTCAGTGTTTCTCTTTGTCAAGTAAACTTAGAATATATATATATATATATATATATATATATATATATATATATATATATATATATATATATATATATATATATACATATATATACATTTATATATATATATATATATATATATATATATATATATATATATATATATATATATATATATATATATATATATATATATATATAAAGACAAAATCCACGAAGGAAAGAGAAATTGGAGTGATGCAAGGCATTTCGACTTATGTCTGCTAAATAAAGGACTATAAGTCGAAAGGCCTTGCAACACTCCATTGTTTCTCTTTCCTTTGTGAATTTTGTCTTTATTTATACATTCATCACATTCCATATTTTCGTGATTCAGTTATGCACACACATACACATATATAAATAAATAAATACATATATATATATAAATATATATTTATATATATACATATATATCTATATATATATAAATATATATATATATATACATATATATATATATATATATATATATATGTATATATATATATATATATAAATATATATATATATATATATATATATATATATATATATATATATATATATATATATATATATATATATATATATATATATATATATATATATATATATATATATATATATATATATGTATGCATGTATGTACTGTATGTATGTGTATATATATATATATATATATATATATATATATATATATATATATATATATATATATATATGTAAAAATGTATATATACGAGGTGTGTTCAAAAAGTATCCAACCTTTATTCATAAAAAAATACTTGTATTTAGTTACAACAATCTTATACAAATCTCCTTCAAAGTAGTCCCCTTGGCTGCCACACATTTCTCCATGCGGTTCTGCCACTGTTAGAAGCAGCACTGGAAAGCCTCTTTTGAGATGGCACACAGCTGGACCATTGCATTCTGCAGGATGTCTTCTGTGAACTGAAATCTGGTCCCTTTCAGGTCATTATAAGCTTGAGAAAGAGCTTGAAGTCACACAGAGCCATGTTGGGATAGAAGGAGCCTAATGAAGCCAGGTGTGTTGTGTTTGGCCAGGAAACTGTGTATCAGATGTGAAGAATGGGCGAGTGTGTTATCGTGACGGAGCTGCCAATTCTTGAGAGAGAGAGAGAGAGAGAGAGAGAGAGAAAGAGAGAAAAGTTCTGCAAATAAAAAGTTCTGAGATAAGTTGTATGCAATTCAAGTTTGTGGGTGTGGCTACTGGCTTTTCCCTAGCTGAAAATGCCCCCGAAAGATAGCAGATTTCAGTCTAGAGAAGACATCATGCAGTTTGCGATGGACCAGCTGCTTGTCATCTCAAAAGAAGTGTCCCAGCTCTGCTTCTGACAGTGGTAAAACCATTGGGGGAAGTGTGGCAGCCCAAGAGGATTACTTTGAAGGAAATTAGTGCAAGATTGTTGTATCTGAATACGAGTATTTTTCATAAATAAAGGTCAGATACTTTTTGCACACCTTATGTATATATATATATATATATATATATATATATATATATATATATATATATATATATATATATATATATATATATATATATATATATATATATATATATATATATATATATATATTAAGTCTGGATTGACTTGACTTTGGTCAGCAGTGGAGAACTATGTGTTGGCCTGGCGGTGGCACTTCTGCTGCAAATGCATTTGGGTCTGTCATGATCCAAGGGCATGGAGACTGCATGGTAGAACATTGAACCGATGCGCCAGAAGTGTCCAGGTTCCGGTGGGGTATGTGCGTGTGCGTGTGTGCGATCTCCCATGGTATATTTATGAGAGGAACAGTGGCTCTCATGGGAGGACTTTGATTTCGGTGGCGTGGCGGGGGTGTGCGTTTGCCTTGTGAGTGTTTAAAGACCACCACCGAGACGATACCTTATCTGGGACATAGAGAAGTAAGTAAGATCGCTCAGTGACATTTATATCTTTTCCAGACTTTAGAGGGAAATCCCCCAGTTGGGAAGCAGTGAACTTGATCAATGTCTACACGATGAATTTTCCTGTTCGGATCTCCATTGGATATTTTTGTCTTGAATATGTATGTAACCAACACCATTTCAGGTTTTAATATATTGATATGTTTCTTTCAACAGGAATTCTGATTTCGTCCTGAGAGGACGAATATTTGGAAGTGGTGTTTTACTATATGACATATATTGTGGTCTAGAATAATTATGACCTTATTACTTTGTTTGATGACCAGGGTGTTATTCACTAGTATTGCTTGTGAAACAGGATTTCCTCTAGTTATGTTTTCCATTGATAGGGGGTGTGAATCACCCCATTTCATGACCTTAGCTTTTGCTGGATCACTTTCGTTAAATTTGCAAATAAAGTCTAGTGTTGTACGTCAGTGTTTAATTTCAGTAGGCCTTTGTTTTGAGAGAGATACAGTGAGAGAAGTTGACAAAGGGGAAGGAATTTGCTGACGCAAGGGACCACGGCTACCAGAGACGTCTTAGGAAAAGTAAGACGTTTGATTCTGTTCTTAAAAAAAATACATCACCAAAGATGGCCATTTTTGACCTGGGAAGGGCCACTTAACAGTGGTTGGCACCGGTGTTAGACATAGATATATAAATAGATAGTTAGGGTTACGCTTCCGAAGAGACATTTCTTATTAAATACTGGTATTGGCATCTCAGAATAGGACTTATATGGGGCCAGCGTTTCAGGGTAGAGATGCTGTTGAGTGAAACACAGCGAGTAAGCTTTTCTCGAGCACGAAGTTTGTGTGTGTTTAATAATGCGTCACGGGGCGCAGGGTTTTCATGCGCGTAAAATGGGAATTTCTGGGAGTTATTTCGTATTGAGGAGTGTTTCGGCACATGTAATGTGTATAGTGTAAAGTAACTGCGGTATATTGGCCGCTTTTGTGCGTTAAAACACGCGAAAATATGCGCGAGTGTTTTTTCTCTCCTCTCTCTCTCTCTCTCTCTCTCTGTCTTTGGTGAGAGGATTCTCGTTCTCCGTTGAGCAGAGGAGTACGTAAGTGTTATCAGTTTTTTTTATTGTTAGTTTTAAAGTCAGGTTGCTTTTCATTGCTCTGCACACTGCTCAAACCACATCTACTGGGTAATGAGGGAAAGCGCTGACCATTTTCATGATTTATTGTGCTGACATTTCACAACACTTCTTGCTGTATTTTCAAGGCTGAAAAAATGTGCACCATATTACTCGTAATAACTCTTAGAATATTTTGACAAAAAAATATAGATTTATGACATTAGCATCCCTGGTAAAAGCAAAATATAATAAAATTGTGAAATTGCAAAAACCATAGTAGAATACAGAGAGATATAAGAAAAACCTAAAAAAAAAAATAACGTAAAAAAAGTAAAGAAGAAGTAAAATAATCTTGACATCACTAGTTACATCAATATAATTTAAAGTAGAAAAAAATAAAAATAGTAAAACAGCAACAATTAAAAATAGTAAAGATCACAATAAAATTAATAAAGCTAAAAGAAGAAACATAAAACACTACAGAGTAAAACACCCACCCATCAGGCTGTTTCAAAGAGTAACTAAAAACAGAGGAACCTTTAGAGACTGAGAAGATGTGCCGGAGCTTTCAATTATAAAATTTCTAAGTGGTTAGCCGGCCTCCTTTCCCCTTTCTTAGGCACATTTTCTCCCAGTCACATTAAACATTCCAAGATTTCTGTCACAAATTCAAAGAAGCACACACATACCACTTCACAACATAAAACTTTTAAGTTTAGATGTAGATTCCTTATCCACAAAATTACCAGCACAGGACGTTCTACAGTTTTTGAGGGGAAAAATTAGCCCCCTATTCAGATCATTTCCCATTAGCCCTACATAAAATAATAAAGTTAGTTGAATTATGTGTATCAAATAACACCTTTTCATTCGGGGAGTCATTCTACAAACAAAAATTAGGGTGCAGCATGGGCAGCCCTTTAAGTTCTGTTTTAGCCAATCTATACATGGGATATTTTGAAACTGTAATAATAAACACAATAAAACTTAGAGATATGCTCTGGATGAGATATGTAGACGATATCTTAACATTTTGGGATGATAAGTAGGGCAATTTCAATTTATTTCTTTCAAAATTAAATGCATTAGTGCCTAGCATCAAATTTCAAGTTGAATAGGAAACAGATAACAAAATTCCTTTTCTTGACGTTTTAATAATTAAAGACACGACAGAATACAAATTTACCATGTACAGAAAACCAACTTTCTGTCTGTCATACATCCATTTTTATAGCTATCATGACATTTCTATCAAAATTGACGTAGCCAGCAATTTATTCTTAAGATCCTTATGGATTTGCTC
>NC_089763.1:8208739-8236239 GCF_040412425.1 Macrobrachium rosenbergii | reverse complement strand
GAATTAATTTCTAGTTTCTTTCATGTTTATAATTGCTTATTCTAATGCCACAAATTACTAGTGTAACGCCGTCTTTCAAGTTTTATTTCAACAAATGTTATTTTCTAGAGGCATTGCTAGTTTTTCCTTATCGAAATAATGTGAAATAAAACTTTGCAGATGAACTTAATCATTTACGAAAGTAACGGAGTATCCACTTACCTAAAGTTTGTTTCCTTCGTGAAAAGGGCAAAGCTGAGAAATATTCCCACCAGGAATACATACGTAGTTCATCTTATTATTTCTGTCATTTATGTGAAATTTTTTTTGATTCTCTCAAAAAAGTTTTTTATTTGCTTACACACTGCTCTTTTTTGTACATATTCCATGCATCTATGAAGCCTTTGTTTATAAAATCGTAAGAAAAGGACGAAATGAGAAGCCTCGGAAATGAAAGCAAGAAAGATCGAACTTTATCTAACGTGACCTTCAGGATTTTCAGTTCTTCCAAAATGAAAGGAGTCGATTCCAAAAAGACTTCTGTCTGACAGCTGGAGGAAAGTCGGCGAAGCTCCGACTTCACGGAATTCAACAAAATTCATTTCAACTGAGCATGAAAATAGAATTATCAGAGGAACTGTTGCAAATTACGGCCCTGCTTTATTAACTTGACAGTAGGAAGTGTCATCTTAAAGTGATTGATACCTTCAATCGTGACGAGTTTACGTCTGTTAATGGTAGCTCCACTGGGAACTTTGGCTTTCCTTATGAGGGACATTTGTGCTCCAGATCATCAAATGCCTTGACCTGGCTGGCGGGGCACCTACCTCGGGGAAGTGCCACACAAATAGGACCCTGGGCTGGAGGACCTAAAGATGTTATGGGTCGGTGACTGCCAAGGCAAGGGCAGGCATACTTGACTGCGTGTCTGGCCTTTTGCCTGGGCCTACCCTTTTTCCCACGCTTGGAGGCTCCTGCAGTGATGAATGGAAGAGGAAATTCTCCCTGATATATTCATCAATAAATAAATTTTCAGGAATAATACGGGCTCGCCGAGTAATATCCGACTCAGTTAGGGAATTAAGTTTATTACTTTAAAAAATGCGGCGAGTTGCACGGACGTATGGATAAAATTAGCGAGCAAAAGGAAGGGATTTATATATGAGCGCTGTGCATGCGGTTTTTATAACAATGGAATTTCTAAATAGACTCTAAATCCAAAGATGGCGGACAGTTAGGGATGTTGTGGCCTGGAATTGAAGATTCTGTGTCGGAATTACTGTTCTCCCATCTTGAGAGCGGAAATTTAAATTCTTAAATATTTCCTAGCTTTTCCTATCGATCAAGCGAGAGAGAGAGAGAGAGAGAGAGAGAGAGAGAGAGAGAGAGAGAGAGAGAGAGAGAGAGGATAAATCCAGTGAAGCACAAATAGCTGGAGTCAAAGCCTTGGTGGTTGCCTACAGTGTGCCTATCTGGGAATTCGGGACTTTCAAATTGTTCTTATCACGGGGACGAAGGAATGGGGACTCTATTCCTTTTATTAACTCTTCGACTGAGTTGCTCCCTAGCTTCCTATTCTTAAAACATGCAGCTAACATGGAATAACAAAAAAAATTTCGTGGAATTGTTAGTACGCTCTCTCTTCTCATGAACTAATTTGGCAAGCACATGGTCTATCAATTGCCGAACGCTGATTGCAGTCACTTTCGTACCTAGCATAAACCCAAACAAAATATTTCAACACATACTTACGCTGTGGAAGTGGCTCTTCTCATGTGGTTTAAAAATGGAGGGGGTATGATATCAGGGCCGTCTCTAATTATGTATTTCGCTGATAACTGCAAAGCAATTGCACGCGACAAGGTACGCCAATGCTACTAATGTCGAGGATACTTACTTGATTCTGGGCGGCAACGGATGAACGCAGGGAGTTCTTTACATTATCAAGATATCTACTGTATTTATTACACATCTGACTCAATATTAGTGCAACTTCGTAGACAAGGCAAGGGACAATCTGTGGCTAAGGGCCTTCTTTATGTGAAGGAAAATTAAGTATACTTAAGGGTTCTCTTAACTAATTATGTTTACATAACAAACACAGATCAGAAGAATGGCAGATTGCTGGGCAGGTGCGCCGAGGCCTGCTAGGCAGATGAATGCTATGCAGAATGAAGTATTCTATGCCAGTGATGTCTTCATAACGAAACATCAGTGAGTGAAGAGAGGACTGCTCGTGGATAGAGCCTGTGATTCCACAGTCAAGGCCTATCTGCAATATATGCAAGATGGTTACTTGCAAGAATAAAATGATGCTCAAAGGGAAATGAGGGAATGTGCAGATGGTGCCAAATAACTCAGTTCAGCACTAAATGCACAATTACGTTAACACTGAATGCTCCAACACAAATTACCGACGGTGATCGCACAATGGAAAATAAATGAAAATCAGACAGAGAAATAACAGGAATCGTGACTGACGAAGAAACCTTATTCTGGTACATGACCTTTGTCAAGATGATGGTGTCCTCGTTCGATAGGGAGCCGGCGATGGAGGAGGGAATTAAAATACCACTACAGAAGTATACTGGTTCAAACCTCGGGGTCGAACACTTGGAAAGTTCGAGGGTCAGGCAAGGGTAAGGACATCTGCCCTCGGTGGCGTTCTGCGCTCTTCTCACTTTCGATTGCCGTTGCATCGTCTATAAATAACCTCGGAGATTACCCATCGTGTCTGTGTAGACGGCGCAAAGGTCAGTCTTTGTCACGTTTTCTATAGTCCACACGGCATCAGTTAACCTCGTGGAGGGTTAACAAGGTGGGGGGCGCCGACTCTCTTTTTGGCGTCTCTCGCTGCTGCCCCACGACGCCAGAGGGTACGACAGTCACCTGGAAACAAGGCCTTGAGCGTCATTTGAACAGAGAGAGAAGGTTAAGGGGCTTAGCCATTTAGAATAAAGGAGAGGATTTATGAAGGGCAGTGGAAACCCACAGTTCTCGTAATTAAAACAATTGAAATGAATTTATTTTTTCTCAGTAACGTTACAGATGTATATACTGTATATATAAATATATATATATATATATAATATATATATATATATAATATAACTATAATATATATATATATATATATATATATATATATATACTGCTATATATTTATATATATATACTATATATATATATATATATATATATATATATATGTGTGTGTGTGTGTGTGTGTGTGTGTGTGTGTGTGTGTGTGTATAAGTCTCAGTAGGAAAAGAAGAGTACAGGTTAAGAACCACCACATTTTATTTGCGACGCGTTTCGTTTTTTCTTCATAACATCATTTTCAAGCCTAAGAGAGACATTACAGTATTTTAATAGTTAAAAGATTATACAATGGTTATTAGCTGACAAAGCTGAGTAAAGGTAACAACAATAGAGATAACTGATAAAAATCTTTAAAATGACTCTGTATATATAAATGCCAGTGGGTAAAACAAAAGTCGAACAATTTACATTATAAATGAATTATTAAATAATTTATATTAAAAGCAAGGGATGAGATGAATTGTCAAGGTTAAGGTCTGGTTCTCTAATAAGAACACTAAAATTTTCTAATCTTCTACCTGCATTACATTCCTCTAGATGTAAAATCGGAGATCTGTTTGGCTTGGCAAGCAAGCAATCAGTACGAGGAGAAATGCCATAATGTTCAGATCTTGTCCGGACTAACCTCTTTGACTGGCCAATATAGGTGGCGCTACAGGCGTCACACTTGTAGATATAGGTCAGAGAGAATGTAGCACTCTGGAAATTCATTTCAAGACCGGTAACACTTGGACCTTCTGAAAATGCTAAAACTTAAGAGTGACTTACTGTTTACGGTAGTTTTGGTAACGCTTACATCTAAAAAGTTAAGAATATTGTTTTCTTCACGTTCCACGGTAAACTGAATGCAAGGTGTTTACTATTTAAGTAATCACAGGTATGGACATGAGCGCTCAGATGCTGAAAACCAAAAATGTGTCGTCAACATACCTGTGATAAATGACTGGTTTAAATTCTAGGGGACAATCATCCAGCCATCTTTTTTCACGAAAACAGAAATATGTTGGCCATTGGGGGTGAGGTGGAGATCCCATGGCGAAACCCTCAAATTGTTTGTAGTGCAAATTATTGAATAAAAGTGATTATCGTTTGCACATAAATAAAAGGAGCATTTTAAAGCATTCATGAGATATTTCTCACTTGTCCAATGTTATGGTAAATAGAATTCAAAACTATATCAACTGTTTTTTTGATAAGAACGTTTGTGAATAGGGAGGTAACGTCAAAGATTACTAGCACTGCACCTTTGGGTATTTCATAGGAACTGATGATGTTCTTGAACTCATTACTGTTTTTCAATGTATACTGATTTTCCGTCAATACCTGTAGAAAACTGATTAGAAATTTCACTAGCTTGTAGGATGGTGTTATGAAGAAACAATGAAACGCGTCACAAATAAAATGTGGTGGTTCTTAACCTGCCCTCTTCTTTCCCTGCTGAGACTTAGATTCCCAAAACATCTTTCTGCTTACACTATATATATATATATATATATATATATATATATATATATATATATATATATATATATATATATACCTACACACACACACACTATATATATATATATATATATATATATATATATATATATATATATATACATATATATATAGGCAAATTGGAGTAACAGAAAGGCGTTCTTTCTTCTTTATCTATTTATTGTCACGCCGACGTTTCGTATCTCTTGATACATCTTCTAGGCAGAAAAAGCGATGAACTTAAACAAGACTGTGTATTAACTATAAAGTATCTGCATTATATATAACATGTGTTAAATGACAATTTAAAAGAAAAAAAAGGACAACCTTAAAAACATTCACAAGATATTAAAAAAATATTTTAAAAAAGTATTTTAAAAAGGAACAGAACAGCAGAAGAAGGCCGGGGCCAATACAAAAAAAAAAAAAAAAAAAAAAGACACCTACCCACACCGGCAGTGTAAAGCAAACTGACACAGACAAGCAATGCAAGGAGAAAGGGGGTGGGAAGTATAAACAAAGTTACAGCCCAGGTAGTTAATGGACTCAAGAAGTGTGGTTAACTCTTTGCACGTATCCGTACGATTAAATTAACTGTACCTGCCGTAATCATAATCAACTTCCACCCAGCTGTTCATCGCTTAACTACCTGCTGTAACTTCTTGTTTATACTCCCCACCCCTTCTCTCCCACCTTACGTCTTGTCTGTCAATCGATTTACCCACCATTGTGCCAAATGTCTTTTGCTGTTAACTGGCCTTCTTCTGCTGTTCTGTTCTTTACTCTTTAAGCTATTTTTCTAACTGTCTTGTGAATATTTACAAATGACTCCTTTTCTTTACTATGAAGGCCAATCATTTAACATGGTGTTAATATATAATGTATATACCTTTTAGTGTTAATACACAGTACTGTTTAAGACCATCCTTTCAACCTGGAAAATATCGAAAATACAAGCGTCGGCATATTAATAAATGAATGAAGAAAAAGAACACTGCTATTACTCCAATTTGCCTGTTATTAAATTAATGCCATACATAATATTTATTTTAACCTTATATATATATATATATATATATATATATATATATATACGTGTGTATATATATATATATATATATATATATATATATATATATATATATATATATTATATATATATATACACACGAATAGCTAAAACCTGCGAATATATAACCCTTCTAAACAATTGGGGCTGCCTATTTTGATAGTTCAAACACACATAAAAAAAACTAAAAATGCTTATACGGGTATTATTCTACTTACGATGGGACTAGGTTCCAAAAAACCCATTGTTTGTTGGAAAAAACATATCTCGAATATAGCCTAGCCTACACTAGGGTATTCAGTACCGTGTATACATATATGGTAGCCTAGCCTACACCATAAACTCTAGAGATTCATTTACGATAACTAGAAGCAAGAAAAGCGCTCTGAACTGAGTTAAATACGGCAAAATAAACTTACTGCGTAATTGATTTCCAAACCAAAACATTGATCGCTATTATATAATTTTATAATATAAAGCTTAATATGAGAATATATACAATATTATTGGATACAGTCAATTAAGGCATAACATTTTAAAAGATCATGGAAATTATCATATTCATTATGTTGATGTTTGTACAATACGATATGTGAATATAGAGTACAGTATAATATGAAGCTGGGTGTTACGAACAGGTTTTCGGCCCTTAAAAACACAGGATCTAGATGATATTATTGGGGCTGCTCTGGCTAATCGACAGCTCGCACACACACAAAGGAGGAGGAATAACAAAAATACAGGAGCTTGCTATAAAAAATAGCTTTATTAATATTAAAGTTAATAAAATCTTAAACGAAAAAATTATAACAAAATGAGCCAGGTCCGGGCACGAAACACAAAAAATAAAGCAATAATACTTTATATCAAAAAGAAGTACCAGCAGCAGTCGATACAAAAAAAAAAACCATCCAGCGAAGTCCACCAACTAACGACAACGGGCCGTAATATCGCGACGTCCTGCTGCCGTCTCGCCAAATACAAAGGACACGGGGCCACTGCGCGAGCAAAACTGCCGTGGGGTCTCCACCTGCGGCCAACAAACAACCATCTTCGTTGGTGCGCTGCTCCAGCCTGGGCTAAACATCGGCTGCCCAAGAAACGTGCTCAAAGTCAGACTGCTGCTGGTGCTCAAAGTTCTCTTCCCCAAGAGAACAACCTGTTCGCTACTGCTGCCCGAACCTGACTAAAGGTTGGCGCCACGCCAACACAGACGTAAACACTCCTGTGAAAATAAGAGGAGGGGGGGAGGATTAGCCAAATAAACAAACTACCGAACCGCCCATAAAACAACCAAAGATCCTAATACTAGGCTACCGTATATATGTATAATATATACCATAGTGCAGGCTAAGCTAATTCTTGTTTTATTACTCAATTTCTCCTTAACTTTGGATACATAAGTCACTGCATGAACCTCCAGAATTAGCTGATATTAATAATTACTGTACCGTGTATGTATAGTAGATTATACTTTATAGTCTAGATACTTTATTTATATGGGGCAAGGTTATTTTTCGTTATAAGAAGTGTTTTTAAGTCGAAATATAGCAAATACGTCTCGTTATTATTAATTTAACTACTTTTTTTCGTTAATAGATGACGTGAGCCGTTTGAGGCGTTTGTTTTGTGTAAAATAAATAAAAAGATTTCGTTCGCTGGCCTGCTTGATTTCATCACAAGATAAAACTTTACGAATTTATCGTTCATCGGCGTAAAAATAGCAGTAATGTGTTATTTCATACCCAGTAGTTTTGATTAAAATACTTTCTCTACAATTTTAATTATGGTCAGTTTCATCAGTAATTACCGATGCACGATAATTTATAGTCATTAGCAGCAAAAATTGTTTTCTCAGCTTCAGCTACAACTTGCAACTTAAATTTAGCAGTATATTTCCTTGCCGATCTTTTACCCATACCGAATAAGGGTATAATGTAAAAATATATCAGTCCTATTCTACTTAACGTCATTTGTACTATAACTACGGTAATTGTTTATTACCGTACGATGGTTGAAATACAAGCAAAACGGCTGTTGTTACCCGATGCGGTGAGAAGCAAAACAACAGTTTCTTGTTTGGTTGATTATGGTTGTACGCATTTACGCAAGAGTATAGCGTTACTAACAATACTTTAATCATTCTCTTTTACTTTTTTAACTAGAAAATGAGATAAAGAGATGGAGGAAATGAAGTTGGTCTATTGTAATTTGGTCTCTCTCGCTGCCTGATTGTACGCTGCTGCCTGCGCCTGTGTGAAATTTAAAAATATTTTATAAATATTGTCATATCGGTATTAATTGCTTACCCCATTACAATATCAAATTATCATAAGGCGAATTATCGTAACTCGAGCACTACCTGAGTATTTTAATAGTTTTATCATGAAAATAAGATGAAAATACAATAATTTGTGAATATTTCTCAGTGAAAAATACCGTGAATGGGCGAATTTTCAGCGAATGATGCATACATATGTTCCATTGAGAAATGCGCGAATAGGTGAGTCCGCGAATTGCGAGACCGTGAGTACGGGGGTGGGGGGTTAACTTTACTTCTGAAATGATATGAGTTCAACCCCTCATATTTTCATTCATGCTTACATCAATGCAATCTGCCCATGTGTTGTGGTGTAGAATAGATAGGGAAATTAGATAGAAGAGAGAGAGAGAGAGAGAGAGAGAGAGAGAGAGAGAGAGAGAGAGAGAAAAGAGAAAAAGTTAGGTGAGAGAAGGAGAGAGAAGTAAGAATAAAGAGAGAGGCAAAGAACACAGCGATAACGCCCAATATCTGTTGTGTTATCGTGATTCAAAACGCTGATCGAGGCAGGATGTTTGCATGAACCATAAACAGTATATCATGTTGAAGCCATAAAAACAGTTGTAAAAGTGAGAATTAATGGCCTCGCGATTAAGCGTAACCAATTCATGAGTCAGCACCAGCCTAAATGCCCCACAGCTGCTGGTTCTATAACCCCGCCTTCTCAGGGAGGCGTTTTTTTCATGAAATGCCAGGAATTTGGGGGCTCGCCAAAGTGATGTATACAAACTCAATCAAACATACTAGGGAGGGGGTCTTTCACCACACCCTTCTAAAGATCACCTCAATCAAGTCCTCTCAGGAGAGATTTGAATTACACCCACTACAGTCCTTCCAATCAGCTACTTGAAGGGGAGGCCTTGCTGATTAATCCTTCCAATAAGGCTAGAAGGAGGTGGAGATTGCAGATAACAAGATTTCTAGGGGTTCAACAAGCTGGAGAATGCCAGGGAGACCAGAGATCAGAACTGTGTCCTTCAAGGGAGAGTACATCTCCCCTCGCTTCAGTGTTCCCCATATAGACTGAGCCAGTTTACAGCTCCAGAGTGATTTCGTTTTCTATCATTGTAACTCGTTAATTTTGTACTGATTATTATAATACTAAGTACTAATTAAAGTGAAGAAATTACTGATCTCGTCACTATACGCCTTTCTGAGAGATATCAATACTTGAAATAATTAATATTAAGAAGATAACACATCATCAGTGAAGCGATGCTAGAGGGACACATCGAGAAGAAACCAAGGTAGGAAGTGACAGACTAAAAATTATACAAAACAGAAAGAGGAGAAGATCTCCTTAACACATGTTCAAAAACGTTTTGAAAGAAAGTTAAATTTGGGAATTCTTTGGAAGGAATTATGGATCAGACTTAAATTCGGAAAAATGACATGGTCTTCTGAACACGATTTTCCTTCAAGTCAATTCATTTCATAGATATGTAATAACATATATCTACAGGATACATAACTGACTTTGTACTTTAGACAAGTCAAAACTAATTCCTTTATTTACGAGAACTTCAGCTGTTCTATGGTATAAGGAAGAGAGAGAAGAGAGAGAGAGAGAGAGAGTTAAAGTGTAGATGCTCAGAGTTAACTCAGTATCTGAAGTTCATAAATGTTCCTTCAAATATGCTTTATGTAGCTATTTTCTCGGCATCACATAAAGATTCAAATAGAAAATCAAAATGAACATTGCACGACATATAACATTTTTGAATTATGCTGCATTGCATTGCAAAACCTTTGTGAAATCCCTTCAAACTAAAATTATTTTGAGCTGATTAATATGACTTCCAAGTCCTCTTTTGGATAGGAGATATCTAGAGTTAATTTACACATTTAGGAAGTTTTCTCCCATCTGAGAAAATCCCTGCAGTGGATACTGCGAGGAAAAAGAATTATTGGCCGGAAATTGGGTGTAGAAGCCGCCCGGCAGAATCCGAGGAAAATCTTTCGAACTTGACGGGAGCAAGAAACTCGAACTCGGAAATATCGGCCGAGTTCAAGCCGAGCCATTCGAACCTCCTCCGCGAAATGTATTCGGAACTTTCCTCGAACCGCCAGAGCCTGACGACTGGAATATTCGAGACTCGTCCTCTCGATCTCTCTCCTCTCTTTTGGCATAAATGATCTCTTCCTCTTCTCTTACTGGATGATTTCCTCATTTCCTCTTAGCGAGTCATGAACTGACTCCCTTACGGAAAGACCACTATATTCTTGAGAGACCTGAAGGGTTAAGTTTTACGGTTTGAAGGAGGTCTAAGATATTTTTCAAAGAGCCAAAATTATGCTATTGACAGTTTTTTAAGGAGGAGAGTCCTTAAGCATATGTATTGTAAACATTCCTTTTCTGCATGAGTATTAATATCAGTGACTAAATAGCGTTGCTAAGGATTCATGAATATCTGGCAAGAACCGTCCGTTGCTAAATGTTTGATCATTCCTAAGTCAAGGTCTGAAGATTCTAGATCATTATGGAAAAAAACTAGAATCGTCTCCTCCATTCGACTCAATCATTAATTTTGTCAGGAAATATTCTTGTATTATTTTTTGTTGATGACAGTATTTGTCCATTTTGCAAGCGGCTTCTTTTTCTGAAAATTTCTGTGATTTTTTATTACAATTTCTATGTATAAAACTATTCAACTTAAAGAAACACTTCTCCCATTTGACGTCATTGACCCTTGCTGTTGATACAAAAAGCTATTTTCAAAATCCATCTTTCAACCAATAGACAAATAATTCTCCTTTATGACGGGAATACTCAAACGCACTGGCTAGCTGTTCATTCAGGTTTCGAATGAACAGAAAAAGAAATGATTCTAATTTTTAAGAGACACTGAATCAACTGAAGAAAAGAAGTCTGATCTGAAAGAGAAGTTACATAAATTTGCTTATTTGCTGGACTGATTTCAGGGTAGAAAACCGTGTTTTTGTAAAATCACCTGGGGCACATTGGAAAACCTTACCTACGACCGATTAGTTTCTGAATCTATTTGTCGAACTCGACCTCGTCACATTTTATCCTCTCTCTCTCTCTCTCTCTCTCTCTCTCTCTCTCTCTCTCTCTCTCTCTCTCTCTCTCTCTACCAATAAGAAGGATTTAGAACTTGATGAACCTGAGATGGATAGTTTTATATCCCTGGAGATATTCGCAAAAAATGCTGATTTTTACATAATTCAGTGAATCATTATTTTGACCCAGGGTCAATGATTAATGAGTAACAACCTGATGTCGTTCACAGTGAGGGGATGGGACAGAGATTCGCTGCAACACCCGGCACCACAAATATATTCTCTAAATTGTTCGTAGAGGTGAAAAAAAAAACATTTTTGCATATTCAAACTAATGTTATTACTGAGAATTACATAGAAAGCATAATTTTTATACTTCAGTTTATTTGAAAATTTTCTCATTTTGTTCAGCTTTTTCAGAAATTAAATGTATATTTAGCCCTATAAAATTAAAGGCGACCTGAAAAAGAAATTAAATAAAGATTTTAACATTTTTATACTTTGGAGAATTCCAAGATTTTCCTATCGTCAGTGAGCGGACGTTTATTACCGATTAGTCTATAATAGTAAACACCTAACAATTGCTAAAATCAGCTTCTATTGCTCTCTCTCTCTCTCTCTCTCTCTCTCTCTCTCTCTCTCTCTCTCTCTCTCTCTCTCTCTCTCTCTCCCCTCAATCTCTCTCTCTTTTACTGCAAGCTTAATTCTTTCTGTAATTTCTCCACAAAGCTCCCCTTCGAAAATGAGAAGCTTTCCCCTTTCTATTCAAATGATAATTTCCTTTTTTGCTGGAGACTAGATAATGATTTGCTTGTTGACTTAAGATTAAAGAAAAACGTTTGCAAAAAAATGTTCAAGATTAAAAGCAATTTTATGTTATCATAATGGAAAGTTGTGATTAAAATTTCTGATTTCTTTAAACCTGACTCATGTTAATCAGCGACCTCTTCAGTTTAGTGGGATAAAAGACAGTCAATTCGTTTCCTTTTTTATTTCAACATCATTTTATTTTCAAAACAATTTACCCTACTTAAAGGTTAGTAACGATGGAAAGAAAATATATATATATATATATATATATATATATATATATATATATATATATATATATATATATATATATATATATATATATGTGTGTGTGTAATGTGTGTGTGTGTGTGTGTATATATATATATATATATATATATATATATATATATATATATATATATACCTAGAGACAGGACACCCTCATATTCAGGAGAATATTGGAAGGCTGATGAGCACTTAGCCGCGTCAAAGGAAGTCAATGTCTAACATATTTTTGCATCAGGGCGCCAAAGTCTGCGTCAGAGTGAACAATTTTCTTTTTTTTGGCAATGGTCGCGTTAAGACTTCAGAAGCCAGTGCCAAGATTACCAAAAAGTCTCGATATCAAAAACTCTCACGAGGTTCAGTCCGGGTATTTCTTTAGGAAATATATTCTATTGGCAGGAAGGTCATTAGAGTTTTATTTACCGGTAAGGGAATTTTCATCATTACTTCAATAAATAAGAAAATTAAACTGAAATATAGATTAACATGAATACTAATTATTAGAATTGGTAACCAATATAAGAAATGGAGGTTAAAATTTGACCCAGTGATTCATCTCAGTTCTGTTTGTCAATAAAGCAAGACAAATACCCAGGCAATTCATCTGGTTAATGAACATTATTTCTGATGCTTGGCAATATTAAGTAGAATAATCGAAAAAAGAAAATACTGGAAACTGAAGCTTTCGATACAATATTAGCAATATTCCAAGTAGATCTCGGAGAACTAATATATTATTCGTGAAAACAATGTTGTATGAAAATCTTTGTCAATTTTCGGTAATATAAAAAAAGATTTGAGAAGAAATCTGAAACTGCTTCAAAAAAGTTTGTGATGATAACAGTGATTTAGTCTACAAAAAGGACAAAAGCTTCATCAAAATGTCACAGTTTGCCTTTTATGCTGACATATGTATATATGTATATATATATATATATATATATATATATATATATATATATATATATATATATATATATATATATATATATATTTGACAGTTGTAATTCCATTGCTTACCCCTGAGTTTCCACCTTTATTTTATAAAAAGATATGGAGGTCTAAAGCGAAACAAGCTTTACAAACAATTTATTTGCCCTGTTTAAACGCGATTTTAATGCAGATTCCTTTTTAGAATTCATTAATGCCCAACATCCCAATATCAGGTTTGCATAAAATAAAGATAGTCGAGAAAAAACTCGTAACTCTTTATCATTTCTAGATTTACGCATCACCAGTCTTAACTTGGAAAATAATGGGTCTCAAACCAGCATTCATAGGAAAAATACTTTTACAGGTTTGGGCACCAATTTTTATAGCTCATGTAATTTAAATTTTAAGTTGAATTCTCTGTCTACCCTCGTTCCAGCTGGCCAGCCTTTCATAAAGAAGTAGAGTTCTTGGCTAATTTTTTCCGCAACAATTGTTTTCCATCCCACTATTTCCATCGAGTGCTCAATAAGCCTTTAACTGCAAAAATGAAACAACTATTCCCATATATACCGTTTCCTAAATTATGTATTTATGCTAAGCTCCTTTCCTTCATGACAAAAGTTGTAAAAAGAAATGTATGAATTTAATTCATCATGAATTTCCAGCTGCAAATCTAAGAAGAAATGTATGTTGATCCTAATCTGAAATCCTCTAAATATACGTTCTTTTTCAGAGTGAAGGACAGACTGAGCCCTTCCTTGACATCCAACATTATTTATAAAATATACCTGTCCCAGATGTAGTCTGGGAACCTACGTTTGATGTATGAGGAGGTTTCTCAAAGTCGTTTCTGCTCCCACCAAAGGTGTCAGCTTCAGGACGGGTTGCACATTGTCCAATCCCGAACTATCAAATGTTCGGAACCATTCTAAGATTTGTGGTACCCGCTTGGATATAAGTGATTTTAAAATTATTGATCTGCCCATAAGGATGACAGGTTGATGGTGTTGAGTCGCTTTTTTTTTTTATAAAACTAATGCACCAACACTAAACACCCAATCGTCGTCCACACAACTGTTTATAGTATAATTGCCTGTTTGTTTACTCTCCACGTTCGTTATAGGTTCTTTCGTTTGTTTATTTTCCTGTCTTTTTAGTCACTTTTTAGCTCTTGCCTTGGTAGGTTTTCCTTTCAAGTTCTCGTTTTAGTATTTGTATTTGTAAATGTTTTTAAATTTTTAAAGAAGTTTTTCCCGTTGCATAAGTGATATTTTAAGTATTTATTGTTTGTAATTTTCCAGCCTTGAAGATGCATCATGTGATGTGAAACGTTGGCAGAATAAGCTTTGATCTTGTGAGAGACATACATGCCTTTACCTCTTCAACCTGAGATGTTTGTTGGTCTTTTTCCTGCGATTCTTCTCTCTCTATCTCTCATATACTCTCTCTCTCTCTCTCTCTCTCTCTCTGTATATATATATATATATATATATATACATATATATGCATTTGTGTGTGTGTAGTAAAATAAATGATGCTTCAGGTAATGTTCATAAAGTTTTTCTATAAGTTTTCCATTAATATTAATAGACAGACAAGAAAATCAAATACTAACAACTGCCCGCAATGTTCCAGGAGAGCACAACTGGGATGAGGGAACTGATTTGAATGGTTGATTCTCTTGATGTGAATGAAAACTGACCACAGTTTTAACCAGCAAATTGGACATTGAAAACTATGGTGGTTTGTTAATGTTTTGTGATAGGTCTTTGTATCGTCTTGGTGGACTGACTTTCACTGAAAGTGATTAAAGGAAGCAGTAGTGAATATATAAATAAATAAAATACAAAGGATAAGAACTATTTAAAGCTGCTGATGAAAATGGTGATTAGTGAGCAAAAATAGGAAGATTAAATTAAACGCGAAAGGGACGAAATGGTACAACATTTTCGCTCTTTTTCCTTGCAGGAAAAGCCACACAAGAATCAGACTGAAAACCTGCTGAGAAGGAAATTATATTAATGATCTAACATTTTACATCCACAGACTTCACCCTTGAGGAGACTTCAAAGGGTATTTCTTTTTTTTCTCGGATTTCCTGTTTAAGATATTATTCCATCACAAAGTCAGCTGAATCTCAGTGGGGCTCAAAAAGTGCGAATAGAGTTCCTCAAAGAATTAATGTGATTTTTTATAAAAAAAGAAAAAAGCGATTACAAAGTTAAAAGATTTGGTATAATAACAGTTTCCATAACATTCGGGATCAAAGGGGTTATAGAATTTTTCTGCTGCTGATGAGAACTTGGGGAAATTACTACGAAAAATAAATGTATATTATTAAAAAGTCGCACTCACATGAAAACAAATTTTTATTTAGAAAAAGAACATTATTGTTAAAACAAATACTTTTGATAGCTCACGAATATTTCCAGAAAGTCTTTGAAATTGTAAAAGAAGTCAACTGGTCACATAATGTGAGGATTCTTCATTTTATTTCATTTTATTTCATGCACATACATGTAATTGTTTAAATTGTGTATCAACCGCCATGGTAGTTGGCGGTTACTAACCGCCGGTTAGTAAAGCCCAACAACCTGAGTACACAAAAACCTCCGGTTTTGGCCATTTATAACTCTGGAAATATTCAACTGACCGGGATGAAACTCTGGTTTAAAGGTTTCACTAAGGTCTCTAATCATGCCAAATTTTATCGAAATCCGTTTGGCTGCTCCAGAGATCCAAATATCGATTTTTGACGTTCAGGGGATGTGGTAGGTAGTGGGTGGGTGGGTGGGAGAGGGTCGTAAAATATCTGTGGAGCAATAGCGGTAAAAGATACAGCTGTGGAACTTAGCTTTTCTGAAAGCTCATATTCTGGAAGGGTGCCCTCCAGAATTAGTGCTTTCTGTACCGATTGAGAAAAGACTCCTACTTCTACTTTTCGCTTTCATCATGATTTATCAGGTTGCGGAGTAAAGCCCTACGCCATATATCCCCTGACCTCCATGTCTGTCTCTTGTGGCTGGGCATTACTACCCCTTTTGCGATTTCATAACTTTTTTGCCTGTGATTACTGTAGATCTGGGTACATGCATAAAAAGAGATTTGAATCCACATATTTATTGGCTAGTTGATTTATTTCTCCAAGTTATAACTAACTGTAATTTATTTCTTATTTGACAAATATGAAGTTAGTTTTAATTTGGTGTGGCCTCATTATTCCCAAAAGCCATTTCATAAACAAACCTTTCTCTGTCGACGTATTCATCTTACTCGAAGATTTTATTTAGCAGGTTCCCTCAGGTAACCAAATTTCCTCCACTGATGAGGACGAGAGAAGGACAAGGCTACAGTCTATATACTCTGGCATCGTTTTTTAAGAGAGAGAGAAACTTTCTGAGAAATACGTTGTGTGATGAAGCTACTCAGTTTCTTTATTTGGTACAGCTGAAGTTGCTGTTCTGGTTTCTACTTCCTCACCTCTCGTAGTTTTATCATACAGTCACTTATGTAGTTCTTCTTTTTTTCGTAGATTTCCCTGAGATTCTTCAGTGAATATATATATCTTTTAGTGAAATTAGCTGCCGATATCCAATAGCTTCGATTATTTAATCCAAATAAAAAAATTACCTTTTTTTATTTTTACTGATTTATGCTGTAAAAGTTTCGCATTCGGCAGAAACTATTTTGAAGAAAGGCCTCCACCAATCTCCCCCAGCCCCTTCCCTCCCTCCCTCCCCCCCTCCTCCCTCCCTCTCCCGCTGCATGAATAATCATGTCAACATTTGTTAGATTTTAAATCATGAAATCATTGCATGATGGGAATGACATTTTCCGATAAAAGGTAAAGTTGTAGACATGGCCATGAAAATATTTTCTTCCTACTGCTGAGGAACGAGATTTCCAGGCTGCCCCAAAAAAAACTCTGGTTCTTAAGAAAACCGTTTGGGAAGCATTCGTCCCTTCTGTAATGGCTGAATCGTCAAACAGAAAGTGGTAGACTTAACTGTCAAAGACAGAGAATTCCACACCCTGTAAGTTCCACGAAATATGAAGGTGAAACCTGCTTTTATATGGCCGTCGAAACCTCATTATAAAAAAATATGCGTTGTCGGGGCATTTACTCATTTTAATGAATTATAAATATTTTGGAATCATTCTATTAGTATGAGATAAACAGCAATCAAAATACTGTAAATGCTAAGAGATTTCAGTTTCAAAATGTTTTTTCAGTCTTTAATGAATTTCTAGAAATCAGGTGGATATTCAACGGAAGTCACCTTCTTTCATTGAGCTTTACATTTCATAATTCTCATGCAAAGTTGGTTATTTATCTATGGAAGCAATGAAATCTGCAATTGAAAAACGCACAAAAAATCAAATAAAATGAGGTAGGTAGACTATTTACATATTCCGTTGAGTATTACGCGTAAAATAAATATCTGGATTCCTAAAATAAATATATTTATATATCGTTTGTAACATTTATGTAGTAAATAATTTCTTGTGTAATGATATTAATGACAATCAACAGCGTAACTGAATAAACTTCCTTTGTGTCATAAATACGTGTTTTATAGTAGAGTTTTCTTGTAGAAGTTTGTACTGTAAAGGTTGATGAAAAGCCAACATCCAGACCAGGTTGGAGAAAATCAGAAAAAGAAAAGGTTAGAACAGCATGAGGTTGGGGGAAGGAGGTGAAAGGATTCTCAGATTTGAAGTCCCTTTTAAGAACAAGGGAGGATTCCAAAGCGAAGCTTGTCTGAAACGACTGATAAGGAAATCTTTGCTCTCGCGAATGATATTGCACAACTGGAACAAAGAACTTTTCAAATAAGAAAGCCACTTCGAGACAAGGGATATCTAAAACCAACAAAGCAGAAAAAAACAAGAGTGACAATCACCTCAGACAACAGCCTGTAGGAGAAGCGTCAAAACTCATCTCCGGCATTACGTCGATTCAAACCGCCTACGAGGAAAGAAAAATAAAAAAATGGAAAATTTTCTGAAGTTGCTTATCTCTCTTCCTCTGTCAGTCTGTCTGTCTGTCTGTCTGTCTGTCTACCTATTTCCTGGAACGAAAAAGAAAGCTTTCCATCTTGTTCATCTCTCACGAGAATTACGGACGCTTTGATTTACTGTAGATTTAATCTAATTTACTGTCAATGTTCTCTTTCATCTTTTTAGAATATGGGACGATGTTTATGAAGGACTAATTAGCTCGATGACACTGTGGAAAAATATGATTAATATATATTGATATTTCAGGCGTTTTGGGTGATATTTTGTATTAAGATTCCAATATGAAAAGAAAGACAAATGGAACAGGCTTTTTCGTCAGTTAGATGCGTTTCTTGTCGTCTTCTCTGACTTACTTCAGAAGTGATAAAGTTGTATGCTTTGTCCTTCAATGAAAATTCCACTGAAGACTTTGAAACAGAGTTGGTTTTAGTCAGATTGACACGTCCTTATCAGCCATTTCTTATTTATTTTGATTGCAGATTAAATGCCAGTCCTTCCTCAGCTTCTGTTCATAAATCATTATCTTACCCAACTACTTTAAAGGTTTATCTAAACGTACTTAAATCTCTCTCTCTCTCTCTCTCTCTCTCTCTCTCTCTCTCTCTCACACCACACAATGACTACACATCACTCCTTTTAAAAAGATATTTACCAGCAAAGCACACAACAAAACATGAATTTCACCCTTCCTAATTTTCTTCCATTTTCTTCTTATGAAATAACTACCATCTTATCAAACCCCTTATCTTATTTACACGTATAACCACGTTTCAGCTTCTTCCTCTGCAGCTTCTCTATCTGTTTAATGAATTTCTCTTCAACAATAATCAAAAGTACCTTCTTACATTTCCCTCTCATTATTTAATCCTTGTCATTGTTTCTGTTTGTCAAGTAAACTTAGAATATATATATACATATATATATATATATGTATTTACATATATATATATATATATATATATATATACATACATATATATATATATATATATATATATATATATATATATATATATATATATATATATATATATATATATATATATATAAGACAAAATCACAGTTTGAATAAAGAAAATGGAGTGAAGCAAGACATTTGACTTATGTCTGCTAAGTAAAGGACTATAAGTCGAAAGGCCTTGCAACACTCCATTGTTTCTCTTTCCTTTGTGGATTTTGTCTTTTATTTATACATTTATCACATTCCATATTCGGAAGTCCCTTTAAGATTCAGTTATACACACATACACATATATAAATAAATAAATATATATATATATATATATATATATATATATATATACATATATATATATATATAATATATATATATATATATATATATATATATATATATATGTATATGTATATATATATGTGTATGTATATATATATATATATGTATATGCATATATATATATATATATATATATATATATATATATATATATATATATATATATAAAAATGTACAGTATGTATGTATGTATATATATACTGAGGTGTGTTCAAAAAGAAAAAGACCTTTATTCATAAAAAAAAATACTTGTATTTAGTTACAACAATCTTACACAAATCTCCTTTAAAGTAGTCCTAATTTGGGCTGCCACAGATTTTCTCCATGCAGTTCTGCCACTGTTAGAAGCAGCACTGGAAAGCCTCTTTGAGATGAAAAATATGATTAAGCTGGACCATTGCATTCTGCAGGATGTCTTCTGTGAACTGAAATCTGGTCCCTTTCAGGTCATTTTAAGCTTGAGAAAGAGCTAGAAGTCACACAGAGCCATGTTAGGAGAGTAGGAGCCTAATGAAGCCAGGTGTGTTGTGTTTGGCCAGGAAACTGTGTATCAGATGTGAAGAATGGGTGAGTGCGTTATCGTGATGGAGCTGCCAATTCTTGAGAGAGAGAGAGGGAGAGAGTGCAAATGAAAAGTTCTGAGATAAGTTGTGCAATTCAAGTTTGTGGGTGTGGCTACTGGCTTTTCCCCTAGCTGAAAATGCCCCTGAAAGATAGCAGATTTCAGTCCAGAGAAGACATCATGCAGAATGCGATGGACCAGTTGCTTGTCATCTCAAAAGAAGTGTCCCAGCTCTGCTTCTGACAGTGGTAAAACCATTGGGGGAAGTGTGGCAGCCCAAGAGGATTACTTTGAAGGAAATTAGTGCAAGATTGTTGTATCTGAATACGAGTATTTTTCATAAATAAAGGTCGGATACTTTTTGCACACATATTATATATATATATATATATATATATATATATATATATATATATATATATATATATATATATATATATATATATATATATATATATATATATATTAAGTCTGATTGAGTCTGGTCAGCAGTGGAGAACTATGTGCTGGCCTGGCAGTGGCACTTATGCTGCAAATGCATTTGGGTCTGTCATGATCCAAGGGTATGGAGATTGCATAGTAGAACATTGAACCGATGCGCCAGAAGTGTCCAGGTTCCGGTGGGGTATGTGCGTGTGCGTGTGTGTGCGATCTCCCATGGTATATTTATGAGAGGAACAGTGGCGAGGGTGTGCATTTGCCTTGTGAGAGTTTAAAGACCACCACCGAGACGATACCTTATCTGGGACAGAAAAGTAAGTAGGATAGCTCTGTGACATTTATATCTTTTCCAGACTTTAGAGGGAAATCCCCCAGTTGGGAAGCAGTGAACTTGATCGATGTATACGTGATGAATTTTCCTGTTCGGATCTCCATTGGGTATTTTTCTGTTTTGAATATGTATGTAACTAACACCATTTCAGGTTTTAATATATTGATACGTTTCTTTCAACAGGAATTCTGATTTCGTCATGAGATGACGAATATTTGGAAGAGTTGTTTTGGTCTAGAGTGATTATGACCTTATTACTTTGTTTGATGACCAGGGTGTTATTCACTAGCGTTGCTTGGTATAAAATTATTAATATGCTTGTTTGTGAAACAACATTTCCTCTAGTTATGTTTTCCATTGATAGGGGGTGTGAATCACTCCATTTCATGACCTTAGCTTTTGCTGAATCACTTTCGTTAAATTTGCAAATAAAGTCTAGTTTTGTACGTCAGTGTTTAATTTCAGTAGGCCTTTGTTTTAAGATAGATACAGTGAGAGAAGTTGACAAAGGGGAAGGAATTTGCTGACGCAAGGGGCCACGGCTACCAGAGACGTCTTAGGAAAAGTAAGACGTTTGATTCTGTTCTTAAAACAGATACATCAACAAAAGATGGCCCTTTTTGACCTGGGAAGGGCCATTTAACAGTGGTGGGCACCGGTGTTAGACATAGATATATAAATAGAGAGTTAGGGTTACGTTTCCGAAGAGATATTTCTTATTAAATACTGGTATTGGCATCTCAGAATAGGACTTATGTTGGGTCAGCGTTTCAGGGTAGAGATGCTGTTGAGTGAGACACAGCGAGTCAGTTTTTCTCGAGCACGAAGTCTGTGTGTGTTTAATAATGCGTCACGGGGCGCCGGGTTTTAATGCGCGTAAAATGGGAATTTCTGGGCTTTAATTCATATGGGGAGTGTTTCGGCATATGTAATGTGTATAGTGTAAAGTAATTGCTGTATCTTGGCCGCTTGTGTGTGTTAGAACACGCGAAAATACGCGCGAGTGTGTTTCTCTCTCTCTCTCTCTCTCTCTCTCTCTCTCTCTCTCTCTCTCTCTGTCTTTGGTGAGAGAATTCTCGTTCGCCGTCGAGCAGAGGCGTACGTAAGTGTTATAATTTTATTTTTATTGTTAATTTTAAAGTCAGGTTGCTTTTCATTGCTCTGCACACTGCTCAAACCACATCTACTGGGTAACGAGGGAAAGCGCTGACCATTTTCATGATTTATTGTGCTGACATTTCACAACACCTCTTGCTGCATTTTCAAGGCTGAAAAAATGTGAACGCCATATTACTCGTAATAACTCTTAGAATATTATGACAAAAAAATATAGATTTATGACATTAGCATCCCTGGTAAAAGCAAAATATAATAAAATTGTGAAATTGCAAAAACCATAGTAGAATACAGAGATATAAGAAAAAGTGTAAAAAAAACGTAAAAAAAGTTAAGAAGTAAAATAATCTTGACATCACTAGTTACATCAATATAATTTAAAGTAGAAAAAAATAAAAAATAGTAACAATTAAAAATAGTAAAGATCACAATAAAATTAATAAAGCAAAAAGAAGAAACATAAAACACTACAGAGTAAAACACCCACCCATCAGGCTGTTTCAAAGAGTAACTAAAAACAGAAGAACCTTTAGAGACTGAGAAGATGTGCCGGAGCTTTCAATTATAAAATTTCTAAGTGGTTAGCCGGCCTCCTTTCCCCTTTCTTAGGCACATTTTCTCCCAGTCACATTAAACATTCTCAAGATTTCTGTCACAAATTCAAAGAAGCACATATACCACTTCACAACATAAAACTTCTAAGTTTAGATGTAGATTCATTATTCACAAAAGTACCAGTACAGGACGTTCTACAGTTTTTGAGGGGAACAATTAGCCCCCTATTCAGATCATTTCCCACTAGCCCTACATATGATAATAAAGTTAGTTGAATTATGTGTATAAAATAACACCTTTTCATTCGGGGAGTCATTCTACAAACAAAAATTAGGGTGCAGCATGGGCAGCCCTTTAAGTTCTGCTTTAGCCAGTCTATACATGGGATATTTTGAAACTGTAATAATAAACACAATAAAACTTAAAGACATTCTCTGGATGAGATATGTAGACGATATCTTAACATTTTGGGATGATAAGTGGGGCAATTTCAATGAATTTCTTTCAAAATTAAATGTATTAGTGCCTAGCATCAAATTTAAAGTTGAATGGGAAACAGATAACAAAATTCCTTTTCTTGACATTTTAATAATTAAAGACACGACAGAATACAAATTTACCAAGTACAGAAAACCAACTTTCTGTCTGTCATACATCCATTTTTATAGCTATCATGACATCTCTATCAAAACTGACGTAGCCAGCAATTTATTCTTAAGATCCTTACGGATTTGCTCCCTGGATCTCCTGGAAAAGGAAATTGAACCAGTCCGTAAGCAGCTGCCATCTTTAAAGTACCCTGACCATTTTACTGAAAAATCGATCCACAAAACAAACACCACTTTCTACCGTTCCCCCCATAACAAGACCAGAGAGACGCCCAACAATAAAATAAAAATGCCACACTTGGACAGGATTAAGACGTTGACACAGACACTTGGAAACTCTAGCCCTTTTGCTTCTACCTACCCAAATACCTTAGCCAAATCCCTGATTAACGTCCAACAAAAACCAGTCCCCAAAAACACAGGAGTTTACGAATAGAGCAGGAGCCCAGAGTGTTTATTCCGAGTTTTGAACACAAAAGGTTTGACCACCTAGATAAGTAGTGCCTACCCCCAACATCTCAAAAATGTATTGCTGCCGGATCAGAACTGGGTTTTGCATAAAAAATGAACCCTAAAAACTGAAAAAAAAATTTTTTTTGTCAGAGTGAAAAACATATGCTTGAAACTTTTCCTAAACCTTCCTTGGAGTCCCCTGAACACAGAATGAGCAATGCCAGCAATGTCAAGGCTGGCTTTCTGTCCGCCAGCAGCTTGCAAAGGGGGGTTCAAATTCACGTTTATTCCGAGTAAGGAACATATGCCTAAAACTTTCATAAAATCCTTCCTTGGGACCCCAAGAACTCAGAATGACCATTGCCAGCAAATTTCTCTCTGGCTTTCCACCCGCCAGCAACTCCTAAATCGACCAAAGATTCAAATTCACTTTTATTCAGAGTTAAGAACACAAGGCTGAAATATTGCTAAAAACCTTCCTTTGGGCCTTATGAACTCAGAATGACCAATGCCAGCAAATTTATCACTGGCTTTCCACCCACCAGTAACTCCTAAACCCATTAGAGGTTCAATTACAATTTTTTCAGAGTTAAGAACACAAAGCTGAAATTGTGGAAAAAGTATTCCTCATAAACTCAGTTTAATTTCTCATAATTATTTCATAATATAATTACATTACAAAATGTAACATATAATAGCTAACTGTAATCTTAGAAAAATACGCGCACTTTTTCTACTGGAAAAAAGGAAATATCCATTTAATTATATGGGTAAACATTACTTGCTGTGCAATGCTGTCAAAATATAACTGCTCTGAATATGAGACATAGCATACTGCAATGCTGTCAAAAAGTAACTGCACTGAAAATCACACAGACAGAAAAAAAAAATGTAGCTTCTGTTTATGTTACTCATCGGCCAGCCGTATGAGAGCTGATAGTCAGCTCAGTGGTCTGGTTAAACTATTTTAATAATGATAACAATAATATTAATAATATGTTACTCATCATCAGTATCGCTGTCGTCACTCCAGGCGTCTTCCGACAGCTCCTCATCTTCAGTCCCAAAACTATCTTAGTGAGCTGATATATCGGACGTACTGTTCAGTGTGGAGAGGCACTCTGCCGGAGCGGAACTGCCAGAAAACCACTTAGGTTGAAATCCAATGGTGGTAGCCAACCAGCCAAAATCACAAGGATTCCAGCCACAAGTTGGAATGGGTGTGTCCGCCCTTTCCACATCCTGGCAACGTAGTTTGCACTCTTGATATGCAGTGAAGCTGTCTTTTCACAAGGAGGGAGGGAGGGAAGCACAGTTAAGTTTTTCACATTTTTGAGAGATGTTGCTTTCCCTCTACAGTCGGTTACCTTCAGGAAAGCTTTATATAAACCGGCATTCATTGATGTTATTACCTGAGTATCCATACATACATATGGCAGATGAACTCTGTGACTTCCCTCAGTGTCCACCTCATCTGATGCTAGGGTCCGAAGATGTCTGATGGCATTCAAGTCTTCCTCTAACATCCTGAAGGGCTTAATCTTCCCTTTCCGGAAGAAAGTGGAGGTAAAATCACAGCCAGTTAAGGCATGAAAACCGAGAAGGGCATCTGTTAGACCATCATGTTTTTTTTTTCCAGCTCTTCAGCCACCTGAGACACATCAAGGAACCTACGATGGTTAGCAGATCCAAAATCTAAAAACACCTTTTCTCCAAACTCATATCGTCCCAGTAAACCAAGAAGGATCACAAGTACATCTGTGTCGGATGATCTGACAATTATATTCCCTTCTAGGATATTTGATACATGGAAGGCAATAAGGGTGTCTGCCTCTTCATGTTCAGCTTTGCAGATGATCTGGTTTTGTCACTTGAGTATATTGCTTTCATCATTCTTGAGCTTAATGCATTTTCCTCCATGTGATATGTATACTGTTTTCTGTCCAATTACAGACCCATAACAGGGTTTGACACATTCTGTCATCACAAAGCAGGAAAATTCTTCCTTGAAGTAAGTGTTTTTAGGAGCGTGGCTCCACTCCTGACGCTGGGCTTGGTCAGAGCCTGTGATGACAAACTTTTGGTGAATGCCTCGAAGCTCTCTCTCGTAATCTTTGATGGAAGGAGACTTGTACTGGTCAAAGATGATATGGACTTCCCCTCCATAGAAAGAGCAGGCCTTTACCAGTAAATCTCTCACCATTGTCCCATACGAGGCTCTGGTGTGTTGTAGCACGGTCTCGTGTAGGATGATGCCACCATCAAGTACTGTCACTCTGATGTTTGGGAGAGTATTGGAGTCCAGGACTACATTTTGATAATTCTCCAACACCTTTGTAAGTGCAGCTTTGTCAGTTTTCAAAAAGGTGCCATCAGTGTGTGCCAGTGCCAGTGGGACAGTGGTAATTGGGAAGCTTAGCAAATGACGAAGATTGACATTCTTGTTTGTTCTTGCTGAAATGGTGAGAATCCTGCCAAAGACATCCCGTACTCCCTCTGCTGTATTTACTTCCTTAATGGTTCGTGAAGGCTTGACATTTTCTGCTGCAAAGTTCATCACCCTCATTCTCGGTACACGTTTTAAGAACCGTGTCTCATCCGAACATTCAGCCTTAAATAACTGTCTCATTTGCTTTCCTCTGTTTAGGGTCCCCAAAAGATACTTCCTCGTAGCATCTTGTGCTGCCTTTCCTGAGGATAGGTTATAGAGGTCTGAACTAGAGGCAATGGTAAAGGATTGCATGTGTTTTTCATTCCTTCTATGAATGTGTTGATATTTCTGTTGTCCTGTTTCATTCTCACGAGCTGAGTTTGCTTTGCTGGATGTTCTCTTGAATGGCGGGAAACAACTCGCGCTGGTGACACAATTCCGCAAACTCAACTTTCACATAATTATAATACATCAAGAACTTGTTGTCTTTCATATATATAGTCATAGCAGTATAACTGTTTTGCATAAGAATCTGCTTGAGTTATTTTCACATGAAAATAATATTACTTTTCATGCGACCTTTGGCATATCACTGCAACGCACACAGCCACTTGACTGAAGTCTCCCGCTCACAAAGTACCCAAATATCCTTTACTCAGTATCAGTTTTATTACTTCTAATGACTAATTTGCCTTACCATTGCTTACACTTTACACTATTTACAAATCACTCCGTACAGTTGAATGGCTAGACTGTGCAAAGCATACCCAGAAGCATGCGTAAACCAAATCAATTTCTTTATAGACACAAAACTGTAGAGCTACATCACAGTGGCAAATATAATTATTTTCCTGGGCGATAAATGCTCGGCGCGATCATTTACAGGCTACGTTCACATAAATATGTATGCTAAATACATTCCTGCTGTATATTATGAAGTAATAATGGCAAAAGCTCACCTATCTTACAGTGAAAACAATATCTATAGCTTAGGCGTCCAGTACACGACATAAAGCTTCACGGCATCAGCTGATAGTTTACCTCCTGATCCTGCTGCCAGACGACAACTCAGCACTCATAGAGAAAGTTTTTGGTTACATCTGGATTTGTATCAATATGCACCATTTTTTCTTCCTTTTAGTTGTGATACATTCCAAATACAATGTTAAAAGGGAATAATTTCTACTTCATTCATATTTCTACATTGCTGTCACATAGTTGCACTGCATGCCTCCTTTTAAGCTTGCTGGCGGGTGGAAAGCCAGAGAAATTTGCTGGCAATGGCCATTCTGAGTTCTTGGGGTCCCAAGGAAGGTTTTTATGAAAGTTTTAGGCATATGTTCCTTACTCGGAATAAACGTGAATTTGAACCCCCCTTTGCAAGCTGCCGGCGGACAGAAAGCCAGCCTTGACATTGCTGGCATTGCTCATTCTGTGTTCAGGGGACTCCAAGGAAGGTTTAGGAAAAGTTTCAAGCATATGTTTTTCACTCTGACAAAAAATTTTTTTTTCAGTTTTTAGGGTTAATTTTTTGATGCAAAAGCCAGAGTTCTGATCCGGCAGCGATACATTTTTGAGATGTTGGGGGTAGGCACTACTTATCTAGGGGGTCAAACCTTTTGTGTTCAAAACTCGGAATAAACACTCTGGGCTGCTGGTCTAGAAATCATTTGCCTTAATTGTGACCAATCTTATATCGGC
>NC_089763.1:7991239-8203739 GCF_040412425.1 Macrobrachium rosenbergii | reverse complement strand
ATACAATCCTTTTTGCCCCTTCCCAGTTGATTGCATGATTGTTCTCACTAACATGTACAAATATACCACTGTTCCCTTGTGCATATCTCACACATTTCTTATGCTGTTCAATTCTTTTTTCCAGTGCTTTCCCTGTTTGGCCAATATAAAAGTTGTCACAAGACTTACACGGAATTTTATATACACACCCTTTAGTATTGTCAGGGGAGTTCTTGATAAGTACATTTTTCATTGTTGTATTGTTCTTAAATGCGACATTAACACCAAAATTCTTAAGAAGATGAGGGATATCTTTCATATTATTATTATAAGGCAAAACAAGCAAATTTTTGTGTTGTAAGGTTCTTTCTGGTTTTGATACATAGTCTTTTTTGCCGCTTCAAATGCACTGTTTAATACACTATCAGGATATTTCAATTTCTTGCCTGCATTCCTAATCTTATCTATTTCATCATCAATATATTCAGGGCAAATATACCCGTAATGCTCTTAAAAACATAGATGAAAACACTGACTTTTAACCTTATTGCTTTGTCCAGAATAGAAATGCACACAGGAAGAAATATTAGTGGGTTTTCTATACACACTATATTTAAACACACTATTTCTTCGTATGAGGACATCCAAAAACGGTAAACACCCATCATGTTCCATTTCCATCGTGAATTTAATTGATGGTACTAATTGATTTAACTTGGCAAAAAGTTATTTACATCTTGGTTCTCATATATATATATATATATATATATATATATATATATATATATATATATATATATATATATATATATATATATATATATATATATATATATATATATAGAGAGAGAGAGAGAGAGAGAGAGAGAGAGAGAGAGAGTCAAGCCAGTGGTTTCGTTTTGAAAACGAATTTCGAGTTTTATTCGTGATCTTTTAGATATTAAACCAGTGAATCTGAAATTACCTAAGGTGGAACTTTAAATACTTCATTATCACTGAAGATATCATCTCTCTCTCTCTCTCCCTCTCTCTACTCTCGTAATCAAACTTTATCCTCCCCAAGCTGTTGTGTTATCGTGATTCAAGCGCTGATCGAGGCAGGATGTTTGCATGAACCATAAGCAGTATATCATATTGAAGCCACCCCAAAGCAGTTGTAAAGTGAGAAATAATGTCCTCGTAATTAAGCTAACCAATTCATGAGTCAGCACAGCCTAAATGCTTACAGCAGCTGGTTCTATAACCCCGCCTTCTCAGGGAGGCATTTTCATGGAAATTCCAGGAATTTGGGGGCTGGCCAAAGTGATGTACTTCTACAACCTCAATCAAACATACTAGGAGGGTCTTTCACACACACCTTCCTAAGATCACCTCCAATCAAGTCCTCTCAGGAGAGATTTGAATCACACCCACTGCAGTCCTTCCAATCAGCTACTTGAAGGAGGCGCTGATTAATCCTTCAATAAGGCTAGAAGGAGATTGCAGATAACAAGATTTTGGGGTTCAACAGGCTGGAGGGTGCCAGGGAGACCAGAGATCAGAACTGTGTCCTTCAAGGGAGAGTACATCTCCCCTCGCTTCAGTGTTCCCCATATAGACTGAGCCAGTTTACAGCTCCAGAGTGATTTCGTTTTCTATCATTGTAACTCGTTAATTTTTATTTCTGAGTTATTATAATACTAAAGTACTAATTAAAGTGAAAGTACCGATCTCTCTCATCTCTATACGCCTTTCTGAGAAGATATCAATGCCAAAATAACTAATAATAGAAGATAGGACATCAATCAGTGGCTTGATGAGGACACATCGAGAAGAAACCAAGGTAGGAAGTGACAGACTAAAGTCTGCAAAACAGAAGAGGAGAAGAAGATCATGCATGTTCTGAAAATGTTTTGAAAGAGAAAGTTAAATTAAGAATTCTTTGGAAGGCATTATGGATCAGACTTAAATTCCGGAAAAGTGACATAGTCTTCACAGACACAGTTACCTTAAAGTCAATTTCATTTCCTGTAGATATGTAACATATATCTACCAGATTACACATAATTCTGACTTTGTACTTTGAAACTAAAAGTCAAAACTAATTCCTTTATTTGCAGAACTGGCTATTCTATGAGTATAAGGGAAGAGGGAGAGAGAGAGAGAGAGAGAGAGAGAGAGAGAGAGAGAGAGAGAGAGAGAGAGAGGGAAAATTAGAGTACTCAGAGTTAACTCAGTATACGAGTTCGTAAATGTTCCTTCAAATATGCTTTATGTGTAGCTATTTTCTCAACACTCACATACCAAATCAAAAATGAACATTGAACGATATATAACCTTTGGATTATGCTGCATTGCATTAAAACCTTCTTTTTATGAAATCCTTCAAACTAAAATTATTTTGAGCTGATTAATATGACTTCAGAGTCCTCTTTTGGATAGGGAGATATCTGATTAATTTACACATTTAGGAAGTTTTCTCCCATCTGAAAATCCACTGCAGTATAGATCCCTGCGAGAAAAAATTATTGGCCAGGGGTGGGTGTAGAAGCCGCCCGGCAGAATCGAGAAATATCTTTCGAACCGGCAGGAGCAAAAACTCCGAACTCGGAAATATCGGCCAAGTTCATCAAACAGAATTCAGACCCTCCTCCGCAAGTGTATTCAGAACTTTCCTCGAACCGCAGAACCTGACGACTGGAAATTCAGGACTCGTCCTCTCGATCTCGCTCCTCTCTTTTGGCATAAATGATCTCTTCCTCTTCTCTCACTGGATGATTTCCTCATTTCCTCTTAGCGAGTCATGGGCTGGCTCAGCTTGCAAAACCACTATATTCTTGAGGGACCAGAAGGTTAAGTTTTATGCTGTTGACAGTTTTTAAAGAGGAGAGTCATAAGCATATGTGTTATAAACATTCCTTTTCTGCATGAAGTATTAATATTAGTGACTAAATGACGTTGCTAAGGATTCATAGATATCTGCTTTAAGAACCGTCCATTTATAAATGGTTGATCATTCCTAAGTCAAAAGTCTGAACATTCTAGATCATTATGGAAAAAACTGGAATCTTCTCCTCCATTCGACTCAATCATTAATTTTGTCAGGAAATATTCTTGTATTATCCTTTGTTGATGACAGCATTTGTCCATTTTGCAAGCTGCTTCTTTTTCTGAAATTTTCTTCGATTTTTTTTTTACAATTTCTATTTATAAAACTATTCAACTTAAAGAAACACTTTTCCCATTTGACGTCATTGACCCTTGCTGTTGATACAAAAAGCTATTTTCAAAATCCATCTTTCAACCAATAAATAAATAATTCTCCTTTATGACGGGGATACTCAAACGCACTGACAAGCTGTTCATTCAGGTTTCGAATGAACAGAAAAGAAAATCATTCTAATGTTTAAGAGACATTGAATCAACCGAAGAAAACAAATCTGATCCGAAAAGAAGTTACATAAGTTGTATTTTGCTGAACTGATTTCAGGGTAGAACCGCGTTTTTAGTAAAATCAGCACAGGACGCACATTGTTCAAACCTTACCTGACCAGTTAGTTTCTGAATCTATTTGTCCGAACTCGACCTAGTTACATTTTATCACTCTCTCTCCTCTCTCGACCAATAAAGGATTTAGGACTTGATGACCCTGACATGGATAGTTTTATATCCCTGGAGATATTCTAAAAATGTTGAGATTTTACATGAATTCAATGAATCATCATTTTGACCCCAGTTCAATATTGCCACTATGAGGTAACACACTGATGTTGTTCTAGTGAGGATGGGCAGAGATTCCATGCGACTTTTAAACACAAATATGTGTCTACATTGTTCTGAGTACAAAAAAACATATTTTACATCTTCCAAACTAAATGTTATTACTGAGAATTACATAGACATCTCAGCATAATTTTTATACTTCAGTTTATTTGAAATTTCTCTCATTTTGTTCAGCTTTTTCAGAAATTAAAACTATATTTAGCCCTATAAACTTAAAGGTGAACTGAAAAAGAAATTAGATAAAGATTTTAACTTGTCGGGAGAATTCCAAGATTTTCCTATAGTCAGTGAGTGGACGTTTACTACCGATTAGTCTATAAGAGTATACACCTAACAATTGCTAAAATCAGTTTCTATTGCTCTCTCTCTCTCTCTTTATCTCTCTTCCCCACCCCTCTCTCCTCCTTTCTGCAAGCAGTGCTCTGTAATTTCTCACAAAACTCCTTCGAAAATAAGAAGTTTCCCCTTTCTATTCAAATATTAATTTCCTTGTTTGTTGGAACTACGCAATGATTTTGCTTGTTGACTTAAAATTAAAAGAAAAACGTTTGCAAAAATGTTGCTTCAAGATTAAAAGCACTTTTTGTTCATAATGGAAAGTTAGTAATTAAAATTTCTGATTTCTTTAAGCTGACTCATGTTAATCAATTGACCTCTTCAGTTTAGTGGGATAAAGACAGTAACGAGTCATCACTAGATCGAGTTAAATTCATTTCTTTTTATTCAACATCATTGTTTTATTTCAAAACGATTTACCCCTACTTAAGGTTTATAGTAACGATGGTAGAAATATATATATATATATATATATATATATATATATATATATATATATATATATATATATATATATATATATATATATACATACATATATATATATATCTATATATATATATATATATATATATACATATATATATATATATATATATATATATATATATATATATATATATATATATATATATATATATATATATATATATATATATATATATATATATATAAACTATTTATCACATCATAATGATTCATATGCAATCAGAAAGCTACAAACGTCCTTTAATATCCAATTCACTCTACCTCGGAAATAATATATTTTCATATATGTTACCGAAGGGGAATTTTTTTAGTTGATAATAAGTCCACCGTCCCGTGGGGTCGAACCAGCGATGGACGAGGAATCAGGACTACAGTGACACACTAACGCTGTCGGCCTCTCTTGTGGCGACAGCGTTGGTGGCTCGCAGTCTGATTCCTCGTCCGTCACTGGACTTACCAGACAATGGACTATTATCAACAAAAAAAAAAAAAAAAATTCCCTTCGGTAGCATATGTGAATATATTTGCTTCGAAGTAAATGATCAGAATAAATGAACGTTCTTTCTTTCTATTATATGTATATATATATATATATATATATGTATATATATATATATATATATATATATATGTATATATATATATATATATATATATATATTTATATATATATATTCCTGGAGACAAGGCTGATGAGCACTTTGGCCGCGTCAAAGGGAAGTCAATGTCTAACATATTTTTGCATCAGGGCGCCAAAGTCTGCATCAGAGTGAACAATTTTCTTCTTTTTTTTTGGCATTGGTCGCGTTAAGACTTCAGAAGCCAGTGCCAAGATTACCAAAAGTCTCGATATCAAAAACTCTCACGAGGTTCAGTCCGGGTATTTGTTTATGAAATATATTCTATTGGCAGGAAGATCATTAGAGTTTTATTTACTGGTAAGGGAATTTTCATCATTACTTCAATAAACAAGAAAATTAAAGTGAAATATAGATTAACATGAATATTAATTATTAGAATTGGTAACCAATATAAGAAATGGAGGTTAAAATTTGACCTAATAATTCATCTCAGTTCTGTTTGTCAATAAAACAAGACAAATACCCAAGCAATTCATCTAGTTAATGAACATTATTTCTGTTGCCTATCAAAATAAAGTAGAATAATCGAAAAAAAGAAAATACGAAACTGAAGCTTTTGATACAATATTAGCAATATTCCAAGTAGATATCGGAGAACTAATATATTATTCTTGAAAACAATGTTGTATGAAAATCTTTGTAAATTTTCAGTAATATAAAAAGATTTGAGAAGAAATCTGAAACTGCTTCAAAAAAAGTTTGTGATGATAACAGTGATTTAGTCTACAAAAAGGACAAAAGCTTAATCAAAATGTCATAGTTTGTCTTTATGCTGACACACACACACACGTATATATATATATATGATATATATATATATATATATATATATATATATATATATATATATATATATATATATATATATATATAGCACAGTTATAATTCCATTGCTTACCTGTTACTACAAAATCGAGATGTCCCATCTATTGGTAGCATTGGTAGTGACCGCATCAAAATATTTGACAATTGTCCCTTAGTTTTTATTTATTTTATAAAAGATATGTGGACGACAATTTGCCCAGTTTAAACGCGATTTTAATGCAGATTCCTTTTTAGAATTCATTAATGCCCAACATCCCAATATCAGGTTTACAGTCGAGAAAGAAACTCGTAACTCTTTATCATTTCAAGATTTACGCATCACCAGGGAAAATAATGGGTCTCAAACCAGCATTCATAGGAAAAATACTTTTACAGGTTTGGGCACCAATTTTTATAGCTCATGTAATTTAAATTTTAAGTTGAATTCTCTGTCTACCCTCGTTCCAGCTGGCCAGCCTTTCATAAAGAAGTAGAGTTCTTGGCTAATTTTTTCCGCAACAATTGTTTTCCATCCCACTATTTCCATCGAGTGCTCAATAAGCCCTTAACCGCAAAAATGAAACAATCTATTCCCATATATACCGTTCCCAAATTATGTATTTATGCTAAGCTCCCTTTCCTTCATGACAAAAGTTGTAAAAAGAAATGTATGAATTTAATTCATCATGAATTTCCAGCTGCAAATCTGAAGTTGATCCCACGAAATCCTCTAAATATACGTTCTTTTTTCAGAGTGAAGGACAGACTGAGCCCTTCCTTGACATCCAACATTATTTATAAAAAATATACCTGTCCCAGATGTAGTCTGGGAACCTACGTTGGATGTACGAGGAGGTTTCTCAAGGTCGTTTCTGCTCCCACCAAGGTGTCAGCTTCAGGACGGGTTGCACATTGTCCAATCCCGAACTATCAAATGTTCGGAACCATTCTAAGATTTGTGGTACCCGCTTGGATATAAGTGATTTTAAAATTATTGGATCTGCCCATAAGGATGACGAGTTGATGGTGTTGGAGTCGCTTTTTTTTTTTTTATAAAAACTAATGCACCAACACTAAACACCCAATCGTCGTCCACACAACTGTTTATAGTATAATTGCCTGTTTGTTTACTCTCCACGTTCGTTATAGGTTCTTTCGTTTGTTTATTTTGCCCTGTCTTTTTAGTCACTTTTTAGCTCTTGCCTTGGTAGGTGTTCCTTTCAAGTTCTCGTTTTAGTATTTGTATTTGTAAATGTTTTAAATTTTTAAAGAAGTTTTCCCGTTGCATAAGTGATATTTTAAGTATTTATTGTTTGTAATTTTCCAGCCTTGAAGATGCATCATGTGATGTGAAACGTTGGCATAATAAGCTTTGATCTTGTGAGAGACATACATGCCTTTACCTCTTCAACCTGAGATGTTTGTCGGGTCTGTTTCCCCTGCGATTCTTCTCTCTCTCTCTCTCTCTCTCTCTCTCTCTCTATGTATATATATATACGTTTATATATATATATCTCTCTCTATATATATATATATATATATATATATATATATATATATATATATATATATATATATATATATATATATATGCATTTGTGTTTGTGTATGTGTGTAGTAAAATAAATGATGCTTTAGGTAATGTTCATAAAGTTTTTTCTATAACTTTTCAATTAATATTAATAGACAGACGAGAAAATCAAATACTAACAACTGCCCACAATAATTTCCAGGAGAGCACAACTGGGATGAGGAAACTGATTTGAATGGTTGATTCTCTTGATGTGAATGAAAAGCTGACCACATTTTAACCAGCAAATTGGACATTGAAAACTATGGTGATTTGTTGATGTTTTGCTGTAGTTCTTTGTATAGTCTTGGTGGACTTACTTTCACTGAAAGTGATTAAAGAAAGCAGTAGTGAACATATAAATAAATAAAATACAAAGGATAAGAACTATTTAAAGCTGCTGATGAAAATGGTGATTAGTGAGCGAAAATAGGAAGATTAAATTAAACGAGAAAGGGACGAAATGGTACAGCATTTTCCCTCTTTTCCTTGCAGGAAAAGCCACACAAGAATCAGACTGAAAACCTGCTGAGAAGGAAATTATATTAATGATCTAACATTTTACATCTATAGACTTCACCCTTGAGGAGACTTCAAAAGGTATTTCTTTTTTTTCTCGGATTTCCTGTTTATGATATTATTTCATCACAAAGTCTGCTGAATCTCAGTGGGGCTCAAAGTGTGCGAATAGAGTTCCTCAAAGAATTAATGTGATTTAAAAAAAAAAGAAAAGAAAAGCGATTAAAAAGTTAAAAAGATTTGGTATAATAAGCAGTTTCCATAACATTCGGGATAAAGGGGGTTATAGGAATTTTTCTGCTGCCGATGAGAACTTTGGGGAAATTACTACGAAAAAATAAATGTATATTATCGCAAAAGTAGCACTCACATGAAAACAAATTTTTATTTAGAAAAAAGAACATTACAGTTAAAACAAATACTTTTGTAGCTCACGAATATTTCCAGAAGGTCTTCGAAATTGTAAAAGAAGTCAACTGGTCACATAATGTGAGGATTCTACTCTTATTTTATTTCATGCACATACATGTAATTGTATAAATTGTGTATCAACCGCCATGGTAGTTGGCGGTTACTAACCGCCGGTTAGTAAAGCCCAGCAACCTGGAGTACACAAAAACCCCGGGTTTGGCCCTCTATAACTCTGGAAATATTCAACTGACCGGGATGAAACTCTGGCTTTAAAGGTTTCCCACTAAGGTCTCTAATCATGCCAAATTTTATCGAAATCCGTTAGGCTGTTCCAGAGATCCAAATATCGATTTTTGACGTTCAGGGGATGTGGTGGTGGTGGGTGGGTGGGTGGGCAATGGGAAGTCCTCTGACGGTCCTACTTTTTTTTTGCCAACATTTTTTTCATGTGCTCCCTGGAGGAAGCACTTTTTAGATGACTGTCCCTTTAGCCTGCTGCCCCCTTCTGTAGTTTTTTTCATGTAAGGTATGTTGATGATACCTTTGCCCAGTTTTAGACATAATTTTGATGCTGATTCCTTCCTTGATTTTCTAAATTTACAACATCATGCCGTCAACCATATTTTCTTTGACAAAAAGGCTTACCAGCTTGATAATACGTTTTAGAAAAACTTTTCACAACAGATCCAAAGTAAGTTTGGAGCCATTAAAAGTACATTTTATATATAGTTATCTTTAATCATTTTTCAGTTTCCGGATGAAGGTCCACCTGATACCTGTTAATCCTCTCACCATCGGGTCTTTATTTAAGTACAAAGATCGTTTATGCCCATTTATATGTCCTCCGGGTGTGTGTATAGCATTATACGTGTCCTAAATGTAATTTAGGAACTTATGGATGGATCCACCAGGAGGCATTAAGGGTATTTAATTTTCTGAAGCTTTTTTTTTTTTTTTACAAAATCTAAATGACAAAATATGTCATAGACTCTCATCGTGGAGTAGAAGCTATAAAGGACAGGCAGTAAAATTACAAACCCAGAGTTTTTCGAATATCAGAAATCACTCTGAAAGAATATGTAAAACTTCAATTGAAAATAAGGATTTTTCTGTTTTAGGGCGAGCCTCTAGCAGCCATGAATTTGGCCATTTTGGAATCATTAATGATTAAACGACTCGTCCCCTTGTTAAACAGCCAAACCTCTGCCAGGCACACTGTACCTCTCTTAGTCTTTCGTTTTCTGTTTAGTTTTAACATTGCCACTGAATAGGTTGATAAATAATCCATATCTTCTTACTTTTTATATATATATTTTTTATATTGTATACTTTTTAGAGAGATTTTGTTTTGTTTATTACGTTGTCCTTTTAATTGTCCCTTCTATTTTTAATTTTTTATTTGTAACCCATTGTGCTTAATTTTTAAATTTAAACTTATACCCTTTTTGTAATTTATTTTATTTATTTTATACAGCCCTCGAAAATGTAATGAATAATCATGTCAACATTTATTAGATTTTAAATCATGAAATTATTGCATGATGGGAATGGCATTTTCCGATAAAAGGTAAATAAATTGACAAACAAACTCGGTTCTTAAGCAAACTGTTTAACAAGTCTTTCTGTAATGGCTGAATCGTGTTAATTATCAAAGACAGAGAATTCCACACCCTGTAAGTTGCAATATGAAGGTGAAACCCGCATTTATATGGCCGTCGAAATATTATAAAAAAATATGCGTTGTCGGGGCATTTACTCATTTTAATGAATTATAAATATTTTGGAATCATTCTATAGTATGAGATAAACAGCAATCAAAATACTATAAAAACTATATATATCAAAATATTTTTAGTCGTTAATGAATAGAAATATGGATATTATCACCTTCTTCTTTCATTAGCTTTATAATTATATGCAAAGTTGGTTATTTGTCTATGGAAGCAATGAAATCTGCAATGAAAAACGCACAAAAATCAAATAGAATATATAGATATGCATAGTTAGTATATATAAAATGAATATCTGATTCCTAAAATAAATATATATAATATATATATGCATATCTATAGTAAATAATTTCTTGTGTAATAATATATGACAATCAATAGCGTAACTGAATAAACTTCCTTTGTGTCATAAATACGTGTTTTATAGTAGAGTTTTCTTGTAGAAGTTTGTATAAAGGTTGATGAAACAGCCAACATCCAGACCAGGTTGGAGAAATCAGAAAAAGAAAAGGTTAGAACATATGAGGTTGAACCCCGAAGGAGGTGAAAGGATCAGAGGGCGGAAGTCCCTTTTAAGAACAGGGAGGATAGCTTGTCCTGGAAACGACTGATAAGGAAATCGCGAATGATATTGCACAGCTGGAACAAAGAACTTTTCAAATAATGAGACAAGGGATATCTAAAACCAACAAAGCAGAAAAACAAGAGTGACAATCACCACAGACAACAGCCTGTAGGATAGCGTCAAAACTCATCTCCGGCATTACGTCGATTCAAACCGCCTACGAGGAAAGAAAATCAAGAAATGGGAAAATTTTCTGAAGTTGCTTATCTCTCTTCCTCTGTCTGTCTGTCTGTCTGTCTGTCTGTCTACCTATTTCCTGGAACGGAAAAAGAAAGCTTTCCATCTTGTTCATCTCTCACGAGAATTACGGACGCTTTGATTTACTGTAGATTTAATCTAATTTACTGTCAATGTTCTCTTTCATCTTTTTAGGATATGGGACGATGTTTATGAAGGACTAATTAGCTCGATGACACAGTGGAAAAATATGATTAATATATATTGATATTTCAGCGTTTTGGGTGATATTTTGTATTAAGAACAATATGAAAAAAAGACAAATGGAATGGCTTTTTGTGCGTTTCTTGTCGTTTTTATTCAGAAGTGATAAAGTTGATGTTTTCCTTCAATGAAAATTTAAATGAAACAGAGTTGGTTTTAGTCAGACACACACACACATTTCTTATTTATTTTGATTGCAGATTAAACGCCAGTCCTTCCTCAGCTTCGCTCATAAAACATTATCTTACCCAACTACTTTAAAGGTTTATCTAACGTACTCTCTCTCTCTCTCTCTCTCTCTCTCTCTACTCTATCACACATATATAGCACAATCCTAATTTTCTTCCATATATATATATATATATATATATATTTGTTAAACTTTTAATATATATATATATATATATATATATATATACATATATATATATATATATATATATATATAGCTTCTTATATATGCATATATAACTTTATACTATAATGTAAAAAATATATCGCCGCATTCCCTCTCATTATATAATCCTTGTCAGTGTTTCTTTATTTGTAAACATTCCATATATATATATATATATATATATATATATATATATATATATATATATATATATATATATATATATATATATATATATATATATATATATATATATATATATATATATATATATATACAAATATAAAGAAAGATATAAATGGAGTGATGCAAGGCATATATGTCTATATAATATATATATGTCTCTTTCCTATTGTGGATTTTGTCTTATTTATACATTCATCACATTCCATATTTTGTGATTCAGTATATGCACACACACATACACATATATATATATAAATATATATATATATATAAATATATATTTATATATATATATATATATATATATATATATATATATATATATATATATATATATATATATATATATATATATATATATATATATATATATATATATATATATATATATATATATATATATATAAATATATATATATATATATATATATATGATAAAATATATATCCTTTCTGCTTTGCTCATATATATATATATATATTTATGTAGGCCTCTGTCTACTTTGAGCCTGGGAGGAGTAGTGGATACTGGATTGGGTTATATTTGAACCAGTGAAAGTCCGGGGTATATAGGGCTCAGAAATATAATTGTTGGGAACAGTAATCTGCTTTGCACCGTTTTCATAAAAAAATTTGTTACAACAATCTTACACAAATCTCCTTCAAAGTATGCCATTTTCTGAGATAGCAGCTGGACCATTGCCCTGCAGGGTCAGGAACTGAAATCGTCCCTTTCCCCATTTTACCCTAGAAGTCCAGCCATGTTAGGAAGTAAAAGGTCAGGGTGTTGAGACAGAAACTGTGCTCAGATGTGAAGAATGGGAGTGCGCGGTCGCTAGCCAATTCTTAGAGAGGGGAGAGTCATGCAAATGAAAAGTTCTGGGATAAGTTCTGCAATTCAAGGTCTACTGGCCTAGCTGAAAATGCCCTGAAAGATCCAGATTTCAGTCCAGAGCCGCCATCATGCAGTCCATCGCCAGCCCTTGTCATCTCGTGTCCCGATCCACGTGGTAAAACCATTGGGGAAGACCCAAGAGGATTACTCCAAATTGTTGTATCGAGCGAGTATTTTTGATACTCAACTTATGCGGCCTTTTCATCATCCCACGGGCGTATATTATATATATTAATCTGGATTGACGATTTTGGTCAGCAAACCTTTGAGAGGGAGGCCCTTTGTCCACGCTCCCAGGGCATGGGTCCCTGGCAGAAGACGTCGTCAGCCTTACGCCCCTACAAATGTGGTAATGTACCCAAAACGAGTTGCTAGTCACGATTACTTAGCCCTTTTGCATTTATTAATTTCTGGGAGGCCTATAACTTTGTGTTCCTGATATTTCTTGGTTCAAGACCACCGGCCCACGTATTTCACAGCTTCTTTCCTCTGAGTCACAAGTAACGCCTCTGGGAGTCCGTCAATGCGCCTTCAGTCCTGTTCGGACTCCATTGATATTTTTGTCTTGAATTCATTCCCAACAAATTCCAGCATTAGATGTTTAACATGGGTCCCTAATGTTTCAGAAAGACGCATATATTGTGGTCAGAATTATCCTTGGTTGTTTGTTCCTGGCATTCCTAAGCTCCCCACTTCGGGAGGACTTGTTTGTGGCAGTAATTTACCGTGTTTTTTCAGTTAATTTTTCCATTTTGATCTTGTGCTGGTTAAAAGTATAACTATTTTTATATCCACGTGTTTCATGCACTTCCGTTTTGAGAAGGAGCCCTCCGCTCCGTGTACTTCTTTTTTTGTTTGTGTTTTATATGTCCTGGTTTCTTGAAAAGGCCATTTTTCTTAAGTAAAGTAATAAAAGATGGAGTCATAAGAACCATTTAACAGTGAAACATATAAAAATATAGATATATAAATAGATAGTTATAGGTTATATTTCCGAATATATATATATATATATATATATATATATAGAATAGGATATATATGGGAATATATTTATATATAGATATATATATATACACATATAGTCAGTTTTTCTCGAGGAAGTTGAGAATAATTACCACCGATGGAGAAATTATGGTAACTCTCTGAAGTAGTAGCAGTTCCTGGATATGTAGTTTATGAATAAAACTAAAACTTAGGTGTCTTGGTCGCTTTTGTGCATAGACATTTTGTAAAAAGGCGCTGATTGGTAAACTCTCTCTCTGATTTCTAAATATCTCTTATAGCATATTAGTTTCTCTCTGATTTTATGAGATATAGCTACGAAAATACGTAATTATCATGATTATTGTTAACATTAATGTCAGGTTCATTTTGCATGTAAAATGAAAAATCACAGCTACTGGGTGAATAACATCCTGAAATTCATTTGTAATGATTTTTGTGCTGTAATTTTGTCTTGCTGTGTGTTTGTGTGTGTAGGGAAAAGTGAACACTCATATCAATATAATAATATATATATTTTGATAAAAATATATATTTATATATTAGCATATATAATAGCAAAATATATAAATATAAATATAAAATATATATATATATAGATATAGAAAAATATATATATATATATATAAATATATATATATATATATATATATAGTTACATCAATATAATCAATATATAAAAATATAAATATATAAAACAGCAACAATTAAATATATAAATATCACAATAAAATTAATAAAGCTAATTTAAGAATCACTCTTAAGGTAAAACACCCACCCAACAGGCTGTTTCTTTCGAGATTAAATTAAAGTTCATAATAAACAGATTTAATAACTTTCTGTTAATTAAATTTGTTGCCGACAATCTCCTTCTCAGTTCCTTGGCCGTTTTTAATCCTCTCTTGAGTTTTGTGACTGCCGTAAACCTCTTATTCCAGATTACTGGCCGAATTCGGAGAAGGCACTTAGCCACCTGAATGACCTAGACTTCCATGCCCTCTACATAGCTTGAGGCACAGATTACCAGCAAACCCTCACAAAAAGCAGACAGTCGGGCACTTCTAACCACTTTTAACTGGCCAGCGGGCGCATCTAACTGCTTTTAACTGGCCAGCCTTTGCTTAGAGAGAAAGCTGACATACCTGGAATCAAAAGGCCGGTAATCCCTTGAGTTGATAAAAACCCCTGCATCTAAGAAATTCGGGAGAGACCGAGAGAGACACCAAATGAGTCACACCCCTGACTGCTGCTCCTTCAGAGCTTCCCTCTGTGGCTGAATGCTCCAGTCCTAGTATCTGTAATCCCAGTGCTAATCCCCCCTCCCCCCGTGGCCCCATTGGTACAAATGCAAGGAGTCATTTCTTCAGAATTAAGGTTCAGTAAATGAAATTTGAGGTTATCCAGTCATGTAGCCTTTTCTTCTAAACATTTCTGTTTCAAAGTGCAATTCTCACATAGACCTGACCTGTCATATGAATCTCGTGTCGTAAGTTTACTCAGTAGTGTTCTATGAAAAGAGGATTTCTGTCACCCTCAGCGCTAGCCTTTTATCCTCGCTATTACCGTAAATTCCCCCAGTGACCGTATGCTTTTCTCTAATTGCAGAAAGGAGTGCTGCCTCTGTGAATAATCCTTACATGACTGTATGCTTGTTGGTTGCATCGAGAAAATTCCCATTGCAACCTTATGAAGTGTGCCATTGAAGTGTATTTCCCGGCACCCAGTTAACATCTATTATTTATTTTATGTGCTGAAGCAGGACCCCAGTGGCCTGTCTTGTTCAGCCTTATCTTCTGATTTTGTATTGTAAATATATGTAATTTAGTTATCCTAAGAGTTTATCTCCAAAATTCGTCTAAAGTAGGGCCTTCAGCCTCATTCCTTCTTCTTTATTTTGCCATTGTAGGTGAACAGTCAGGTCATTAATATCCTTGTGGTAAGTTTATTAGGCCCCACCTACAATAATTGTGAAAACACACACATATACACACACATATATATATTACACATATCACTTAGTCTTTATGGAAATCAGCTTTATCAAAATGCAAATTGTAAATCACTAATCCTCTAGCGTTCTCGGAATGCGATTGCCTGATTGTATACTGCTGCAAAAGCAATGAATAATCGCTAATAATTGCCGTTCATTGAGTTAATAATGATTTTATCTTATTCATTTGTTATTCATGAGACCAGAAATTGGCTGTCTTTGTGTCATATAAATCCCTGCTATTCTGTTTATATATTTTTGAGTTTTTGTATCCGTCCGCATTCACACCGGTTGTTTTATAAATCTTTTAATAAACATTTTTTTCATAGAGAAAAGTTGAAATCTCCTTGAAGTTTATGAATTGTTTTTTTCGGAGGAGGAGGGCGGCTCAGTAATATTAGACAAATTCGGATTCCATGAGATTTCAAAAAGCCATTCTTATTGTTTTCGATCCAATTACTTTTTTTTCTTTGTTTTCATTATAAATACGGTTTTATATGTTGATACTTTCGATCACACTTTGATTTCTTCAACCCACGGTTAAAAATGTAACTGGAATAACAAATTCTTAATAGTTTCGGTAGAATGGCCTTTGGTAGCAGAAATATCAGTGTTATTCTCGTGGAACAAATATAAGACACACAAACGCACAAACAGTCACATGCCTGGTCGATTTGCAGTCCAGCAGTGGCTCGGTATTTCCCCTCAGCAGTGAAAGGTCCTAGGCTCGATTTCTGAGGGACCGCAGTTCTTTAAAGCAATTCCTCTTCAGTTCCATTAGGCCTCTCTTGGCCTGAGGAACGAATCAGCCACCTGCTAGCTGGAAGTTCATGAAGAAGGGCAAAATGAAACACTGACAAATATGCAAGTATGCATATATAAATCTTGTTTTAGTGGGATCGTAATATATATATATATATATATATATATATATATATATATATATATATATATATATATATATATATATATATATATATATATATATATGTATATATATATATATATATATATATATATATATATATATATATATATATATATATATATATATATATATATATATATATATATATATATATATATATATATATATATATATATATATATATATATATATATATATATATATATATATATATATATATATATATTATATATATATATATATATATATATATATATATATATATATATATATATATATATATATATATATATATATATATATATATATATATATATATATATATATATATATATATATATATATATATATATATATATATATATATATATATATATATATATATATATATATATATATATATATATATATATATATATATATATATATATATATATATATATATATATATATATAGAGAGAGAGAGAGAGAGAGAGAGAGAGAGAGAGAGAGAGAGAGAGAGAGAGAGAGAGCAGTAGTTTCGTTTTTGAAAACGAATTTAGAGTTTTATTCGTGATCTTTTAGATATTAAACCAGTGAATCTGAAATTACCTAAGGTGGGAACTTTAAATACTTCATTATCACTCGAAGATATCATCTCTCTCTCTCTCTCTCTCTCTCTCTCTCTCTCTCGTAATCAAAATTTTATCCTCAGACACATTACGATCAGAAGTTGAGAGGATATCCTTCAGCCCTAATATCCAAAGCATAGTGAAATTCCTTTTTGATATCTCATGAATAGGATAATTAATTGGCTTTTCTGCTCCCAGAATTTTAGGCAGGAATAAGTGACCCAAAACCATGGAAAGTGGAAAGTGATGAATATCTACTAAAACTGAGACTCCTAAGAATATTTTTCAGTTTATTCAAAACGATCAAAATGACATTCAGTGAAGAATGAATGAAAGTAAATAACCTGATCATTACCTTCAAACGTTTCTACCAGCAAAATTTCGAAAGGAAAATGTAAATCAAACAAAAAATTAATTTCTATTAAATGAAGAGAGTTCCGAACGATTTACATATAAGTCTATACATCACTTGCCTCGAAATTTGACACAGCGAAACCCTTAAAAAATTGCATGAAAAAAGAGGTAGGAGTTTTCACTGGTACTGAAAACGGACAAACATTTAGTGCTACAAGAGAAACACTATCAGTTATCATTCACCCTTAGATCTCTCTTCCCTGGAAGATGAAAAGGAAGAACCGGAGGAAAAAATAAAGGCTTCTTATTCGAGGCCTCTCGAGGGTTGGCGGAGAATCAACTTATTGCTGTGTATTTTACGTTCATGAAGATACGGATTTCCTGCAGGTCCTTGTCTCTGGGGATAATGTATTCAGCGTCTGATGCAGGAAGAGACGTTTCCCTCACTTAAATTCAGGTGTTTTGCCTTTAGAGGAAGCGAGGTAAGTGGGATACTAATTCCTTTTATTACATTTGCTGAAGTGTAAGAATTATAGATGAAAAATAAATCTTTTGTAAATAAAGTTTAAAGGGGCCACAACGAGAGACAAACTTCTTTCCACATTAAATGTCGCCAGTGTAAAAGTAGCAAAAATATTTACGCTAATAAAACGGTTTTCATAAAAAGAACAAAGTGACAATCATGTCGACATTTATCTTCTAACTGGAGTGGTTTCATAGTATTTGCTTCTCTTGTAATGTTACGCAAAAGATTCGCCAACAGAGGTTAAGTCCCTCCTTCTCTTTCGAAAACCTCTGACACTCCGATTGCCTGAACGTCAAGACTTCGCCATCTTGCTCCTGAGACTTCCAAATAAATCAGCCTTTTTACCTGGTTCTTCTCTTAGTTCGATCTACTGGTCTGGAGTCTCAAACTTCCTTTTCACTTATGCTAACCTGTTACCATATATTCGACGAACTCTATACTTCAGTTCTTGCTGCCTTCCTCACACCTCACTTCAGCCTAATTTATTGCATTTCAACCACTTTCATATATTCATATTGAATGCCAGTTTATTTTTTATACACATATATATACGATATATACTGTATATATATATATATATATATATATATATATATATATATATATATATATATATATATATATATATATATATATATATATATATATATATATATATATATATATATATATATATATATATATATATATATATATATATATATATATATATATGTATGTATGTATACATATGTATATGTACAGTATATATAGAAGCACATTCAAAACCCGATGGAAAGGGGCAGGTAGTTATTTCAGGATGTATCAATATTACAAAAGACGCTTTTATCTCTTATTACAGAGAGTGGGAAAAAAAGTATGGGAAGAGGAGAAACGAAGAAATGCTTCCATTAAAAGGCCAAGTTCGACGACAGCCCTTTTCCATACCTCTCGTGAACAAATGGAGGCAATATCTCCGGATTGCCTTCCCTTATCGTGGGAGTGTTTCCCAATCGACGGATATCGCGTTCGCTTCCCTTCATTTGTTTTCGTCGACTCGATCTTAGTGAAGATTCTCTGTGGAATTTTCAAACTGATCTTGCTTTACTTCAGAACAGATATTTCTACTGGCGCTAAGCTTTGTAAATCAAAAGTCTTCCGATCTCACTTTGGTTAAATGTTTAGTGGAATTAAAAGCAGCTTTTTAAAAAAATGTGCTGATATTCCATCAGCAATATATCAGTATGTCCAGTACTTCGAAAATATAGAAGTATCAGTGAAAGGAAGAAGGATTTTCTAATAAGTACTGTGAGTACTAATTAAAAAACCCTATTTTTATTATGTATATATATACATACATATATATATATATGTATATATATATATATATATATATATATATATATATATATATATATATATATATATATATATATATATATATATGCAAATTTCGTTGATGGACAAAAAACGAAGATTAACTCGTCGTGACCTCTTCAAAGTGTATAATCTGGACATAGCTTCCCGTTGTTTTGTTACAATGTGCGGACGGATATGTAGCGTCTAAAAACAATAAGAGTACAATAAATCATTACAGTAATAATAAGTTCAGAATAAACAATTTTAATCTATTGATATATATATATATATATATATATATATATATATATATATATATATATATATATATATATATATATATATATATATATATATATATATATATATATATATATATATATATATATATATATCTGTGTGTGTGTGTTTGTGTGTTCGTTTTATGAGAGTGAAATCCTTTTCCTCATGGAGATGGGAAAGGTATCCTGCAGGCATGTATTTCAAAAATTTTCCTCTGGGAATTAGCGGACGAACTGACTCCCGTGTTAAGTTGCTTCGTTTTCACTTGAATGTTAATTCCTGCACTCCTACTCCTCTTGGAAGCATCCACTGGTATAATGAATCCCTCAGAAAAGAATGATGGATCAAATCCTTCAACTTGACATCCTTCCCCTTCAATCTTTTTTGTGGCTTTACTGAGTCAGTATTATTCAAAACTTTTCTCGACTCTCACTTCATCAAACACTTAACATTCAGCATTATTATTTTGGGAAGGGGTGGGGTTGGGGTATGAGGTAGGGAAAGGTTACGAATATGACTTACAAGGGGCAACCTCCCCAAGGGCCTTTGCGAAAATTTGGAGAATCTTTGAATCTCATTCTCGGTATCTGAAAGACCCTCAGCGGTTTCTGATATAAAACTCAATTATGTTACATACGTTTTTAAAGACAGTGTACGATTCACATATTTTCCCTTCTCTTCTCTTAAACGTTCCTCTTAATCAGATTCCTTGATCTGCTTCTATTTAATGCGGGTGTTTTGTTTGTGTCCTAATTCCTTTCTCCCAGTTCTTACAGCTTTAAACTGGGTATCTTCGGCAAGACGGAATCAAAGGCAATATATGTAGCCTGTGAACTAGAAAATACATAGCTTCAGAACACTTTTCTTTCCAGCATCAGGTGTTCTTGTTAATTCTTTTTACAGCTATTATTTTGGACATTAAACAATTTTGTTCTAGACTGGAGATTCTCCTCCTATGAGGCAGCCTGTTGAATATTCACGTGTTTGTCCTCTCTTGCCATTTTGTAAACAGGTTAATGAACCTCCAGGAGTTAATATATATTAAATAGTTCTTGTCCAACAGCGGTTCATTGATTTCTTGATCCAACAACTGTTTATTTTTACCAGACCACTTGATTTCCTAGGGCTGGCCCGAAGGATTAGACTTATTTTACGTGGCACAACAGTTAGTTATGCAACGGGAATGCTTATTGATCGAACCACATTACTATCACCAGAAATGAACTTTTATTGGTTCTGGCCCATCGGAGTTCAATTCCCCAGGCCGGCTGATGAAGAGTTAGAGGAATTTATTTCTGGTGATATGGAACATAGAATGCTTATTGATCAGTTACTAAGAATGCGGGTTTACTGAATCTTAAGATGCTACTGGATATGAAGGTTTATAGAACCTCATCCACTTCCTGAATGTTGAGAGGACGTTAGAGCTTGAGAAGTCACGACGCCAAGGTGGTAATGAACATTCAAGTTATTCACAGGAATTGAGGAAGAGATATGATTCCAGGAAATATTTTGGATTTAATTTGGAGATATGTCCTTCAGTTATTTTAGGGCACTTAAATAACCCCAGTGGGTTGGGACACATGGGGTCAACTGAGCGTCTTCCACATCAACACAGACGGAAAAAATATGCGCACAAATCCGTAAAGTTATCTGTCTCTGTCTCATATCAGCATAATAAGAAAACAATTAATAAAGCATAAAAAAGTCCTTAAAAAGTTCCATCCTTTTACAATGTGTCATGTTACGAAATATGTTGTGAGGAAAACACATTATCAAAATACCAGGGTAATTTTCTTCAGTCAGGAAAAGAAAGGGGTCACGTTAGAGCTTCTATGTAATGGCTGGGACCACAGTTACATCCTAAGGGTGCTTCTGCATTCGTCATAAACACACATCGGCAACTTATGACACAGGCATCACAAACAGGTTGAATACAAGTCAATGACTTATTGGTAGTCCTACCCTGTGCTTCACAAGGTTTTCCAGCTTTTGCCAAAGATTCGTTCTCCACTTACAGCCTTTGACTTGTTTTCAATTTGTTTGTGATATGTTTCGATAAGTTACCGACTGTGTTTATGACGTTTTCCTGTAAAGTAGAAGCACCTTTAGGATTTTAGGGAACGCTGCGACTCGAAGAACACCAGTGAGATCTTCGAGAGCGACTCAAAAGAACATTGTTTGTTTGCGTGTTAGTTTGTTTTCCTTTGCGGCTGATTTCTTCCCGACGTTTGCTTGTCTGTTTCCTTTGCCGAATATATGTTTTCCGTCATATGACAGTGTTTGGGACTCAAGAAACCAAAGCCTTTTATTCTCGGTGTCTAGGTGCAAAATCTCTGTTCTCAGCTGAGAAAAAGTTATTCATCAAAAAGAGCTGCAGTGAGAAAGAATAATTTATCGAGAGAGAGAGAGAGAGAGAGAGAGAGAGAGAGAGAGAGAGGGGGGAGAGAGAGAGAGAGAGAGAGAGAGAGAGAGAGAGAGAGAGAGAGAGAAAGATTTGTAGAGTTCGTCGCGCATAAATTTCATTGTTTCAACGGAAGCCATTAAGATGGAGGAACGAGAAAGTTTCGGGAAGGAACTGAGTCTCTCTCTCTCTCTCTCTCTCTCTCTCTCTCTCTCTCTCTCTCATTAATCACATCTTCTGGCGGAAAGTGCTTATAGTTTCCGCTTTGAAGAGACGGCTCCCATAGATGTGGGTAGCATTTTGAATGATAAATATATTCCCTACTTTGTATTTTTCTCAGGTAGAATACTGCTATTCTAAATGAGTTTTTTGCTGAAAAAAAGTTACGTTAGTTTCAGTAACTTGTTATTAGGTAAGGAAAATTGATGACATTTTAATGAACTCTATGAATAAGGAAAATTGATATTTAGAGTCATATTTTTTCGTATTTGGTAAGATACCAGTTGAAAAATCTTTTCGGATCAGGATAAATAATGATTCAAATATCATTTAGCCAAAGCAAAAGTACAGAATTTCCTCTGCAGCATTATTTGATTAGCATGCAATGGCGTCAGGGGTGTTCCTGTGGGCGCCAGGAGAGTTCGGAGAAGACCCAGACCTGCCTGGATGAGATCAGTGAGCCGGGAGGCTTCGATGACTGGAGATTGGTGGAAGTCAAAGCACAGGGAAGACATGAGTGGCGGAATTTCGCTGAGTAGTCCAGGAGCATTAGCCAAATTTATAAGGCAAGATGGAAAAAAAATGTAGAAAGCTGAATTTTTCAGTAATGATACTCCAAGACATGCTGGATTCAAATCTGCAAAGACCCCAAAAATCCTCCTTGTGCTAATTGTGTTAGAGCCCAAAATCCAAGATGGCCGCCATTTCCACTAATATTAGCGTATCTCTCATACGAATCTCACTTATGTGCAATTAATACCTGATTTATGTGTTTCTTGAATGAGAACTGAATACGGCATTTTAGGTATATAATCTTGGTCTTTTACTTAAAAAAAAAAATGTCAGGAATATATAAAGAGAGAGGTTTTAGATCACAAATCTTGTTTTCAAATATTTCAATTACCAGGACTACATACATTGGAAATTTAACAAACCTTTTTTACAACTGCATACATTTATGACATAGTAATCATTATTTAAGGTTACTAGCCTTCAGGGGATGTACCAATATAAAAAGACGGTCTTAACTCAAGTCTCAAAGTCGCAAGATCACAGGTTAAATTGCAGAGGTACCTGTCAAAAATTAGGCTGATTCCAAAACATGAATCTCCTGCTGTAGTGACTTAGTGAGATTTAAGATAAGATCATTTTTACCACCACATATACATGCATTTGAATCGCATTAAACATGTAACAAAAATTTAAATTCCTAAAAAGAAAAATATTCGAAACTTCACTTTTCTAGACAAATACGTTAATAATGAAATTCATTATTATTGTCATCACTGTCATCTAGAGGATAAGCATTATTGCACGTTATACCAGTACATGAGGAGCACATTTCCGAGCAGTTCAAACCAGTTTTATGACATTTGCATTTCTTGCCACAGCCTGTCTTACATCCGCAAGGTACCATGCGTAAAATATGGTCAGGAGTCACAGGTCTATCAGTGCAAATAGGAATGAGCTTGTTCTCGTATTTCCATCCCCAATCAGTAGGTTGTAGATTATTAACAATGCCTAACCACTCTTGCACTGCAAAGTAAGCACGGTATGCATGAAACTGTGCAGCTGCTGAAGTTGGAGGAAGGCTCTCGAGTTCGAAGGTACAAGCAGATTTTTTTCATTTTCTGCATATATAGGACAAATCGAAGTCTATCAAGGTCTGGTGATGTGTCATCACCTTTATACAGTTTGAGCAAGAAGCTTTCCCCTGCGCTTGCGATCTCGTCATGTGTAGCATCAACATTCTTGAATGAATCAAGTGCCTGCCAGTCATCCTGTTCCAGTACTTTAAGGCCTTTTTTTCCTACTTTAAACAGAGCTGACACTGTATCGCACCCTGTAATTTGCATGTGCGGTCAGCAAATGCTTCCTGGTATTTGGATGCAGAGCTTCCATGATGTCATATATGCTATAAACGGCATCCCGTGCATACTGCATGTAAAGATTTCGTTTAGCACGGTCGAGTAGCATCACTAACAGGTCTGTGTCCTTTCCAACTAAGATTACTGGGCGATCTGTGCTGACTGCATGCTCAACTGCTGTGTCACTGATAAGGAAATCAGCATCTGCCTGACTTTGAAGGCATGTTACACCTAAAGTGGTCAATTCACCCATCAGAGCGACAATGAATCTGGCTTTGTTTTGTCGATTGGCTAAGAATGAATGTTGGCTATTAGTTACAGCCATGCCAAGTTCAAACAGGATATCTGGGGCCACATTTTGGCCGGCCGTACGACGCGTTTGCTCTGCCAACTTTGTTAATAAGTATGGGTTACTGTACCCATCGAAGCAAATGATTGCTCCTGTGCCATAATTATTGAGAACATAACCTGAATAGTTATCATTTGGCCATATAACACTCTGTAATAAGTGACCGCCATCGACTACATAAAGTGGATTTTGTAGATCACCAATGGGGGTTGGATTGACATATGCTTTCAATGCATTGGCTAATACACTTTTGGTATTTTTACGCATTATACCATTCTCAAATATTGATGGTGGTTGCTTGCTGAATTCATGTTTTAGATGGTCCTTCATCTCAGAACGATTTTGTATCACACAGGTGACACGCATGAAGAGTGACATGGGGTTAATTTCCACTTGGTGGCCACGGATTTTTGCGCTGTTATTTGCTATGGCAATAGATATTGCTTTATCATTTCTCTTGAGCTTCGCATCAGTATAACTGATTCCAGTTAGTCTGCTCGCAGCTTCCTCCCCAACTTTTATGGCTAGATCAGCATTGGCAGTTTCTGGGGCCACTACGCCAGTAGCAATACAGACTAACTTATACTTGTTTTTCCCACTGTATGAGGATGGTGCATGCTGTGATAAGTAAGCCTTGAACTTGTTGAAATGTGCACCATCTCTTGCAGTTCCAGTTGCACGAAGGTCTTTATGCTGATCACTGGTAAGTGATTGTGTTCCAGTGAATGATTCCAGAGATTCGCATATTGGAGCAGTTTGGGGTAGGATGTGGACCATTTTAGCTTGTGTGCTCGCTGTTATACCCCGTCCATGAGCAATACCTCCTCTTGCCTTGAGCATTCTCATCAGGATCTGTTCTATAGTCTGATCTATAAATACCCCACACCAGAACCTATCTGATCTTCTTATTGTCCAGTACCCTCTGAGGTGAACTTCTTTATATTGGGACTCACTCATGATGCTCTGAAGTTCCTTCATTTGGTCAAGGTAGAGACGAGCTGATTTGGCATATGCAGTGTGACCTCCAGCATGGAAAATTGGAATCATCTTCACAATACAGTACAAGTGTAGCTCCCAGTCTCCGGTTTCTCTGCTCTAATGAAGAACAGTAGGATTCTAATCATTTTCATGTACTCTATCCATAGTTTGCAACAAACAAAAGTAGTAGAATATGATTCTTGCCTTTTTCCTTAGCCCTAAAAACATAAATTAAGTTGGAAACACGAACAAAGTTAAACTTGTTATTCATTTTTCACTCCAGAAAAGATGAAATTATTGTCTTAATGCATGAAATACAAAAAAATTCACTATTATAACTGACAGGTGGCGGCCATCTTGGATTTTTGGTCCTCATTCATTTAGCACAAGGGGGATATTTGGGGTCTTTACATATTTGAATTCAGTAGGTTTTGGAGTATTATTCCTGAAAAATCGGCTTTCTAAATTTTTTTCCATCATTTCACCAATTATAATTGACAGGTGGCTGCCATCTTGGATTTTTGGTCCTCATGCATTTAGCACAAGGGGGATTTTTGGGGTCTTTACATATTTGAATTCAGTAGGTTTTGGAGTATTATTCCTGAAAAAATCAGCTCTCTACATTTTTTTTTCCATCATTTCACCTAATGTTCCTGGGCTATGAGGCCCTTTGCGTCATGTGACGGTTGAGGAGACGATGGTGATGATGTTGATGACCTTAGGCGATACTGAAGATGACCCACGGTAGTTTCGGTAATTCTGCTTTTGTACGGGAGAGATAAGTGTGTGTATTGCTCTCTCTCTCTCTCTCTCTCTCTCTCTCTCTCTCTCTCTCTCTCTCTCTCTCTCTCTCTCTTAAGCCAATTCCCATTTGCTCCATGAGGATGCGGTTCCATGAGGTGGAAATCTTACATTTTCTTATTGATATTATCTGCAAAAGGTGTGAGGTTTAAGCCTGATATTTTTGACCAAAACATAATTATCAAGCAACGGGCTGTCTCGTTCTCTCACTCCTCAGTAGCCTTGGACAGGTACTCCAGAGCAGCTTGTAAAATTACTTACATACATACTTATACATAAAGAATGACAACTGTTGAAGTAAAAGTAAATTTGACAAGGGGTGAGAAGTCGAAAACAAACAAATGAATCTTCATTCTCAAAAAATGTCAATTTTCACAATTGTTTACATTTTAATGAAATAAAACAGTCCTTTTTGCAGCGACTTGGAAACTAGTGATAATGCAGTAAACCAGTTTTACGTGTTCAGAAGAGTCGCCTTTTATAAACTGTTTAGGGCGGGTTCGGAAAGGAAAATTAAAGTGATTTTAATTCAGTCTCATAATCTCACCACCTTTTACTCTTTATCATTAAAAAATATTCTGACCGTGACGAGATCGGAACGAGTAGAATAACATTCATTCAATTTATTCAGTTCATTTTTTTCTCTTAAAACATTTAAACAGATTTTGCCAAAAATACTCTATTTCACGAACCTTTGTATTTGAATGAGGAAGAAGTGAGTACTGAGATAATGAAGTAGAGAATCATCAAAAGAAAAACTTTTATTTCATCTGTCCAAAGAAGACACTTTTTTTGTCTTTGTTTTTTAGGCTCTCCATCTCCATCGACTCTTCAGAGTGAGATGAAAATAAAAGGAAAGAGAGAATCCTCCTGTAACAGAAATGACTGACGTTTCCGATCATTAGCCCAGAGCGAAGGTCATTCGGAAGTGCTGGCGCTTGAACGAACGTTAATGAAATGCAAACCTTATTCCTCTCTCGGTAATGCAATGGAGTGATATTCGCAGGAGGTAAGTAACGTCGTCATTGACATAGAATTAGGTGGAAATATATTGGAATTCAAATCTGGATGTGGGCAAGTTGCCGTTAGTTGCATCGATACGATTGGCAAAATTAAACTACGATACTGTTATTGGATAATGATATATGTATCACAGACTTATTTTCTCTTAAGTTTTCAAATAAAATGGCATATTACTCACTTGGATGTCTAGTGATACACGTATAGACCAATAAAATATATATATATATATATATATATATATATATATATATATATATATATATAGTATATATACTATATATATATATATATATATATATATATATATATATATATATATATATATATATATATATATATATATAATACACATACATACATATATATATATATATTAACTTTATCACATACACAATTGTTCTGTGCATTAGTAAATTTGGACCATCTGGATGGTATTATTGGTTTCAGTCCACATTATCAAGTATTGTACCCTTGATAATGTGGACTGTTTGTCCCTTTTTAATAAAAACTCCAATAGATACCATCCAGTTTGAATGAGGTCCCCCTTTAGTAAATGTATATATATATATATATATATATATATATATATATATATATATATATATATATATATATATATATATATATATATATATATGAATGTTTGTATGTTTAGAGCTATAGAAAACCCGTTTGACCGATCTAGACAAAATTTAGCACATGGCCATCATTTGATCTAACTTAGATAAGAGGGTATGTTTCCAATCCTTACCCCCTTCCCCTTCCCCCATCTGCCTTCCCCTTCCCTTTGTAACTTATGTGCTAACTGCATGACCGATCTAGACATGATTTGGAATGTGGCCATCATATGACCCAACTTATATAATAGGGTACGTTTCACACCCATACCCCCTTCCCCATCTCCCTTCCCCCTTCCCTTTGTAATTACATGGTAACTGCTTGGCCGATCTAGACAAAATTTGGCACGTGGCCATCATTTGACCTAATAGGTTAGGTTTCAAACCCTTAGCCCCCTCCCCATCCCCCTTCCCTTTGTAACTCATGTGGTAACCATTTGACTGATTTAGACAAAATTTGGCACGTGGCCATCATTTGACCCAACCCAGATAATAGGGTAGGTTTTAAACCTGTACTACCTTCCCATTCCCCTTCCCCATCCCCTTTCCCCTTCCCTTTGTAATAACTGTTTGACCGATTTGGGCAAAATTTGGCATGTGGCAATCATTTAACTCAACTTAGATAACAGGGAAGGTTTCAAATCCGTACCCCTCTTCCCCCATTCCCTCCCCCTTCCCTTTGTAACTTATTTGGTATATAAACTCTACGGGTTTATCATACCTCATTTCATGTACGACATACCATAGAAATATATTCTTGAAAATGCTTTTCTTCCCTGTGATTGATTCTGCATCAAGGTTTGCGTTTAGTGGAGGTTGCGTTTAGGTTTAGGGGTGTGCTTAGGTTTAGTGGGGTTGTTTGAGTTAAGTGGGGTGTGTGTTTAGGTTTAGTGGGGGTTAAATTGGACAGTCACCTCAGTATTTTCTGGATAACATGGACAGTCACCACAGTAATACCTGGATGAAATGAACAGTCAGCACAGTAATACCTGGATCTAAAGGACAGTCAGTACAGTAATCCTTGGATAAAAGGGACAGATAGTACTGTAATACCTGGATAAATAGGACAGTCACCACAGTTTTTACCACCTGGATAAAAGGGACAGTCCACACAGTAGTACCTGGATAAATGGGACAGCCACCACTGTAATATTTGGATAGAAGGGACAGTCACTACAGCAATATCTGGATAAAAGGGACAGACAGAACAGCAATGCCTGGATAAATGGAGCAGCCACCACAGAAATACATGGGAGACAGTCACCACAGGAATGTCTGGATAAATTGGACAGTCACCACAATAATACCTGGACAAAAGGATCCATCAGCACAGTAATACCTGAATAAAAGGGGGCAGGCAGCACAGTAATACCTGGAAAATGGGACAGTCACCACAGTAATAACTGGATAAAAGGGACCGTTACCACAGTAATGTCTGGATAAAAGGGACAGTCAGCACAGTAATCCTTGGATAAATGGGGCAGTCAGTGCAGTAATGCTTGGGTAAAATAGACAGTCACCACAGTAATACCTGGATAAAAGGAACAGCCAGTGCAGTAATACCTGGATAAAAGGGACGGTCAGCATAGTAATACTTGGATGTCAGGAGAATAACACTTGGATAGAAGGGACAGTCACCACAGTAATAACTAGATAAATGGGACAGTCACTACAGCTGTAACTGGATAAAAGGGACAATCAGTATAGTAATATCTTGATAAATGGGAGAGTCGGTACAGTCGTACCTGGATAAAAGAGACAGTCACCACAGTAATACCTGGATAAATGAGACATTTAGCACCATAATATTTCGATAAAAGTGATAGTCAGCACAGTAATTCCTGGATAAAAGAGACATTCAGTACAAGGAGGTGCATAAAAATTTTTCTGAGTTCTTTTTATATATATTTATATATCTATATATATATATAATATATATATATATATATATATATATATATATATATATATATATATATATATATATATATATATATATATATATATATAAATGGATGTATGTATGTATGTGTGTGTGTGTGTGTGTGTATGTTCCAGCATAGCTCTGAAACGTACTGAGTAATTTCAACCAAACTTAGCATACAAATGACTAACTATCTAGAATTCAGCACTGTGGGTATAAGACATCACTATCACCAAAGGGCACCAAAGGGGATGGGGGTGGCAAGGGCTTCCCTGAAACGGGGCTGTTCTGACCATGAAATGGGCTGGTTATGCCTGTAGACTTAAACTAAATAAACTTTACGAATTTATCCTGCCTAATTTCAGTATACATATGACTTACTATCTGGCAAAGAATACTGTGGGGATAAGATATCAATGCTACCAAAGGGGTTTGGGTTGGGAAGGGGGTGACAGAGAGAGAGAGTGAGAGGGAGAGGAAGTGAGAGAGAGAGTAGTGAGGGTGTTAGGGAGAAGAAAGAGGGAAAGAGACAAGGAGGGTTTGAGAGAGAGAGAGAGAGAGAGAGAGAGAGAGAGAGAGAGAGAGAGAGAGAGAGAGAGAGAGAGAGAGAAAGTTATTGATTGTCAATCAGAGTTATCCCAGGCAACACTAGGTTGGTCAGCTAGTATTTACATACATACACATATATATATATATATATATATATATATATACATATATATATATATATATATATATATATATATATATATATATATATATATATATATATATATATATATATATATATATATATATATATATATATATATATATTATATATATATATATATATATATATATATATATATATATATATATATATATATATATATATATATATATATATATATATATATATATATATATATATATATATATATATATATATATATATATATATATATATATATATATATACATATATATATATATATAATGTCCGAGGGATACTTACCTGATTCTGCTGAATGCAACGGATGAATGCATGGAGTTTCTTTTATTTATTACACATCTGACTCAATATTAGGACAAGTCGTAGACAAACAAAGGAAAGCTATAGCTTAGGGCCTTTTCATGTGAGGGAAAATTATGTAAACTCAAGGGTTCTCTTAACTAATTATATTTACATAGCAAACACAGATCAGAAGAATGACGATTTACTGGGCAGGTAATAAGGGCCAGATACAATAATAAATCCTACACAGAATAAATATTCTACTCTGAAGATGTCTTTATAACAGGAAATGTCACAGTCAGTGGGGTAGAAGGGGGACTGCACATGGATATAGCCGAGAGATTCCACACTTGAGGCCTATCTGCAAAATATGCAAGACATTTACTTGCAAAAATAATACGACGCTCAAAAGGACACTGAAGAATGCTCAGATGGTGACAAATAACTCAGTTCAACACTAATGCATGATTACATTAACACTGAGTGCTCCAACACAAATTACTGAAGGTGATCACACAACGGAAAATAAATGAAATATTAGACAGAGAAATAACAGGAATCGTGACTGGCTAAGAAACCTTATTCCGGCACATTACCTTCATCAAGATAACGGTGCCCTCATTCGATAGGGCGCTGGTGATGGAGGAGGGAATTATAATGCCACTACAAAGTATACTGGTTCAAGCCCCAGGGTCAAACATGTGGAGGGTTCTAGGGGACAGGCAAGGGTAATGACATCTGTCCTCGGTGGTGTTCAGAGCTATTCTCTCTCTCGATTTCTGTCGCTGGAAGAGTTCGAGGACATCCTCCATGCTAGTGGCTTTCAGAGATTCTAGCCATCATTTTAGGCACTGGGTCTTTTTAGATCCACTCAGACCAGTTTGGCTGGTTGCTTGGGCATATCTCTCCACCTGTCCCTCCAACGTTCAGGAGTTATTTCAAAAGCCTTTATGATGGCTTTGCGGACAAGGGCAAGATTTCCTTGATCCTCAGGGGGGAGAGCATTGAATGCCGTGGCACACTTCCCTTCAAGGTGCTTTCCCAGGATCAGAGACACTTCTGCAGTAGAGGGCTGACAGGTCGTCAGGACCTTTTCAACATGGTTGAGCCAGGCTTCAGGCTCAGCTTTGTCCCAGTTTCTGATGAGGGTGTCTGTACTGCTGAGGGTTGAGTGAGGAGAGGGTGTTGGTGTGTTGTGCATGTCGTGAGCTGCCATTGCAAGCTGATGAGCTCTTTCTTTCTACTTCTCCTGTCTTTCTTTCTCCTTCTTTTGTCTTCCTGCCTCTTCTTGTTTCTCCTAGGCTATTCTTTCTTTCTCCTTCTCCTGCCTTTCTTTCTCTGTCTTCTGTCTTCCTGCCTCTCTTTCCACCTTGGCATTGTCCTTATAGTCCCATGTCCTTTCCTGCGGCATGTAGAACTTGAAGTCCTCAATTTGCTGGGCTCTGGATGTCGCAGACATCTTGTGATAACACTTATATGGGTGTGACCCGTTAGAAAATCAATATGTCTGAAAGATGCAGGGTATCTCGAAAGACTCAAGGTGCCCCGAAGGACTCAGGGTGTCTCGGAAGATGCAAGGTGTCTCAGAAGACTCAGGGTGTCCCGAAGGACTCAGGGTGTCCCGAAGGACTCAGGGTGTCTCGAAAGACTTAAGGTGTCCCAAAGGACTCAGGGTTTCTTAGAAGACTCAAGGTGTCTTGAAAGACTCAAGGTGTCCCAAAGGACTCAGAGTGTCTCGAAAGACTCAAGGTGTCCCGAAGGACTCAGGGTGTCTTGAAAGACTCAAGGTGTCCTGAAGGGCTCAGGTATCTCAGAAGACTCAAGGTGTCTGGAAAAACTCAGGGTGTCTCGGAAGACTCAAGGTGTCTGAAAGGCTCAGGGTGTCTTGAAACACTCAGGGTGCCTTGAAAGACTCAAGGTGTCTGAAAAGAGTCAGGGTGTCTCTGAAAGACTCAGGGTGTCTCGAAAGACTCAGGGCGTCTCAAAAGACTCAGGGTGTCTGAAAAGACTCAGGGTGTCTGAAAAGACTCAGGGTGTCTCAAAGGACTCAAGGTGTCTGAAGACTCAGGGTGTCTGACAGACTCGGAGCTATTCTGAGTGAACAGGATCAATATGTCTGTCGAGACTCAATGTTGTTCGAAATGAACAGATTCAGGCTGTCTGAATAGACTCAAGTTGTCTGAAAAGACTCAGTTGTCTGAATAGACTCAAGTTGTCTGAAAAGACTCAGTTGTCTGAAAAGACTCAGTTGTCTGAAAAGACTCAAATTTCAGGTGTCTGAAACACTCAATTGTTCAGAAATGAACGAGGATTAATATGTCTGAATAAGACAAATCTCAGGGTGTCTGAAAACTCAATTGTTCAGAATGAACGAAAATTAATATGCCTGAATAAGACAAATTTCAGGGTGTCTGAAAAGACTGTTAAAAATTAATATGTCTGAATAAGACAAATCTCAGGGTGTCTGACAACTCAATTGTTCAGAATGAACGTGAATTAGTATGTCTAAATAAGACAAATTTCAGGATGTCTGAAAAGACTGTTAGAAATTAATATGTCTGAATAAGACAAATCTCAAGTTGTCTGAAAAGACTCTCAGGTAAAATTAATGTCTGAATAAGGCAAATCTCAGGGTGTCTGAAAAGACTTAGTTAAAATTTAATATGTCTGAATAAGACAAATTTCAGGATGTCTGAAAACTCAGTTGTTCAGAATGAATGAAAATTAATATGTCTGAATAAGAAAAATGTGTCTGAATAAGACAAATCTCAAGTTATCTGAAAAGACTCAGTTGAAAAGTAATATGTCTGAATAAGACAGATTTCAGGATGTCTGAAAACTCAGTTGTTCAGAATGAACGAAAACTAATATGTCTGAATAAGACAAATCTCAAGTTGTCTGAAAAGACTTAGTTAAAATTTAATATGTCTGACTAGACTTGGTGGTTCTTAATGAACGAAAATTTAGCCCAAGCTAATGTAAGCCTTTATGTATATCTTATGTTGCGGAGAGATGCTGCAGAACTAATAAAAAAAAAAAAGGCTTTGGGGGTTATACACTTGTGGTGTGTAAAGGAAATTTTCCTTGCTCTTAAATAATTTTTAAACGTGGTGTAATTAAAACAGTACATCGATCCTACTGAATATTAAAATCTCCAACGCACCAGTATAAGACAAAAATGCTTAATCTTATAACATGCATGGGGCAGTCTAGACGGCCGAGGTTATGCATGGGGAAGGAAAGGAATTGTTATGCTCCATTATCAAAACAAACCTTAGCTCGCACGTGACTAATAGTACTCCAATGTTTACTTCTGGTCTCGTGACATCTGCTGTCAATGGGTGAGTCAGGCGGATGGTTGGGGTGGAGGTGGGTTCTCTTGACCGGGTGCCTGGCTTTTTACCTGGGCCTGCCCTTTTTTTCACGCTTGGGCCTCCCACAGTAATGAATGAACGAGGAAATTCTAGCTGATATATATTTGTCAATAAATAAATTTACAGGAATACTACAACTCGCTGAGTAATATCCTACTCAGTTAAAGAATTAAAGGTTTATTACTTTCAAAAATGCAGCGATGTGCAAAGACGTGTGGATAAGAATTAGCGAGCGAGAGAAAGGGATTTATATACAGGAGCTGTGCTACAGTTTTTATAACAATGGAATTTCCAATGGAACTCACAAGTCAAAGATGGCGGATGGTTAGAGATGGGCCCACGTGGCCTGGAATTGAAGATTCCGTGTCGGAATCCACTATTTTCTCGTCTTGAGAGCGGAGATTTAGATTCCTAAATACTTCCTAGCTTTTCCTATCGATCAAGAGAGAGAGAGAGAGAGAGAGAGAGAGAGAGAGAGAGAGAGAGAGAGAGAGAGAGAGAGAGACAGAGAGAGAGAGAGAGAGAGATAAATTTAGCGATGATAAAATAGCTGGAGTCAAAGCCTTGGTGGTCGCCTACAGTGAGCCCATCTGAGAATTCGGGACTTTCAAATTGTACTTATCGTGTCGACGAAGGAATAGGGGTTCTATTTCTTTTATTAATTCTTCGACTGAGTTGTTCCCTAGCTTCCTATTCTTAAAACATGCAGCTAATATGCGATAGCACAAAAATCTCGTTGAATTGTTCATACACTCTCTCTTCTCATGAACTAATTTGGCATGCACGTGGTCTGTCAATTACCTAAGGCTGATTACAGTCACTTTTTTGCACCTAGCATAAACCTAAACAAAATATTTCGACATGTACTTACGCTGTGGAACTGGCTCTTCTCATGTGCTTAAAAAATGGAGGGCGTATGATATCAGGGTCGCCTCTATTTATGCAGACCAGCTAGCAGTTGCTATTTCGCTGATAACTGCAAAGCAATTGCATACTTGGCAAGGTACGCCAGTTGCTACGAATGCCCGAGGGATACTTACTTGATTCTGGGCAGTAACGGATGGACACAGGGAGTTCCTTTTATTAATTGCACAGCTGACTCAATATTAGGACAATTCATAGACAAACAAAGGAAATCTATGGCTTAGGGCCTTCTTCAAGTGAGGGAAAATTACGTAAACTCAAGGGTTCTCTTAACTAATTATATTTACATAACAAACACAGATCAGAAGAATGACGAATTACTGGGCAGGTAATGATAAGGGCCTGCAAAAATAATGAATCCTACACAGAATAAATATTCTACTCCGAAGATGTCTTCATAAAAGGAAATGTCGCAGCCGGGGTGGTAGAAAGGGGACTGCACATGGATATAGCCGAGAGATTCCACAGTCGAGGCCTATCTGCAAAATATGCAAGACAGTTACTTGCAATAATAATAATAAGATGCTCAAAGGGAAACTGAGGAATGCACAGATGGTGCCAAATAACTCAGTTCAACAATAATGCATGATTATGTTAACACCGAATGCTCCAACACAAATTACCGAAGGTGATCACACAATGGAAAATAAATGAAATATTAGACAGAAATAACAGGAATCATGACTGGCTAAGAAACCTTATTCTGGCACATTACCTTCGTCAAGATGACGGTGCCCTTGTTTGATAGGGTGCTGGTGATGGAGGAGGGAATTATAATACCACTACAAAGTATACTGGTTCAAGCCCCAGGGCTGAACACGTGGATGGTTCAAGGGGGCAGGCAAGGTAAGGACATCTGTCCTTGGTGGTGTTCGGAGCTATTCTCTCTCTTGATTTCTGTTGCATTGTCTATAAATAAACCTTCGGGTGTTACGCATCGCGTCTCTTGTAGATGGAGCAAAGGTCAGCCTTCATCACATTTTCTATAGTGACCGCATGGCATCTGTTAACCCTCGTGGGGGAGTTCAGGATAGGGTGGGGCGTTTCTCTTTTTGGACCCCTCCCTTGCCCATTGTCTGTCACCAAGGAAGGCATCTGGAACAAGGCCTCAAGGCAGTCACTTTGAACAGAGGGTTTAGGCTTAACCATTTTGGGGAACGAAGGAGAGAGTTTATGAAGGGGCGAGTGGAAGCCCACAGTTCTAGTAATTAATAATTGAAATTAATTTTTATTTCTTTCTTAATTATGTTACAGATGTAAAAATGGGTGAGGTTGCGTGGAAAAGAGGCCCAATCCATTAAAATATATATTATAATGAAATAACGTAAATTCATTTCTTGCATACCGATTTATTTAAATTAAGTACATTTATTATTAGTTGTGTCCAGTTTTAAAAATTTTGTTTTCGTTTGTCATTTGACTCTTGAAGGCTGGACTTGGGTATTTTCACCTCTCCACAACAGTTGTTTTGTGTTAATAGATACATCACCCATGCGAGAATGTTTCTATTTTCGTGCATGTTGGTGATGGTTTGGCTGTTTGCCGCCCGCTGCCGACTCAACACGCATGTGACGTAGAGTCTTTGGATGTTGCCTCCAGTTTCAGTGTACATTGGTCCCACTTTAGAGGATGTTTTAGCACCTTTTTCTTCTGAAGGCAGATACTCAAGATTTACGTCTGTGACACTTCCTTGGCACCCCTTCTGCTTGTTTGGAGACGCCTATTGGTGGTGTAAACTACTTTCCCACCCTATGAGTTGTATGCTGTGTTGGCAACTTCATTTATTGACTCTGGTCGTAGGTGGCACCCCCACCCTTATGCCAAGCTTTACTCTTGTGCCCTGCCGACTGTCCTGTGTGGTGTTGCTACACCTTTTGTCTGCCCTCGCCTTCAGCCTGCTAACATCCCGGGATCGTTACGGGGCCTCCCAGTGCCGAAGAAAAGCGTAAGATCCGCTTGATTGTGTTTAGAAACTTTTCTTACCTTTTCCTCTTTCGGACGCTCTGTGTACACCGTATTAAGTGTGGACTGGATTCAAAGACGAGGCTCCACTGTAGCACTCAGCTGCTTATATTTGTCAAAGGACGATTTATCGATCGACAGTATATTCGTATATATATATCTCCATTTATGGATTAGAATACGTTTAAAGTATGTTTTTGTAAATGTATTTCGTTAATAGTTTAATTAGGCTTAAGGATATTTTCTATTGTTTCTCCTTCTATTGTGTGTTAGCGTAATTTGCGTCCACGTGCAATTGTTGTTTTTTTTACCTTCTACTTATTCCTGTCCATTTGTCTTGAGTGAAAGTTAGCTAGGCGAATGGTGGTTATGTTTGTGTAATGTTTTGCGAGTGTGTCTTTTCCTCCCTCGTTCCAGTTTTCAAGGGAGTTTTTTGTAGTTAATGTTGGGTTGTTGTAATTCGTTCCTAGTGTGTTCTTGACTTCCTCCTTTTGAGATTTTTGCCTTGAATTGTTTATTATTGACAGTGGCCTATGAGTATCATCATGGTACGAGCTAATAATCAGGAAACAGGAACCTGAACGTACCAGGAATCCATGAGATCTGCGGTTCCTTACAATATGTATAATATATATAATATATATAATATGTATAATATATATAATATATATAATATATATAATATATATAATATATATAATTTATATAATTTATATAATTTATATAATTTATATAATATATATAATTTATATAATTTATATAATATATATAATATATATAATTTATATAATATATATAATTTATATAATATATATAATTTATATAATTTATATAATATATATATATGTATATATATATATATATATATATATATATATATATATATTTATATATATATATATATATATATATATATATATATATATATATATATATATATATATATATATATATATATATATATATATATATATATATATATATATATTATATATATTATAAATATATATATATATATATATATATATATATATATATATATATATATATATATATATATATATATATATATATATATATATATATATATATATATATATATATATATATATATATATATATATATATATATATATATATATATATATATATATATATATATATCTATATTGTAAAGATTAGCGCCAAAATACGCTATGAAACTGTTCTCCTTTCATGCTTTGGGTTGGTTTTGAAGGGTATAGGGGCTCAGAGATTATAATAGTTGGGGACAGTAATTTTGGTTTTGCACTGTTTTCTTTGGTACAGGGAAAGAAAATCGTTTTATGATATCGGCGACCTGGGTCAGGACATCGCCCCCTACCCCCTGTCCAGAAGCAATAAAAGGTCAGGGCCAGGACAGCTCTCTCTCACACGCGGTCGCTAGTTTGCCGAGAACAAGTTAAGTCTCGGCAGTCTTGCCCCTGCCCTCCGTTTTACGTGGAGCCCATCGCCGCCCTTTGTGCCCCGTGTTCCATTCCACGTGGCCTTAGAAGATCAGGGGATTGCAAGTCTCCCAAACGCGAGCTGACATTAAACGGCGGCCTTTTCATCATCCCAAGGGCGCCCTTTTCCGCCCCAATCTACGATGGAAGCAGTCTGAGGGGAGGCCCTTTGTCCACGCTCCCACACGTGGTTCTCGGCAGAAGACGTCGTCATACGCCCCTACAAATGTGGTAATGTACCCAAAAATGCTAGTCACGATTACTTAGCCCTTTTGCATTTATTAATTTCTGGGCCTATAACTTTGTGTTCCCTGATATTCCTTGGTTTGCCAGGCCCACGTGTTCACAGCTCCTTTCCTCTGAGTCACAAGTAATAGTCCTTTATCAGTGCACCCCGAGTAATTCAATCCCAAATTCCAGCATTAGATGTAACGGGGTCCTAATATCGTTTCAGGAAGACGCATGTAGCAGAATTATCCTTGGTCCGTGTTCCTGGCATTCCCTAAGCTCCCCCTTTTACGGCAGTAATTTACCGTGTTTTCAGTTAATTTTCCTTTGACCTTGTGTGCTATCAAATATAACTATTTTTATATCCATATATATACTTCCCTAGTGAAGAGCCCTCCGCTCCGTGTACTTCTTTTTTTTGTTTGTGTTTTATATGTCCTGGGTATCACAAGGCCATTTTCGAGTAAAGTAATAATTGTGGAGTCATAAGATCCATGCACCAGGAAACATATAAAAATATATATATATATATAATATATATTATATAATTATAAATATATATATATATATATATATATATATATATATATATATATATATATATATATATATATATATATATATATATATATTATATATATATATTATAATATATATATATATATATATATATATATATATATATATATATATATATATATATATATATATATATATATATTATATATACAGTATTATAATATATATATAAATATATATACAATATATGCAATATTATATATATATAATATAATATATATATATATAATATATATATATATATATATATATATATATATATATATATATATATATATATATATATATATATATATATATATATATATATATATATATATATATATATATATATATATATATATATATATATATATATATTATATATACAGTATTATAATATATATATATATTACAAATATATATATTATATATATATATATATTATATTATATATATATATATATATATATATATATATATATATATATATATATATATATATATATATATATATATATATATATATTATATATAAAATATATATATATATATTATAATATATATATATATATATATATATATATATATATATATATATATATATATATATATATATATATATATATATATATATATATATATATATATTATATATATATGTGTATAGCATCGAGTTAGGGGAGAAGGAGAATTCCTTTACTTCCTTTCAGTGTACTTTATTACGCTGACGCTTCAGGACCATGTGTCCCATTTTCAAAGCTGTAAATTAAAAAGAGAACAGAATTAAAAAAAGACTCTGATTTAAAAGACGAGAAAAAACTTTTCACATAAAAGTATAAAAAGAACATGACAGAAAGGAACAATGGTTACCAAATAGTGCTGAAGGCAAAAGCTGAGTGACACTCAGGGTCAGGTTTGGTTCCAACGGAAACTCACGAGAGGTATAGAGGTGTTGACGTGGACTGAGTATTTAATTGGGGAACTAGTTGTTTGATAAAAAGAAATTCTAGTATTGAAAGTTGGTGGTCATTCGGAGCTTTGCCTATTATTTCAAAACCCTTATAATTGATATTATATTTGCATTTTTCCCGTTGTCTCTTATGCATGAAAATTCGGGGTTTGATAATTTAGCGCCCGTTCGGTAACTTACGCCACGATGAGAGTCTAGTCTCACCTTCACGAGTGGAGCTCACGTACTTCCCCAGGTCACAACTGGGGCAATTAAACAGGTATATGACTCCTGAGGTCATCAAAGGGTGCAGACTTTCTTTATATTTAACCAGGACTTGATCGTCGTTGGATTATTAGGTATTAGTTTCAATTCGACAGCCGGTAGATATTTGTTTATTATTATATATATATATATATATATATATATATATATATATATATATATATATATATATATATATATATATATATATATATATATATATATATATATATATATATATAAAGTTGCACAGTCTCCCAAATTAGAATTGGCAGTTTCATAATTTTTCGACCACCTGCCTGACTGTCACTATGTTGCCATTAGTTTCATTTAAATAAATACTTTAATTTTTATATTTTTAACTTTTGTTTAAATATTGTATTCACAATTAGCTTGTTTTTCGCCTCACCGGTGGTTCGCATGTTAAGCAAGATATTTAACAATTGTTTTTCTTTACATGGTTTGTGGGTGTCGTGCGGCCTTGTGAAAGCTCCTGTTGGAGAGGAAGGTTACTCTGTTTCTGGATCTTCACCAGAGGTGCAGAACTTGCCTGCCTTTGATGCTGCTTGTGATTATAACCTGCTTGTTGGCTGTGGCAGCCCGATTATTCTTGGATCCACCTTGCCCTGGAGTTGCAAGGATTTAGCTGCCCTTTATCCTTCAGCACCACTGATCCGGTATCACTGTCGTTGGGACCTCTCTTGTCCAATATAATATAATTATTTATTGATTAATAATGTGTGATCACGGTCTCTAGTCCACTGTCGACATTTTGTGGACCTGTTGTTCACCTATTATACACCTTTGCCTGAGTGGATCCTGTGATACCCGGCCACCGGGAGAGTCTCCCCTGACATTTGGGAGGAATTAATTAACCACTGAGGAGTTATTAGTGTATTGAATTTAGTGTGTATCATATTAGGGTATTCTATCTTTTGGCTTTCCTCCTCCTTTCTGGACCCCCTTCCTTTTTTGGTGTAAGTGTGTTGAGATCTGCCTTTAATTGTGTAAGTGTTGTTTATAACTAAGGGTGTGTGATTTTTCATTGATTTCATGTATACTGAGGTTCAGGAATAACTTCTGTCTGGAGATTTATGTATTAATTATTAACATTTTCTGACTGTTTTTGTATCCCCCCATAATTAATTTTGGCACACATTGTTATTATTTTTTAGCTATTCCACTGATTGTGGACTTAGCTGGTATTTAAGCGAACACATTTGGTAAGAGAAATTAGCTGGTATTTAAGAGAAATTCTTTTTTAGTGACCGTCAAAGAAGGACGTCACACTAACGCACGATTCATGTCTAATTAATCTGTTTTCAGTTCGAAGATAGAAGAAATTTTATGTAATGACGTTGAAAACGGCCACTGTAATCTTTAGAACATCATGTTATATTATTGAGTAAAGCTTTTTCCATATAAGAAAACTGACTTGAACGAAACGTCATATCACAACCACTGACCGTCACATAAATTACTAAGTAGATAGGAGACAGCTATCACTAGTAGTATCGCATAAACATAGTCTTTATATTATCATTTCAATATAAAGTTGATGGTCGTTGAACGATTCCATTTGTTAAATATTACAGAAAACATTGGAAACTCACAAAAGTTCCTGTTAGAGAGATATCAAGAAGGCTTAATACACCGAAGAGAACCATACATAGATGGATCAAATTGTTTACAGAACGGCAGAATTTAGAAAATAGGCCTAGAAGTGGAACTCCTCGAAGCACCACAAGAGAGCAAGACAATATGATTGTTGCAGCTGTCAAAGAACAACCCCTGATTACAGCAGTTGCTGTAAAACAGCAGCTTTGACTGCAAATATGTGTGCAGACTGTGCAGAGCAGGTTTCATGGGGCAGGAATGCACAGGATTCCGGCAAGGAAACCATTGCTAACGTAACAGCATAAAGATGAAAAAAATGGGATTTGGCCCGCAATAACTTCCAGAAGGTGCTTCTTTCTGAGATTCAGTTATTTTCTGTGATGAAAAAATCTTCACATCTGATGCTCATGGACAGCTCCATTGTTGGCTCTCAAATAAAACTAGGTAAGTCTAGTGAAATTTAAACTGACTTATTCATAAACTATGAAGCACGCCTGTTGCCTTCAACATCAACCTGTTTATTCCTATCATAAACTGATATTTAGTATATACATGAGTGCATTACGTTATATATAAAAAAAACTGATGCAATTCGACTAGTGCAAGATGAAAAAAGAAACTTGTTATTTTGTCTTTATTATTGTATATGTCCTAGAAAAGCTGAGAAATGACGATTTTGCATTATTTTATCTTTATCTGTGTTTAATTGGGATTATATGTTCAATTATCCTAATAGTTGTCTTGATATATAATTTCAAATGATCAGTACCTATATGCATCTAAGACTCAACTGCCCCCTCCAAGACAGTTGTCCCCCCCAGCAATTATCTGTGTTTAGCATGTTTTCTTTTAAATTACAATCATAAATATATAAAATCTTCATAAATATTACTGATCTTTGTCTGTCTTGATATGAGATAAAAATTTCAATTCATATTTTTTCTGAAATACCTTGCTCAGTGGCTTCAAAAACACATAAAATAGCTAAAAAATACTCAGCATTAGGCCCCTTATTAGCAAACTCTTTATGCCCCCCCAAACAAAAATCTGAAATGACCCCCTGGGCTAGTGGTTTTCACTCAACCGCAACCCCTCATGATACGTAGGGTTATCGTATTTTCATCAACCAAAGACATTACAAAAGGAATCTATATTCACTATGACGGTCCCCAACCTATCTACACGTTTTTATTTATTCCTCCTTCTAAATCTGTTAGACATTTTTTCCTTTGACGGGTCACAAGTTTATCTGAAAACACGATTTTTTTGCTATTCATTTCTGCTCCCAAATCTGTTAGGTCTTTTTACTTTGACGGGTCCAAAGTCTATTTGCAAACACGATTTTTCGCTGTCGTATACACACACTGAACACTGGAACATTGTTGGGTGACTGACTGCTTGTCCTGAACATTCTGGAATATTTTCCTGACTGACCGGTACGCCCACGACAAGGCCTCAAATCCGAGATGAGTCCCGGCCAAACCGCGACGTATGGTATCCCTAATCACTAATGTCCTGGTACAAAAATACCACTGCACTGTAATAAATTTGCTACTTGGATTAAAAAGATATTATTATAAATATTTCTGTTAAATAAGTTAAATTTTAGACTGTTTTGGCCTGATGATCAGGTGTTGCTTCGTGTAGCGGCGCTCAAGTTGAAGAAAGTCAAAACATATCCTCGCTCAAGAACGATCTCGCGACCGCAGAAAAAAGGCTGGCGACCCCCAGGTTAAAAGCCTCTGCTATAGTCTGTTAGGAAACATTATAATTTTCATTTATAGAGTATAATTCACAAGATAGGTCTATGTTATAACAGATATAAAAACAGAAGAAAATATGTCTTTGTAAACTGGTAGGCCTAGTGTTCTCTTCTTTTTTTTTGTATAACTAACTACTCTCCATTGAATTGTCTATCAATTAAAATAATATTTTCTATCGACAAGTGTTGAAAATAACATCGCACCTTCAAGGCATAATGGCAGAATATCAGCTGGGTTATTGGGATGGATAGGCTGCCAGTGGACCGAGAGAGCTAATTGCCATTGATGAGCGTCTGAACAGCAATCAGTATATCGAAATTTTACAGGACATTTTAGTACCCTCAGTTCGAAAACTATTATTGCCGTATCCCATGCCAATATATATCGCCATGGATAATTCTGCGGTCCACAATGCAAAGGTTGTAAAGCAATGGTATGTACCAGCAAAACCAGACGTGGTTCGAATTTATTAGCCTGCCAAGTCTGCAGATTTGAACCCAATAGAAAACTTATGGGCCTACATGGCCCAACAATGGGATATCAATCGTGCTAATACCAAAGAGAACCTTATAAAGCTTGCATAGATATTTAGGAAAACTGAAGGCCGAAGAGGGAAGCAGCAAACATTTGCGAAGTCCTCGTTGCATCAGTGCTCAATAGGATAAGACGAGCGCTGGATGCACGAGGATCCTATACAAAGTTTTAATGAGTTATGCTGCCTTTTCTATATGGCTAATTTTATTCTTGTTATTAATTTAACAGTCTTAATTTGTATTTAACTTGGTTACAGCTCATTTCCTTCTCTAACATTTTTCTTATTCATGTGAATCTGTACATACATATAGGACTATGTTATGACTGAATTCCTGCTTAATTCATCTCACACAAAAACATGCATATGTATATATATATATATATATATATATATATCTATATATATCTATCACACACAAACACACATGCATATTTACATTTGTTAGCTTTATCTGTATTTGACTGCACACACATTTCTACATTTTTTCCTTATATATATACACACACATACATACACACATACATACATATATATATATATATATATATATATATATATATATATATATATATATATATATCGAGAGAATAGAGAAAAACGTATTTTCGAAGTGGAAATATCCTATTTCCATTTGGGTCAGTACGAAAGGACCATAAACTCATAAATCTCCCAGCCTGTCACAACAAGTCGCCAACCATATCTTCAAGAACACACCAGCACTAACGAGGGCTAAGAGAAATTACATCTGGCCTGCCCTGGAAATCCACGAGGGTCCAAAGTGTGGGAAAACACACTCACCCCCCTTGACTTCGAAGGAGAGGCCAAGGAAATAAGCCACGCCCACAGGTCAAGCCTAGATGTTTTGGCCAATCAAATGCCATCAGTGCCAGAGACCTAGAGACATCCTACAAGGAGCAAATACCCAATAATCAACAGGAATTCCTTAAAACACACCTCCAAAAGTTGGAATGAAAGCAGCGCCCAGAATATGACGTCATGGTTGACACAAGGGAAAATGAGAGATATAAGGACAGGCAGACAGGAAACAGGGCAGAGTCGAAAGGGGGAAAAGAGCAGAGTGTAAGCAGAGTGGGAAGATAGAGAGAGAGAACTATTCCGAAGTGTGGGGAAGCAGAAAGAAACCGAAGGACATAAAGAGAAGAAGTGTGTTAGTGCGTAATTGACTCTCAAAATCTTAGTACCCTTAATCTAATTCGTTTAGTCTCTCGAAACCATTATCTTAAAGTCTCGAACCATTAAGAAACAGTTAAGAAACTATAGGTGGAACTGTAAGACAAGAAGTGCAAATAAAGAAGAAACGGGAACAATCAATCATTTTCCCTTTAACCCTAGTAATTTATAATTTAATAACTGTTTTTTTAAAGAACCACTTGTTCCTGCTACAAATAACTTCCACACCGCCACCCCGGTTGCGCTACCTTAGAGTTGGGTCCTTTGAAGGAAAAAAACAGGGTCCGACAATAGCTGGTGGCCAGCGGTGGATATCAACAGCTGGCGTCGAGCAGTGGGATAACAAGAGCTAGGCGGGATAAAAAAGCTGCAGCCGATGGCGATCGGTGAGATTTCAACAGCTAAGTGAGGTAACAGCGGGTGTACAGGTAGTGATCACGAACAGTTGGCGAAACAGTGAGGTGAGATAAACAATTGAAAGTAGAATAAACAAGTGATCGAAGAAAAACACCAAAGACAAAACATAACATACGCCACTCTGCAAAGAAGAAAATAAAACACGCCACACGCAAACACACATAGCGCTACAACAAAGCGGAAGACTACGCCGCAGAGAGAGAGAGAGAGAGAGAGAGAGAGAGAGAGAGAGAGAGAGAGAGAGAGAGAGAGAGAGATGCCTTTTTCCTGTCGCCGCCACCGATGATTCCCGTGATCGAGCGAGAGCAAGATCCCCAGCTAAGGCGCAGTGACGGAAGGACGCTGAAGAAGAAGGCGAAGAAGAAGACAAACGAACAACCCAACCCTTGGACAAAGGCTGCGAATGACAAAATCAAGCTGCCGAGAGAATACGCGCAGAAAGACGAGAGAAAAAAACGACACACACAGTAAGAATGTCCTTACGGTCACACACACACACACACGTAAAATTTCTTTTCTTTGAGTTAGAAACACACAAAATTAAGTCGACTAAGAACACTTGTATTGATATTCATTTGAAAACACAAAACTAATACATAAATTAAATAGACTTGGCAACAAGAGTTTTTTTTCTTTTTCTCTTTCTTTAACTAAACACCTACCGATCATTTTACTAAATTTTATCCAACATTTGGTATTACTAATCTTTATTTAACGTTTGTCATGACTAACTCATAATTTCTGTATTTTATTTGTGTCATTCTACGGTTATTTTAAGCATTTAATATTCTTATTTAACATTCATTAGCTGAAATTTATATATTTTTTGATCGAGTAATCTCATAACTTGTTTTTTTGGTTCGCTTAAAGGTGTTCAGAATCATAAGTTTTTTTGAAGATTATTTTTTCTTTAATTTTTTTTTGAAGCGGGTGATAATTTATTTACTTATTTTACCAGCACTGTCAAGGATAATTGGAAGTTAAGGGATTTTTGTTTTTGTTTTGTTTAACACCGCCAATCAGTCATTTGGAATTTGGTGAAATTTTAGTGATTGATTAACTTTACTTTAAGTAAGATAGAAGTGTTTATGATCTTTTGTGAATTTTTTTTTGTGATTTTAAGAACTGGTTGACTTTATTTGTTTTGTTATTACTGCCATAACTTAAACACTGTACCGTTATACTCAGTGCTTAACCCTTTCGCAGCGGAGTTTATTTTGACTCTCATTCCCAGCTAAGTGCACATCTGAAAATGCTTCCAGCTTAAAAAAAGAAAAATGTACTACATCTTTAAGCCGTTTATTTTCAGTAATGAACTTCGTTTTAGCTTGCAATTAATACATCATGCGTCAATAAATGATTAAAAATTGGAAAAAGTAAAAAAAAAAAAAGAAAATTCATTGACTCTGAGGTCTTCGTTAGTGGCACAAGTAATCCTTTTAGTACACTATCAGTGTATGATATATTCATGTTCCATATTTGCAACACTTCTTGTACTGTACATTCTGTGTAAATGCTATACTTCAAAGTATGTAAAAAATAATATAGATGTCTTTTTTTTTTAATGATACCAATCATCCTTTCTCTGCGCCATCAAACTGATATCTGTCCCTTGCAAGTACTGCTCTGAAGCCGGATGTAACTAATATGAAGGTGTTTTAACTCAGATAACTTTCAATGGTAAGTTTGTGAACTAATTTCAACTGAAACATAAACATACCATGATCTTTTAGGCAAAGTTTGCTTCTTGGCTATCATAAAATAGAAATATTTAATTCTTTGGTTATGTTATCATCTATTTCCTAAGAAAATAATTTAGCAAAGCATTCATAGGAGTCAAATTGTCAAATCTAATTACCTTATGAGTCTGTATAAATTATTGTATTAGCCACCTCTTTGGGATTATTATCATTTAATTCAACTTCAGTCCACGTGTATGGTACAGCAATATCAACACATCATCACCATCATTAACATCATCATCCTCACTTCCCACCAGATCAGAATCATCTATATCATAATCAGATTCTGAATCAGAAGCAAATAATTTTTCCTCGATTTCTTAGAGTGAAATATATATATATATATATATATATATATATATATATATATATATATATATATATATATATATATATATCATATATATATATATATATATATATATACATATTCATACTTATAATATATATGTATACATAACTGAATCACGAAAATATGGAACGTGATGAATATATATATATATATATATCGACATATATAAAGGACTAGTGTATATAGTGTTTCCATATTTTATCTTTATTTATATGTATATATATATATATATATATATATATATATATATATATATATATATATATATATATATATATATATATATATATATATATATATATATATATATACATGTCCCAAACTTTTTTACGCAATCATTGAGAGAGAGAGAGAGAGAGAGAGAGAGAGAGAGAGAGAGAGAGAGAGAGAGAGAGAGAGAGAGAGAGAGAGAGAGAGAGTAGTAAAACGTTTGGTACAATAGTGGGTCTGAGACAGGTGTGTGGTGTATACATGTTGTTTGAAAATAAGTTGGCCTTATTCCGGCACGGGATCTTGCTCCTAGAGCAGCCAGTAGGAGTCATTCTGATGGTATACAAGTGATAAAGATAGTCAGGATTAAGAGTTGTGTTTAATGATGTGAAATCCATAACGACGAGTCTCCAAGGTTATTTGATATTTTTTTACGGATTTGTTGATGCATAAATTGGAAAAATTTTAGATTTTTCTGGAGAAAATTTGTGAAATTCTGGAAAACACAGAAAGAAAAATGTGAGAGGGAGGTGAATATAAGCTGAAGAGTGGGTTCTGTCGTTACAGACTCCGAAATGGATCTACAACTTCTTTTGCCTTGCCTCCGCCTAGTAGCAGTTTTTGGTGTGCTGTTGTGCAGTGGAACCTCAGCGGAGTCCGGCAAAATGGACTCAGGTCTGGAAGCTACCTCTGGAATCAAGAATTTGCTTCTGGTTGCTGTTTTTAGATTGGCTAGCGCTGTAACAGGCAACATACTGGACAGCATTAAGAAGCAGAAAATCGAAGATGATGATTACAATGGAAAACTGAAACATTGCATGGAGAAGTTCGTCTCGAAAGAGAAGAGAGGAAGAATCTGACGCTGGAGAATGTCAACTTACCCAAAAGAGTTCATGATCTGAAAAATGCCCTTCAAGAAAATAAAACGGAAAAAGAAAAGGAGGAGATGCACAGAAAGGAACTGGAAAAAGAAAAGAAGGATAAGCAGTCGTACACAGGACGGTTTAACACCCAGAAGAGGGAACAGCAGAATCTTGGAGGACAAGATCCTTTTGCTTGAGAACGAAAGGCATCTGACGCAGAAGGAGATGCCGGCTCAGGAAAATGTGCATGAAAGCAGAAAATAAGCGACTGACTCAGAACGGTGCCGCTGTCCAGTAGCTAAGTGATTCCCGAACAACAAAGTAATGAGCTTGACTGCTCAGTTGGCAAAGCTTAATTGTCAACTTCGCCAACAAGAGGAAGTACCAAGTCAGCTGGACACGGAACTGCGTGAGATGGGAGAGGAGAGGATGCAGATGACTGAAGGAATCAGAGGACTAGGAAGCGAACTCAACCACTGTAAGACTGAGAAGGAAAACCTCCAGTTAAACGTTCGAGAAATGCAAGAGCAAGTTGGAAAGCTGTCGAAAGAAAATGGCTTCCTCCAATGTCAGCTACAAGAGAAAAATGAAGCTTAGTCAGAAGGACAATTATTTACTGCAAGCGAAAGACCACCGGCTGGAAGAGATGGCGAGGCTGGCCAGCAGCATGGACGAGAGGAATCTTCTTTTGGAAGATGAGCTGCGAAATCTGCAGGCAAAGAACGAAACGTTACTCCGCGACTTCAAGAACCTCGAGATGAGGACGGAACACTTGGAAAAAGCAAACAAAAGACTACAGAAAAGACTTGCAGTTCTTACGAGCTGGCACGAGGCAGTAGGAGCCAGCCTCAGTCTGACGGAAAGGAAATTAGAGTGAATCTCCGATAATGTAGGGCAGGAAGACTCACTTATGTTTGCCGGAGGAACAATGATGTTATTTACACAAAGGAATCCATGTACTGCTTGTGTTTAGTTTCATATGTAAATATCCATTCTGTATAGTTAATATTTTTCATTGTAAGTTCAAGGATAAGGATATAACAAAATGTAAAAACAACTTCCCTTTGCTCATTGCCCATCAAAAAGCTAAGTTCATTAAAGTCAAGGAATGCAACAGTGACTTGGTATATAACAGACAAAAGTGATACTATATATATATATATATATATATATATATATATATATATATATATATATATATATATATATATATATATATATATATATATATATATATATATATATATATATATATATATATATATATATACATGCATGTGTATATATATACTATATATTTGAATAAATATAGATATATTTATATATACAAAAATATATATTATACATATGTATGCATATATATACATATTTATATATATGTAGTACAGTACTTTCCAATTACATTAATCCTACAAGAAATATTGCTGTATATTGCTACAAATATATCTTGCTGTCATAAATCATGAAAATATATCATGAATCCAACTTTACATAATATCATGAAAACCCCAGTAACCTACCAAATTCTGCAAGTGATGTGGAAGACGTTTCCGGTAAGTACTGTAGGCCCGTATTTCTTAAAATCTCCAACAGATGGCAATAGTCGTTCATCACAGTGAAAGGGTTAAGAAAGTGTTTGTCATTAGTGAATAAATGCCCAGAAGGAGATCTGCAAAACTAAAAGTGTAAGAACTCCTGTTTACACAAGAAGTCAAACCAATAATTTAACCATAGATAGGGGAACACAGTCAACTAGCCCAGTCTCAGCAGCTGTAGGTACACATAAAAGACATGCAATTAACCATATAGCCAAATTTTGTGGAAGGAAAGAAGGTCAGGGTGCCTGTAACTTAGAAAACTGGATGGAGCAGGTAGGCATACATCTTAATAACATAATGGGGACAGATAGCGAAAAACTTAGTGAAGCGAAGAGTTATCTGGACCTGGAAGCAGGGGGAGACTTAGAACGATATGTCCATTCCGAGACATACCAAAGACTTAAGAATTGGGAAGAAATGAAACAATTCTTTAGGAAGGTATATTCCACAGTAGGCGAAACAGATCCCGTTATCAGCCTTGCAAGAATAGCTCACTGTTATAAGGCAGATAAAAGAAGTTACCAAGGAATGAGTTCCCAGTTATATAACAATATGAATGAATGGGGTCACTTAGTTACATCCACTAAATGGGCAGAGACAGGTAAAATGTCAGTAGCTGATGTCAAAACCATTATTAGGTTAGTATTCACGATTGGAAGTTTGCCAGTCGAAGCTGTTGGAAGGATGACCCGAAAATGGGAGGCTTCAGATGACATAGCTGAGATCGAAGAGGAAGTAGCAAGAATCTTAGGTAGAAATCACGAGGGGAACCCCGTATACAGACCTTTAGTCACCATAGGACAAGAAGAAAGAGGACAAAATAGTTCTAGGAATCCAGATAGAATCATAATTAGGACGTTAGGTAATACAACTCAAGGGGGACTTTCAACAGTCACGTATTATAACTGTCAGAAGAAGGGACATTATGCCAGTGACTGCCGAGGGATAGCTTACTGCCCTTTCCACAAGAGAGCCGGGCATAGCGCTCAAGATTGCAGAAATAGACCTGCTTCAGCACCTAGATATAGATCTCAGACAAGAGGCAGAGGTAGAGACCGTAGTCAGTCTCCACAAGCTAGAAGGAATAGGGGTTCAAACCCAAATAGGTATCAAGATACTAACCAAACTGCGAATATATCAGATGACACAATGGTAAATTTTCACTCCTGTGGTATAATGGGTCTTCCTTCATAATAGAGGGAAGGACCGGATTGCAAAACCTAAGCCAAACTAGACAGGTCAGCAAAGTTAATATAGGGAATGAATATAATTATAGACCAGTATCTCCCGACATGTTGGTTTAGAGAAACCTATTGCCACATTCTTTGATACAGGAAGTCTTAAGAATATAATGTCAGAAAAGGTGTATCAGATGTATTTTTCTCATTTAAATTTGAACCCAGCAGTAGACTGTAGAATCACAGACGTTCAGAGTAATAATATGAAAAATAGTAGGACAAATAGATTTTCTTTTTAGGTAGGAAGAATTTCACTAAAGGAGAAGGTTCTAGTAGTAAGAGATATACAGTTAGGGTTTGCACATTTGCTAATTAGTTATCCAATTATGGCTAGAGAAGGGATCAGCGTTAATGCACCTAGAGAGCAATTAGTGATTAGAAGGGGTCATGAAATTTCTAGAATACCTTTATGTAAATTAACAGGAAGAATCCCAACTTGAGAGCACTCTTCATTGAGAAGTATTCTAAAGAAAGACACGACAGAGGGAAGATATTCAGTATACAGCACAAGCTCTCAACAGATAAATACTCACTTAGAATCCAACCAAGAAACTTACTTGAAATTAGACAGGAGTTAAGACTTAAACCTGGAGAGAGCGCATGGATAGAATGTACAGTAAATCCAATTTTTGAAGGGAAGGAAATTTCACCTTACTGAAGAAGCGCAAGTAAAGGGGGTACATTACTCTTCTAGTCTACATGAAATCAGGCAGGGTAAAATAGCTTTACAGGTTATGAATAACAGAGGAGGAAAGGTTAGGCTAACACAGGGCACAGAATTAGGTTTAGCAGAGGTATACACCATTCCCATTCAAGTTGTAGAGAAGGAAACAGTAGCACCAATCAATAAAGAAAATGAAAATTCAGCCCAGGACATAAAACTGAGAAGAGCTAAGATAGGGTCTCACTTGAAAGATATTAAAGAAGATTGTGCTAGAGAGAAACTCATAGATTTGCTAAGTGAATACCAAGACATAGTCGCTATGGAGGGCAATACACCAGGTAACACAGGTGAAATAACTCATAGAATAGACATTCCATCAAACACAAAGCCAATCTACATACCAGCCTATAGAGTAGCCCATTCCCAGAAGGAGATCATTGAAAGAGAAGTACAAAAAGTGGATAGGCAAGGAATAATAAAACCATCAAAATCTCCAATGTCTTTCCCACTTTTGCTAGTTTCAAAAAATGATAAAACCTACAGAGTAGTAGTAGATTTCAGAAGATTAAACAAGATAACCGAAAATGATTCTTATCCAGTGCCGTCTATGAGAGACCTTATCTCAACGATCGGATCCAAGAAATATTTTACCACAATAGATTTGTTGCAAGGATTTTTACAAATTCCTTTGGACGAGGAAAGTAAACCATTAACTGCCTTTAGTACAAGCAACGGTAGATATCAATATGTGAGAATGCCTTTTGGTCTGAAGTCAAGCCCAGTAACCTTTGTGAGATTAATGGATAAGGTTTTAGGTGATTTATTAGGCAAGGATATACATTGCTATATAGACAATTTGATAACAGCAACAGATACAATTGAAGAACGCATAAAACTGGCAAGAGAAGTACTAAAGAGACTGAGGAAGGCGAATCTTAAATTGAAGTTAAAGAAGTGCAATTTCCTCAGAAGGAAAATAGACTACCTGGGACACACACTAAGTGAAAGGGTGTGGAAGTAAACGACTTAAAGATTAAGTCAATCAAAGAGTATCCTACACCTCAATGTAAGAAGGATGTGAAGTCATTTTTGGGATTAGCAGGTTTTTACCGCAAGTACATGAAGAATTTTGCAACAATATCCACTCCGCTGACGGAGTTATTAAAGGAACACGTGTCATTTGTATGGAAAACAAGGCAACAAGAAGCATTTGATGAACTAAATGAAAGGTTAACTCACTCTCCCGTACTTAGTTTCCCAGATTTCAGTAAAGAATTCTTTTTAGCTACAGATGCAAGTCGCACTGGTATAGGAGCATGCTTAATGCAAAGACATGATACCAAATATAATGCTATAGCATATTACAGTAGAAAGCTAAAGCCCACAGAAGTAAACTACTCAGTAACGGACCTAGAGTCTTTAGCTATAATAGATGTTTTAAAACACTTCAGGTATATCATATTCGGGTACAAGATAACTGTATTCACTGATCATTCCGCCGCAGTAGAAATGCTTAAGAATCCGAATTTTTTCGGATGTAGAGCTCGTTGGTTATGACAGCCCAAGACTATGACATAGAGTTGAAATATGTTCCAGGGAAGGCCAATAAAGTGGCAGACGCCTTATCAAGGCATAGTACACAAGGTGATAGTATGAACATGGTAGGTCACGAAGCAGAACAGGCCGAATACAGAAGCAATGTATTTACCATGCATTACACAGAAGAACTTTCCAGACAAAATTTCATAGGTGAACAAAAGTGATGAAGATTTAAAAGAGATCTTCGATTTTGTAGAAAATAAAAGAGAATTTAGTCAAAAAGAAAGAGCAGAACTAAGTAACAGAATTGGATGCCCCACAGACGCGGTAAACGTCATAGACGACGTACTAGTTTGGATGAGTCACGAGTGTGACTTGTTTGATCAATTACTAGGAGTACTCCATAAAAGAATAGTACCAAGGAGCCTGAGAAATAAGGTCATTGAGTTAATGCATGACGATGACATGAGAGCTCACCCAGGAAGGGATGAGACAGTTAGACTAGTTAAGAGATCTTTTCATTAGAAAGGAATTTACAAGGATGTTAGTAATTACGTGCAGAGCTGCAATACTTGCAACAGTTACAAGGGAAGAACAGATAAGGAAGTACCTCTAGGGAAATATCCCATTCCGCAGACTCCATTTGAGAGAGTAGCCATAGATCTAATCACTAATCTTCACACCACGAGTGAGGGGAGTAGAAATATATTAGTGTGTATTGACGCATTCACTAGATATACAGAGTTAATACCATTAACTAGTAAAGGAACTAATGAGTGTGCAATCGCTCTCTTTGACAAGATATTTTGTAGGTATTTTGCCCCACAGCTCATTATATCTGATAATGGCACTGAGTTCAATAACTCATTGGTTCAAGAAATTTGTGATGCATTCAAGGTAGAAAAGGTAACGATACAACCGTATCGTCCAGCTAGTAATGGCTTAGCAGAAAGAAATAACAGAAAGGTTCTAGATGCATTAAGGCATACAGTAGGACAGGATCCTGATTGGGACGTCAATTTACCTTTAGTCCAATTATCACTAAATGCTAAGTATCGTACAAGTACTCAAGCAACACCCATAAAGGTTTTAATGGGATATGAACCAAGATTACCATATGCGTGGCTAAATCAGCCAATACAGCCTAATTACTCTGAAGACATTATGAAAATAAGAATTGGGAATTTCGAGGTAATTCGTAAGCAATTACACAAGAATTTAGAGGAAGCCCAGAAGAATATGATAGACAGGCATCAAGAAGAATTAAGGCCAGTAGATTACAAGGTAGGCGTTGAAGTTTACCTCAAGAAGGAAGTAAGAAGTGGAATTAATTACAAGTTAGCCACTAAATTCACAGGGCCATACAAGGTCATAGATGTGCAAGAGACTAAGGTGAAAGTGAAAAGGGTGAACGAAGTAATACCTTCCACATATGCTGAATCATTAGAAGAAGAAGGATTTTGGATAGATAAAGATAAAGTCAAGAGAACAAAAGAAGTTAAAGAGGCAGAATTGACCGAAGAATTAGAAGATACTTCAGAAGAAAAAACTAGATATAACCTAAGAAATAGAAGTCACATTTCGGTAATAATGATAAGAAGAAACCCATCAATTCATCCTGTTATTCCCTGTATTTGATTTCTTTATTGCTGAGTTTGCCTTCATTGGTTGATTTAGTAATGAAACTATTTTTTATAATGTTACAATACTTACATTAATTAGTCTGTCTTGTAACAAAAGAATTTGGGGTTAAGGCGCCATAACTTCGAATTTACTTTTTCTTTAACTGAGGGGAATTACTTAGGAAGCAAGAAAGTAAAGTAAAATTTCTGAAATGTAACATATTAAAGTCAAAAGGGTTAACAGTCATCTTTACGGATTTGCAACCCACTATCACTAATAGAAGAATAAGGTAGAAGTTTAAGACAGGTTTTAAATGATTTCAAAGAGAATCTTGTTTTCAAATCACGAATATTTGTATCAGTGTACTAATCATAGAAGTAAAAGGTAAAGAAATGAGAAATACAGTTTGTAATATTTGTGAGTATTTTAAGCATACCTCATCAAGGAGAAGTCTTGGCATAACCCATAACAGGTCAACATTGAAAGGAAATAGTAATTACTTATTTTCCCGTAGAACTAACACATTTACGATCTTCGTTTCTTAGAGATACTTTACATAGCGAAAGCTTACTGATTTGTTTTGCCAGTCACAAAAATATTCATAAGTACTATTTGTTTTCCCGACCCAAGTTGCCAGTCATACTTTCGAGTTAGTCATTAAAAATGTAGAAGTTTCCTATGCAAAGGGAAGTGTATACTTGCATTGATAAAGTCAAGCAACACGTACACAAGTAAGTTACACATGTTAGTTACACAATGTTTGAATACACCCAAGATACAAGTAAGGACATTATCATTCATTTGTAGCAGCGAGCCCAATAAGAAATTCACGAAGAACGGCCAAGAAATGAAGATTGCCGCCTTATGATTGTACAGACTGATTACTTATAAGAATTTAAAATCCACCTGTTAGGCAGCTAGGTATGAGGGCTGAGTAAACCCAAATGTAACTTGTATAGATAACTGCTAATATTTCTTTGCTCTTTTATATATCATTTACGATTGTTTTAATACTTAAAGCCAGATTCATAGAAGGAATTTGTCATGCAAAAATGTGCATTGTTAGGAACCCTCATAGTCCATACTGTTTTGTTTATTTAGAAAACTGTCGGGAGACAGTTAGGTAGCATGGCCGAGACTGTATTGAGAGAATAGAGAAAAACGTATTTTTTCGAAGTGGAAATATCCTATTTCCATTTGGGTCAGTACGAAAGGACCATAAACTCATAAATCTCCCAGCCTGTCACAACAAGTCGCCAACCATATCTTCAAGAACACACCAGTACTAATGAGGCACTAAGAGAAATTGCATCGGGCCGTGCCTTGGAAATCCACAAGGGTCCGAAGTGTGGGAAAACAACCTCACCCCCCTTGACTTCGAAGGAGAGGCCAAGGAAATAAGCCATGCCCACAGGTCAAGCCTAGATGTTTTGGCCAATCAAATGCCATCAGTGCCAGAGACCTAGAGACATCCTACAAGGAGCAAATACCCAATAATCAACAGGAATTCCTTAAAACACACCTCCAAAAGTTGGAATGAAGCAAGTGGAGGAGGTGACTCAGGAAAGCAGTACCTGCCCAAAATATGACGTCATGGTTGACAGAATGGAAAATGAGAGATATAAGGACAGGCAGACAGGAAAAAGGGCAGAGTCGAAAGGGGGAAAAGAGCAGAGTGTAAGCAGAGTGGGAAGATAGAGAGAGAGAACTATTCCAAAGTGTGGGGAAGCAGAAAGAAACCGAAGGATATAAAGAGAAGAAGTGTGTTAGTGCGTAATTGACTCTCAAAATCTTAGTACCCTTAATCTAATTCATTTAGTCTCTTGAAACCATTATCTTAAAGTCTCGAACCATTAAGAAACAGTTAAGAAACTATAGGTGGCACTGTAAGACAAGAAGTGCAAATAAAGAAGAAACGGGAACAATCAATTATTTTCCTTTTAACCCTAGTAATTTATAATTTAATAACTTGTTCCTGCTACAAATAACTTCCACACCGCCACCCCGGTTGCGCTACCTTAGAGTTGGGCCCTTTGAAGGAAAGAAGCGGGTTAAAAAAATATATATATATATATATATATATATATATATATATATATATATATATATATATATATATATATATATATATATATCACTTGTTAATACGGATATGCTTATTTTCATCTTTTCCTTGACTTATATTGACTGTATTCCAGTTTGATGGGTTTTTATAATTTTTCCTTAGTTATCTGACTCTATATATATATATATATATATATATATATATATATATATATATATATATATATATATATATATATATATATACATACATATATATGAGTCAGAAATTTAATTTATATATATATATAAATTTCTGACTCACATCAGGATCGAACCCAGGTCTTTCAATTGAAAGGCAAGGGTGCTGCCCACTAAGCCATAAAAGTGTAAAAGGAGTTGCAACCTGAGAGCAACTGCACCCAAGGAATTACCTGGGCAAGCTAACTGCTTGATACCAGCGAGTTTTCCCCCAACTTCCCGACTCAGCAATGACCCAATTGACAGCATTTCATTCGAATTATCCCTTCTGAGTGAACAAGATAGAAATAATCAACACATAATCACGTGTGGAACAGAAATAAATTTCTGACTCACATCAGGATTGAACCCAGGTCTTCCAATTGAAAGGCAAGGGTGCTGCCCACTAGGCCATACAAGTCTAAAAGAAGTTGGAACCTGAGAGCAATTGCAACCAAGGAATTACCTGGGCAAGCTAACTGCTTGCATGCCAGCGAATTTTCCCCAACTTCCCGACCCGGAATGGATAATTTGAATGAAATGCTGTCAATTGGGTCACTGCTGAGTCGGGAAGTTGGGGAAAACTCTCTGGTATGCAAGCAAGTAATTCCTTGGGTGCAGTTGGCCTCAGGTTCCAACTTCTTTTAGACTTGTATGGCCTAGTGGGCAGCGCTCTTGCCTGTCGATTGAAAGACCTGGGTTCGATCCTGATGTGAGTCAGAAATTTATTTCTGTTCCACACGTGATTGTGTGTTGATTATTTCTATCTTATTCACTCAGAAGGGATAATTCGAATGAAATGCTGGTTTTATTGTAAATATCGGAAATAGACTTAAACGAGAAAGTTACCTTTCATATTTCCTATCCTTTCAGCTACTTATAGTATGCTTAAGGCAGTAGGTCTAGGCATACGTGTGAAACTGATTCTTATTAATTTCTGTTTAGAAGGTATGAATAGCGACAGTAAGATTAACCCAAGAATGCTTTTATGAAAGAAAGCCTTTTGTCTTAATGTATTCGTCAGCTTTGACTCCCACAGCTTTCCAACGTGGACGGATGAAACAGGATGACATGCAAGGAATTAGATTAAAAAGAGACTAAATTGTATTCCTATTATTTTTTATGAGTACTTTTTGACATGAGATAGCTAGGGTTGAGTAAATTATGTTAAGCGATAAAGAAAAGGACAAGAAAAAAGAACATGGCCAATAAAAAAGAATAGCGGGAATAATCAAATAAAGCAGATTAATATAGATATTGTCGATTTAAATATTCATTCACATTACGCATCCCAGAGAGTACTGATGAAAAAGACCTACTGTATGCTAATTAGATGTCAAAATCAGAAGTCAAATTTAGGCCTACTGAATGTGTCATGCTAATTATTTTATTAATCAAACGACCAAATTAGTTGAATTACACTTTGATATTAAAGAATATTGACAGGCTTAATGTATTCTTTATCGGCTGTAGGTGACGAACTGACGACGCCCCAGTACTGTACGATACGTTGGGTCACTGTCAAGACTCGAGCAGCAGCAAAACCAAATTGCAAATGCTAATGCTGTCACGAAGCTTTAGTTGAGAATAAAATTAGAATTCGTGGACATATATTTTCCTTACTTTACAAAATTATTTTCTTTAATACACTGAATAAATCTACTTAATTCCAATTTAATTTATTTTAAGTATAACATCTTTTGAAAGGAAATATTTATTGATAAGTAAATAATCTGGCACCTACATATGAAGCATAATTATGAATTAAGAAACTACGCCAATTCTTTGTTGGCCGACTGTACACACACATATATTACATATATATATATATGTATATATATATATATATATATATATATATATATATATATATATATATATATATATATATATATATATATATATATATATATATATATATATATATATATACATATACAGTATATATATACACACACACAAACATATATATATATATATATATATATATATATGAATATATATATATAGCCAAATATATATATATATAAAATATACTGTTGGGTGCAAGACATCACTGGCACCAAGGGTATATGGGAATATATATGATATATAATATGATATATAACAATAATAGATATTATATATATATAAATGGATGTTTTCAAGGTCATGTGTGTGTGCCACATACACTGTGAAGTTACTGTCCAATTCAGCCAGCCAAACTTGATATACATGTGACGTTCCATCTGGAAAAGAATACTGTTGGGGTAAGACATCACTGGCACCAAAGGGGGGCTGTGGGAAGGGGGTGAAGTGTAAAAATAACCGAAACAACAGATATTAGTGTCTAATCCATAGTTTTTCAGGCAGGCCACTGAGATGAAATACCGACAATCTCCCAATGCCCTTTAAGTCCAACTTCAGCCCTGATAGGAAGGGGTAGGGGGGACAGTGAGAAGGATGGGAAGGGTATGATAATTAAAGTAATATAAAATATATAGAGAGAGAGAGGAAGTGAGAGAGATAGTAGAGGGGGGTGTTGGGAGGAGAGAGAGAGAGAGAGAGAGAGAGATATAGAGAGAGAGAGAGAGAGAGAGAGAGAGAGAGAGAGAGAGAGTTTGTTGGCTGTTATTCAGATTTTCCCAGGCATCGCCGGGTTGGTCAGCTAGTATGTATATATTGATACATATATTTAAGTATATGTATGTATATATTTATATATATGTATATATATGAATATATACATATATGTATATATATATATATACATATATATATATATATATATATATATATATATATATATATATATATATATATATATATATATATATATATATATATATATATATATATATATATATATATATATATATATATATATATATATATTGTATATATTCACCCACATATGTATATGAGTGAAATATAAGAAATGGAATAACCGAGGTATTTCAGAGCCCTGCTTTAGTATATTAGTGAAAGAGAGGTTGGAGTAAAGAAAGGAGAAAACGGTAATGCAATCAGTAAGCACAATTCTGTGGTCGACACATTAACCTGAGACATTGTATATGTTCAGAAAGCATTTTATTCTGAAGTATAAAGTCGGCAGATGATGTAAATGTTATGTGATTAATTTTCCGCATTATACTTTCCATTAGTAGCATCTTATTATAAAAGAACAAATTTTTTTAATATCTGTAACAACAAAATACTCTGAGCATTACAGAATAATAATACAAGAGTACGATGAAACAAACTAACACTGCTGTTCTCTCACGGCTAACTTAGTCTGTGTGTATCTTGCCGAAGCCCGACACGTCTCCGAAGCTTGGCCTGCAGCATTTGATAAAGAGATAAAAACCAGTTCTCCTCACAACAAAACTCTAATAAACTCTCATCCTCATTCATAAATAACATAGTATTATCAGTGAAAATGTGTTTCACATATCACTAATTCCCATTATGACAAATGAAAAGGTGGTTCGTAAAATTGGATCAACACAATTTACCTCGCGTGATGAATGTAATGAATATATTATGAGTCTTCCATCAAGCGTGGAATCATAAGGTTGAAACAATGTCTCGTCACGCCGTGTTTCATCTCCAAATATATACTTTCAAGAGCTTTTACTCCTTGACAGGATGTTCGTATATGCTCATGGTTATAGATCTATATACATGTATGCGTGTATGTATGTGTGTATGTATGTATGTCCGTGAGCGTGTGCGTCTGTGTGTGCATGGAGTGTGTTTGTTTGTGTGTATGTAATTCCGTCAGATGCCTGAATTAATTTCCTTCAAGTTTGAAAAGCCGGTGGAATTAATGTCAATGTCTAGAGAGAGAGAGAGAGAGAGAGAGAGAGAGAGAGAGAGAGACTTTCCATTCTTTCAAAAACTATAAGGCTTTACTTATTAGCTGCCTGATGATAACATTGCTTTCCCAGTATTACCCACAGAAGGCAAGTCCACAACAACAACCATCATAATAACGAAAGCAGAAGCAGCAGTCACAAGGAGGGTCAACTGCTCAAACAATTGCACCTGTAAACATAATGTCTGCTCCCTTACATTTCGACGAACCTTCTTATTAGTCCTCACTAACTAAACAAATAACCAATAAAGCAACAAAGGCTGGAATGAGTAATTTAGTATTATGAATACACACACACACACACACACACACACACACACACACATATATATATATATATATATATATATATATATATATATATATATATATATATATATATATATATATATATATATATATCCACACACACACACACACACACACACACACACATATATATATATATATATATATATATATATATATATATATATATATATATATATATATATATATATATATATATATATCCATACACACACACACACACACACACACACACACACACACATATATATATATATATATATATATATATATATATATATATATAGTAGGATGTATGGATAGGAAGAACAGTCAGCTCATCATTGACAAATTTATTAATAGCTGCGCTTAGGGATCGCCCAAAACCTGAAATGTCCAACAGTAGGAATCATTCATTAATTTGTAAAAACCCAATAAACTATAAAAACTTTGAAATAGTGACCACGACGCAGAAGGAACACCTCCTTAATATTTTGGAACCCTTGGTTATCAAGAAAATTGTTCCATCGCTCAATAATCATTTAACTTCAACCCCCTTATACATAGCCTAGTACCCCTCCCCTATTCCTGTTTACTTCCTAGCTTTGTTTACTCTCATCAAATTTTCATCCTCTGGACTTTACTACAGAAGGTATTCTATGCCTTATTTTGTCATTGTCATTTTCAGTCTTTAAGGCATTTTAATTTTGTAAACTCTGTTTTAAGTTTTAATTAGTGTTTTTTTTTCTTTTTAGCTAGAAAAGATGGGATATGGGTGATCCCGAAGCGCAGCTATTAATAAATTTGTCAATGATGAGCTGACTGTTCTTCCTATCCATACATCCTACTATAAGACTGTTTGGCTTAGCCTCCCTGAAATAAGAATATATATATATATATATATATATATATATATATATATATATATATATATATATATATATATATATATATGTGTGTGTGTGTAAATGTTTGTGTGTGCGAATGCATAATTATATATTTCGGAGGTATTTAAAAAATTTAACTTGATATTTTCCGGATATAACCTGTTGAAATACTGCTGCTGATTCTTCAAGTGCTCCCTACGGAATGGAAAAGCAGAAATATGCGTTGCAGTTCGCCTTTTATGCTTTACAGCTCTATTTTGATCTGTGTTGGGCTTCATCTTCTGAGTACTGGAAAACGCAAGAAGCCGAAGCCCCAGGTCAGGGCAACCCAGGATGAGAGCATATCGCTCGTAAGTGACTCTGCCAAACTACGGTAAGAAAAATGTAATGTTTTAATTATATACTTATGCATTTCCAGTAATAAAATAAACGGGGGAAATTATTATTTTAAAACTACTGGAGGGGAAATGCTTTTATGACAATAGCATTTACATCTTTAGATCTATACATATACACCTTTATGTTGTTTCTGAATAGTAAGGGTGTTACACAGGAGACTTTTTCCTAATTAATCTAACCAAAGTAATAGTAATGACAAAGAATGAATTTTGAAGAAGGACAAAGTAAACACAAGCAATCTAACTTTTTCGGTTTTATAAAATAAAGAAAAGAAATTTTCGATCGCATCTGTTACCAAGAAACAGGTCAAAACCGACATCGGCCTCTAGATCCTGAACTGCATCCCCACACTGGGTTGTGTTTCTGTGTTAGAGCTGTATAAGGATTAATACTTTTCAGCTTAGGGTGCAAGCTACACAGACAGTCTCTAATCCCCATTCATTAACGTTCACTATCACTTTATACAACATGGTGAATCTTTAGGAATATTGGATAAGTTCCGTAACAACTTGGAAAGGTCATTTATCATTTGGTTGATATTCCCAATAAATCTCCATAACTTATTCAGTTTCGTGTTCTTTAATTCTCTCGCGCTTTTTAAACGTGCAGTTGCTATGTGTTGCACATTTAGTTTACTTACAAAACTAATGATAATCCTGCTATATAAAATGCAATATAATATATATATATATATATATACACACACACATTAGCATATCTATTTTTCAGCGTGTAACCTAATGTGCAGGTCAGGACCGAACTTGGACTTCAATGGTATCAGGAGTGTCGCTAGTCTTCTCAGGGACCTTAAAAACTATGGATTAGACACTCGTATCTGTCATTTTGGTTATTTTTACATGTCACACCTTCCCACCCCCTTCTCACCCCCCTCGTCCTATCAGGGCTGAACTTGGACTTAAAGGGCTCTGGGAATGTCACTGTTGATCTCAGCGACGTTGAAAACTGTGGATTAGACACTAATATCTGTCATTTTTGGTTATTTTTACATGTCACCCCCTTTCCACCCCCCCTCGCTATCGGGGCTGAACTTGGATTTAAAGGGCACTGGGAGTGTCAGTGTTCATCTCAGTGACCTTGAAAACTATGGATTAGACACTAATATCTGTCTTTTTCTGTAATTTTTACATTTCGCCCCCTTCCCACATCCGCCCCCTTTGGTGCCAGTGATGTCTTACTTCAACAGTGTTCTTTTGCACATGGTAAGTCATATGTATACCAAGTTTGGTTGAAATTGCTCAATGTGTTTCATAGCGTATGTGGAACATACACACATACATGCATCCATTTTATACATATAGACTAGCTAACAACACAGCGATGCCTGGAAAAACTCTCTCTCTCTCTCTCTCTCTCTCTCTCTCTCTCTCTCTCTCTCTCTCTCTCTCTCTCTCTCTCTCCTTTTCTCCTCCCTGACACCCACTCTACCCTCTCTCTCTGCCAACAAGAAAGGATAATATTTTAGACCTAGTATTTGTGAACGAGGTGAACTAAGTTAAAGAAATAATAGTGTATAATACGAGTATTTCGGACCATAATGTCATAGAATTAACAGTCCGTTCCAAAGCACATGAAAACAGAGATAAGCAAGAGAAAAAAAAATGGGAAGAATATGGAAAATATAATTTCTATAGTAAAAATATAAATTGGTCAAAAATAAATGAAGAATTAAACAAAGATTGGGAAAACATATTCGTAAGTGATAATATACAGGTAAATACGGATATATTATATAAAATATTAGAGGAAATAGTGGAAAAATATATACCGAAGAAGAAAAGTAAACATCAGTCACGCATACCAAGAGACAGAAGGATCTTGTTCCAGAAAATCAGAAAGTGGAAAAAAGGTCTTGCAAAAGAAAAGAATGCATGGAAAGTGATGGAACTAAAAAGTAAGATAGAAAATGCAGAACAAAAGATTATACAGTCAAAAGAAAATGAAAAACAGGACCTAGAAGAAAGGACCCTACAAAATATCAAGCAAAACCCCAAAATTTTTTACTCTTATGTGAAAAAGATGAATAAAATAAGAGTAGAAATAGGCCCTCTAAGAATTGAAGGGCGAATAACAAATGAAAAAAAGGAAATATGTAATATATTAGCAGAAAGCTATAAGAGTGAATTTACACCTAGAATTGATAATGAAGATAATGATACAGAAATAAGAGATGAAAATAGTGAATATTTATTGGACATAGATATTACTGAAGCCGATATTGTGCAGGCTATTAATGAAATAAAAAATGTATCAGCAGCAGGACCAGACGGTATACCTGCCATTTTGTTAAAGAAAGTGGTTCATTCAATCGCAAAGCCGCTCGCAATATTATTAAGCCAAAGTATAGTTACAGGCAAGATTTATGATGAGCATAAATTAGCATATATTACCCATACTATCAAAGGTGGATCAAGACTAGAGGCAAGTAATTATAGGCCTGTGAGTCTGACATCTCATATTATGAAAGTTTATGAAAGGGTAATGAAAAAATATATAATGAAACATTTAATGAAAAATAGTTTGTTTAATATAGGATAACATGGTTTTGTACCCGGAAAAAGTACACAAACCCAAGTGTTAGTCCACCATGAAAGCATATATAAAAATATGATAAACAAAAAAGATACAGATGTGGTTTACCTAGACTTTGCAAAAGCTTTTGACAAGGTAGACCATAATATATTAGCAAAAAAAATGAGAAAACATAACATTGTGGACAAAGTAGGAAGATGGATAAAAGAATTTTTGCAAAACAGAAAACAGATATTTATTGCAAACGACGAGAAATCGGATGAAGCTACGGTAATATCCGGTGTGCCACAAGGTATGGTGTTAGCTGCATTGCTGTTTGTGATTATGAATACAGACATAGACAGTAATGTTAAGGACTCGGTAGTGAGAAGTTTCGTTGATGACACAAGAATAAGTAGAGAAATTACTTGTGATGAAGATAGGAACTCGTTACAAAGAGACCTAAACAAAATATATAAATGGGCAGAAGTAAATAGGATGATATTTAACTCTGATAAATTTGAATCAATAAACTATGGTGATAAAGAAGGAATGCTATATGCATATAAAGGACCTAATAACGAGACAATCACAAATAAGGAAGCAGTTAAAGACCTTGGTGTGATGCTGAATAGGAATATGTTATGCAATGATCAAATAGCAATACTATTGGCAAAATGCAAAGCAAAAATGGGAATGTTTTTCCGGCACTTCAAAACAAGAAAAGCCAAACACATGATTATGCTTTATAAAACGTACGTGCTTAGTACACTTGAATATTGCAATATAATATGGTACCCAAACTACCAAAAGGATATTGCACAAATAGAGGGTGTACAAAGGTCCTTTACAGCTAAAATAGAAGAAGTTAAGGACCTTGACTACTGGGAAAGACTACAATTCTTAAATTTATATAGTCTTGAAAGGAGAAGAGAACGCTACATGATAATCCAGGCATGGAACAGATAGAAGGAATTACCGAAAACATCATGGAGCTAAAATATCAGAAAGAGCAAGCAGAGGTAGATTAATAGTGCCCAAAACTATACCAGGAAAACTAAGGAAAGCACACAGGACATTAATCCACTACGCACCAGCATCGATAATGCAGTGTCTATTCAATGCGCTACCAGCTCATCTGAGGAACATATCACGAGTGAGCGTAGATGTGTTTAAGAATAAGCTTGACAAATATTTAAGATGCATCCCAGACCATCCAAGATTGGAAGATGCAAAATATACCGGAAGATGCATTAGCAATTCTCTGGTAGACATCAGAGGTGCCTCACACTGAGGGACCTGGGGCAACCCGAACGAACTGTAAGGTCTGTAAGGTAAGGTCTCTCTCTCTCTCTCTCTCTCTCTCTCTCTCCAACCTTCCCTGTCTCTTTCCCTTTTTCTTCTCCCTACCACCCATTCTACTCTCTCTCTCTCTCTCTCACACACACACACTTCCTTTCTCTCTTTCTTTCTCTCACTCTCTCCTCTCTCTCTCTCTCTCTCTCTCTTTTTCTCTCCAACCCTCCCTGTCTTTTTCCCTCTTTCTTCTCCTTAACACCCCCTCTATTCTCTCTTTCTCTCACTTCCTCTCCCTCTCATTCTCTCTCTGTCACCTCCTTCCCAACCCTCTCCCCCTTTGGTACCATTGATGTCTTACCCCTCAGTATTCTTTATATATATATATATATATATATATATATATATATATATATATATATATATATATATATATATATATATATATATATATATATATATATATATATATATATATATATATACATATATATATATATATATATATATATATATATATATATATATATATATATATATATATATATATATATATATATATATATATATATATATATATATATATATATATATATATATATATATATATATATATATACACATGTACACACACACACACACACACACACACACACATATATATATATATATATATATATATATATATATATATATATATATATATATATATATATATATATATATATATATATATATATATATATTATATATATTAATTTATATATATATTAATATATATTTTTTTTTTGGTCATCAGCAAGTCATTTTGGTATGAGCCTGCAAGATTCAAGCCTTCCCTGACCTAGCTATGTCCCACCAGATTCGACCCATTACCAAGTACCTAAGTAAACTCAGTCTAGCAGGAGACTTCTGTACAGTTAATGGGGGCGATAATGGGGTCAATATCATTCATTCGTTGAGCTCACAAGCCCAAAAAGACATTAAAAGAAACTAATACCAAAATGTTGGTCAGATTTTTTTTCTCTGCAGAAACATTTTGATTTACGATTTTGAAACATTCTTTACTTTTACCTCTACTGATTTTTTTTTTTAGCAAATAATCCATTTTCAACTAAATGATTTAATAACTTGATTCAAAAATACATCAAATGAATTGGACGCCATCAAAGGTTTATTGAGTGAAAAACGAAAATCTGTTTTGCGATCTGAGTTCCCTCATGTTATACTTTTCAGCTATCAAAAAAAAAAAAAAAAAAAGATGGAATGCATTTTCGCTTTTAGATGTTCCTGTTTGGTGTTTATTGTTGGTCTCACTTTTTGGCCCTGAATGTTTTGAAAATCACCAATATATTTTGCCTGAATTGGTTTTGTCAAACTAATTAATCCCCTGACTGATGTCAATACCGTTGGTTCTTCGCTAAAGTTTTTTATAAACTCTCACCCTTGTTGACGCTCAAGCATTCCGTTTTGATTTTGTACAGTTCTGTGTACAATTAATTTTTAGTTTCTTCCAAGTTTATATTTGCTTATTTCAATGCTATAAATTACTAGTGTAACACCCTCTTTCAAGTTTTATTTCAACATATTTTGTTTTCTCAAGGAATTGCTAGTTTTTCCTATCGAAATAATGTGAAATGAAACTCTTTGCAAGCGAACTTAATCATTTACGATGGTAATGGAGTATCCACTTACCTAAAGTCTCGTTTCCATGGCGAAAAGGGTATATCTGAGATATAGTCCCACCAGGATACATTCCTAGTTCATTCTTGTATTTCTCTGTCATTAGTGTATGTGAAATTTTTACTTTTGACTCTCTCAAAAAAGTTTTTATTTGCTTAGACAGTGCTCTTCTTGGCATTTATTCTCCGCGCCTATGAAACCCTCGTTTATAAAATCATTAGAAAGGACGAAGTGAAAACCTCGGGAACAAAAGCAAGAAAGATCAAAGAAGCCCCTTCAGTACTTGCAGCTCTTCCAAAATGAAACGAGTCGATTCCAAAAAGAGCTCAGACTGACGACTGGAGGAAGATCGGCGAAAATCTGTCATGATGGGATTCAGCAAAATTCATTTCGACCGAACAGGGCCTGCTTTATTACCCTGACGCCTGATTGGAAGAAGACATTAGTTTGAGAATATCTCGAATTTTAGAGCAAAAACGAATATTTTAGATTAAGTTGCCATTCATTTTTCTTTTTCAACGCTATCCTTTTAGTAACCGCACGATTCTAGAACTCCGTATAAAAGATAAATGGGCGCAGAGTAGCATTATGCAGTGATGAGTAAGCCTCTCAGAGACAACGCAAAATAAATATTTTCTCTTTGTTCAGTCCTTATCATCTCATACACCTCCCACTCCATCGTTTTGCTTTATTTTTGTTGATAAAATAGAAAAAGAGTTATTAAAACAATTTCCACTAATTCTCTTTATCCATTGGTGAAAGAGGGACTCCCAGACACCCAGAGAAACAGTATTTCTCCCACGCTGTCCCAGAGGGGAAAAGCATTCTCAAAAATAACCATATTAAGGGGAATTTGTTCACGTTTATTCCCCGGAACCCTTTCGCGGAAAACCCGGAACACACGGAACCCTCCATAACTTTCTCATCTATAAAGATATTTGTGATATTAAGGCATCGTTGCAAAGGTAAAGTTCTCAGCTTTATTTTGATATATCATTTGTTGGTTTTAATATGTAAATGGCGATTGAAGCCCCAATAGTAATTAGCGCATGTCTGGAAACGCGTCAACTGCTATTTGAAGAAAACCCGGAACTCTGGAACACTCATAACTTTCTTGTTGGTAAAGATATTTTTTATATTAGGGCATCGTTGTAAAGGTAAAGTTTTCAGCTTTAATATGATATGTCACGTGTTGGTTTTTATGTAAATGGCGTTTGAAGCCCCAATAACAATTAGTGCATGTCTAGAGGTGCGTAAACGGGTCATGTCAAGATTAGCGAACCCAACATCTCCATGTCAAGAACAGCGAACCCAGTGATCCCCATGTAAAGAATTGTCAACCATTTCCGGTCCGAACTCCAATTCCACATGAGGGCTAGTACTAAACACGGCGAAACAGTGATTCATCTACACTGTTTCGCCTTAGATGATCAAATGTCTGGTACCGAAGTGTTCATGTCTTCTTGTAAAAAACAGCGAACCCCGCTGCGAGTGGGTTCGCTAATCTTGAAATGATCCGCGTAAACTGATATTTCAAGAAAAACCGGAACTCTTCAAGGGAGGTTTTACTGTACATGTACATAAAAGAAGCAATGACAATTAGAGAGTGGACGAAGAAAGACGTGTCGAACAGAGCACGCTTGAAAATTAATTACGCACAAGTACAAAATGAGTATAGGCAACAGTTGACCTTGGGTAAATGACGGAATAAGTGCAACGCATGGCAGAAAAAAAATGTTTTTAAACTGATTGGTGTGCCGCAGCCTGCTGTGTGATTTATTTTCTTTTATTTTCTTTATTTATTCTTTACCAAGTACAAAAATTACCCAACCATTTGAATGTAGGTTTATGTACATTTCCTCAATTTTTATGAAACCATTTGATTTACATTTTTCATTTTCACATTTTATCATGTCGTTAATTATGTCAGGTAATCTGCAGGTGCAATCAACTTTCACGCCACTATTTTTCGGCTCTGCTGTTGACAGCATGTGGGGCATTTTTTCTATTTTAGCAAAAGACGATAATTTATTATTTACAAAACAAATTACTCAACGGTTCCCCATCAGCGGTACATCATATCGTCTTTCAGAAAGATTCGCTTCAAAGTTGTTAAATGCCAATTTAGTTAGATTTGCAATCGCAACCACTCCACAATCGGAACTATTGGTTTGATGCTGGACGTCTAAAATCTGAAGATCTAACTGATCTGTAAGAGTTGTATAAATCTGTGACACTTGAATCGACACTACTGTTTACTGATCTGCTTGATTTTATACTGTCAACAATATAAATAACACCATTTGCCTCGCCCTGAAACGATAGTAACCAGTGATTATGCCCATTATTGTGAATTTGTGCGTTTAGCGACCCTTCTCGTTTTAAATTAGAATCTATTTTCCAGAAGCCTTCTCGTGTTCCGTAAAATGCGCTATATATTTTGTGTCCTGGAGGCCAAAAATTGTTGGGAACGAGGCCGGCAGTAAATTTTGAGCTGCATTTATTATATTATCGTTCGTTTAACCATCCGTCACGATTTGTAATTAGTTTTTTGCCCGTTTCAGTAAGATTTCAAGATCCCAGCTATGGGGCAAGACTCATTTATTAGGTTTGGGGGTTAAACTTTCATCCGACCTACTATCCGATAAAATTGCCTCGTCCCTGATTTGACTTAAATTGACTGAAATATCGACACAATCTCAAGGAATCTTTTCTGGGGCCGACATTTCTAGAAATTCGTTTTTCTTTTTTAGAGACATCGGTGTTGACGACTGATTAAGGGTATCTGGTAAACGGTTGGTAGATAAAATATGCGATGTATCCTCCTCCGTGATAGAACTTAGACTAAGTTTGTTCGATCATCATCCAAATCTAACAGAATTTCTTTTCGAGCCGACTTTTTATGAATATATTTATGTGTATTAAATGACTGCTGTGTAAATGAAGTTTACAATTGTCGTCGAGTTTAATTTGGATGTCGACATGAGAGCTTTGTTATCTAGTTTCTCCATTGCGGCGAGATTTTGTATCGTTGAATCAGTCGCTGTTATCACTTCAAAATCGGTCTTTTTAGGTCTTTTGGCTATTCTGGGTCTACTATTTTTTCTTTTCAAAACTGAAAGAATCTTTATGTTGTTGCTGTTAATGTGGATGGATCCATATTTATTGCGAGTTTTACTGCTAAAATATGATAACATTGCCCAGCAGATGGACAGCTACACGTTTCTTTAGGCCATAAAGTAATCCTTTCGTACGTTCTACCATCAACGCGTTCATAGACGAAACACGTCTGACTTTATCATTTTCAACGGTAATTTGGGCGAGCATTTTTTTGACTTCTGTTTTTCTCTGGGCCCTTTCTTTCACCTAAATCTTTGTCATCAACAGTTGTTGCATTTTTGTCGACAAGTAGATCATTTATTTCCGTTTCTAAAAATTCTACATTACTTTTGCATTTGTTCTGATCTGAATGACCAGCAATAATTTGGTTATCACCACAGTCATCGTTTGAAATAGGATTGTAACTTCTTTGATTCTTTTCAGTTTTCATTACGCTCTTGTGCTTGTTGTAAAATTTCTTCTGGAGTGCCTTTCGGGGAACAAATTTGAATTTCAGACGCATCTGTTTTTCCAAATGAAAATTCGTTTTCAAGTTTGTCATTTCCAAAACCCGCCCTTCCACACTGAATTTCTGTACAATAATATTTTTGTAAGAAGAACAAGAAAATCGAAATTGCATCAGCAGGTAATTTTTTCGTTTTTGGAATGATTTTATAACATTATTCATGCATTCTGCTGGATTTGTAGTTACACCTGAATATGGATTAAAAAGTTGTAGTTTTTCTAAAATCTTACGACCTGAATTATAGATGATAGATTGTTTAATGTGTTTATGAAAATATTATTTGAACTCCTGCGACCAGGTTACTTCCGGTTGTTCAAGTTTTTCGTCAAATTCGCATTCGTTATGACATTCTAATAATGAATCTACGTGATTTGTATAAACTGAAATGTCGTCCTGTGTTACCTTCAGTTTAGTTAACCAAATTTTAAAATAGGGTTTTATGTGATTCCAATAATGAACACTTGAAACATTGGGTAAAATCTTATTTATAGCCTGTTTAATCACTGGTACACAATCACGAATGATAGGTTGTGAAGTTTTACTTAGATTTTGAACGTAACTCTTGAAAACATCAAAAAAGCGTTCGTGAAACTTTGCATCTTGGTAGTCATGCAACATCAACGCCAGAGGAATGGCCCTGGAGCCCTCAGAGAGAGAGAGAGAGAGAGAGAGAGAGAGTACATGTTGAAAGGCAAGGACACTAACAAACAATTCCCCAAGTTTATAATAAGTAGTACCGTAATACATTTTGATAGGGCATCCTGAATTAAAAGCTAATAAACCATTAAATTCTGTGAATATCTCATCCATGCCTAAGATACATATTAGTGATGGAAAGACGTCAGTTTGTTTGTTAAAGATGCCTAGTTCACAAGAAATTTCACATAAATGGTATATGTCATCGTTGCTAAGCTTATTTTCACGACTGGCCTCGTAGAAATGGTTTTTCACTTGTTGCAAATTCCTAGCAGTTTTAACGCCCAAATCAATCCAGTTTTAGCCTCTCTCTTAGGCTCTTTCTCACTCAGATATGCAGACGAGGATATGTCACTGGCTTTTGATTTCATTTTATCTATCACGGACGGACAAGTTCTACTAAAACCGCAATTTTTGCTTTCGGAATTTCCATGAGAAAAAGGTTGATAAATTGTTTCATCCCCAGTATATTGAGTAATTACGTATCTGGGATCATCAATTAACTGGAAAATTGCCTTTTGGAAAGATGCCGATGTGTTTTGTCGGGAAGCCCTATATTTAAATAGTTCTTGTACAGTTTAGGATTTCTTTTACGAAGATTTCTTTTTCCGTCATTTCCCCATGCACAATCATAACTTGTAAATCACGCGTCAAACGCCATTTACATATAAAAACCAACAAATGATATATCAAATTAAAGCTATGAACGCTACCTTTACAACGATGCCCTAATATTAAAAATATCTTTACAAATTAGAAAGTTATTGAGGGTGCCGTGAGTTACGAGTTTTCTTCAAATGTCAGTTTACGCGGTTCTAGACGTGAGCTAATTATTATTAGGGCTTCAAACCCCATTTAAATCGAAAAACCAATAAATGATATATCAAATTAAAGCTGAGAACGTTTCCTTTACAACGATGCCTTAATATGAAAAATATCTTTACAAATAAGAAAGCTACTGAGGGTTCCGTAAGTTCCGGGTTTTCAACGATAGGGTTCCGGGGAATAAACCTGGCCGGGAACTTCAAGCGTTTTTCTTTTCACTTCACGCATGGAAGAACTTTGCCTTTCATCTATGCTCTCAAGAGTCTCGTTTTCTCTGAATAGATTTTATCTATATATGAGCTTATGTGAAAGAAGATAAAGGCAGACTCCCCGCGTTAAAAATGTCGTTATTCCAAGAAACGCGTTGATAATTTCAAAGGAAAAGGTCTAGGAAATAAAAGATACTCAGGGATTCTTTTACCACCTTTTTTTTTTTTTTTTTAGTTTCCAGATGATGAGAATTTCAGCTTATTTGAGACGCTTTAGGGAGCAGGCCTGTGAGGGGAAAGTATACTGGTTGCTTTGTCAATTTGGTAAAACTGTTGAATCTTTTGTTTTCATGATTATGTTTAAATACAAGCGCATTCCAACACACACACACACACACACACACACACACACACACACACATATATATATATATATATATATATATATATATATATATATATATATATATATATATATATATGCCTCCTTTATCAATTTGGTAAAACTATTGAATCTTTCTGTCTTCATGATTGTGTTTGCTCCAATACAAATATCCTTGTACTGAATTGTGAGCACATACATATATATATAATGTGTGTATATATATATACACATATGTGTGTGTGTAAATATATATATATATATATATATATATATATACAGTATATATATATATATATATATATATATATATATATATATATATATATATATATATATATATATATATATATATATATATATATATATATATATATATATATATATATATATACAGTATATATATATATTACAAATATTGTTATTCGACCTCTCTTCCTTACCTCTTAGTAGATTAGCAAATTAATTTTTCTATTAAAGCTAGAAATACAATGTAGATTTCTCGCATGAGAAAGAGGAGAGCAGGAAGAAGCAGGAGTTATTTTCAAACTAAGATTGCCAACCGACCGAAGGGTGGGAATCTTAACTCATAGGCGTCATAAAGGGGGTAAGGTTTTTCTAGGCCAGACCTTAGCTATACTGTTCTTAAAACCCACTTTTCTTTGACCTGTGAACTGGTGAGTCTTTGTCATTTTTCCAGACGATACCCGCCACCAAGCCCCAAAGTAGGCTTGGGGGAGGAGCTCGAAGAAAAGAGAGTCCCAAGTCAACCCCACATCACGAGACTCTCAGCTCGGTTACGATAGCGAACAGAAGTGTTCAGTGCTGTCTCCAAGCACTCTTTGTTTCTCCTCCCCCATTTGTCTCCATTACGTGGGGCGATTGTCATTCCCAACGGAGCAAGGAATCTTAATGCATCTGATCACTGTATTATTTAACCCAGAGGTAAGTCGGATTATGACAATTACTCTCGGTTTTCTTTCCCTTCACCTGAATCTCTCATTTTTCTTTCAAAAAATCTTGAACGTCCTGTACTGGTAATTTTGTGAATGAGGAATCTACATCTAAACTTAGAAGTTTTATGTTGTGAAGTGGTATATGCGCTTCTTTGAATTTCTGACATAAATTTTCCGAATGTTTAATGTGACCGGGAGAAAATGTGGCTAAGAAAGGGGAAAGGAGCCGGGTAACCACTTAGAAATTTTATTATTGAAAGCTCCGGCAAATGAGATGATAGGTCTGAATGAAGATTATCTTTATGAGTTTTGGAAAGGCCACAAAAGTAAAAAGCTTTCAATTATAAAATTTCCAAGTGGTTAGCCGGCCTCCTTTCCCCTTTCTTAAGGCACATTTTCTCCCAGTCACATTAAATATTCTCAAGATTTCTGTCACAAATTCAAAGAAGCGCATATACCACTTCACAACATAAAACTTCTAAGTTTAGATGTAGATTCCTTATTCACAAAAGTACCAGTACAGGACGTTCTACAGTTTTTGAGGGAAAAATTAGCCCCCTATTCAGATAATTTCCCACTAGCCCTAGATAAAATAATAAAGTTAGTTGAATTATGTGTATCAAATAACACCTTTTCATTCGGGGAGTCATTCTATAAACAAAAATTCGGGTGCAGCATGGGATATTTTGAAACTGCAATAGTAAACGCAATAAAACCTAAAGACATGCTGTGGATGAGATATGTAGATGGTATCTTAACATTTTGGGATGATAAGTGGGGCAATTTCAATGAATTTCTCTCAAAATTAAATGCATTAGTGCTTAGCATCAAATTTAAAGTTGAATGGGAAACAGACAACAAAATTCCTTTTTTTGACGTTTTAATAATTATAGACACGACAAAATACAAATTTACCATGTACAGAAAACCAACTTTCTGTCTGTCATACATCCATTTTTATAGCTATCACGATATCTCTATCATGATTGGTGTAGCCAGTAATTTATCCTTATGAGCTTTACGGATTTGCTCCATGGATCTCCTGGAAAAGGAAACTGAACTATTCCGTAAGCAGCTATCATCTTTAAAGTACCCTAACCATTTGATTGAGAAATCGATCCACAAAGCAGACACTATTTTCTACCGTTCCCCCCATAACAAGACCAGAGAGACGCCCAACAATAAAATAAAAATCCCACACCCACACCTGGACAGGATTAAGGCGTTGACACAGACACTTGGAAACTCAAACCTTTTGCTTTTACCTACCCAAATACCTTAGCCAAATCCCTGATTAACGTCCAACAAAAACCATTCCCCAAAGACAAAGGGGTTTAGGAAATCCCTAGTCTCGACTGTGACCAATCATACATCGGTTTCACAGGCAAATCACTCCCCCAAAGATAGATGCAGCATAAATGTTCAGTTAGCTACGGACAACAGAGCTCAGCTGTTTTTAACCACATAAATAACCATAATCACAGAATAAACTGGAATACTCTTATGTCTCGTATAATCTATAGCAGCAATTGTTGGTTCAAAAGCCAGATGGTGGAATCAGCCTTGATTAAACAAAGAAATGCAACGAATCTCTCAAGAGGTGCCTGGGATTCAGATATTATAGATGAAATCTTCCTCCAACCAGCGATTAAGAAGATTAAAGAGAAATTGTCAACTGGAGTGACTTAACGGCCGACCTATGGATCTTCTGGTATAAATACCGCTTTTCTGTAACTTTTTCCCATTCACTATTTGCCTGAGTAGAGAGACAGTTTGGTCTCTGAAATATAACTTTATTTTCCACAATTTGGCATTTCTATGGGCTCTTTTATATTTGATGGAATTCTATTTAACAGAAAATATTTCACACACACACACACACACACACACACACACACACATATATATATATATATATATATATATATATATATATATATATATATATATATATATATATATATATATATGTGTGTGTGTGTGTGTATGTATGTGTGTATGTGTTTGTATTATATACTTTTACAATAAAGTGTTGAATCAGTTCTATTTTCATTCATTCTTAAATAAATACAACCTTACTATGTTCAAAAATATTTTGAAGGACAGGTAAATTTAGAGAATTCTCTGGAAGGAATTATGGATCAGACTCATTCCTGGAAGAGTGACATGATCTTCTGAACACCGATTTTCTTTCAAAGTCAATTCATTTCCTGTAGATATATAATAACATATATCGACAGGATACATAATTTTGACGTTGTACTTCAGGCAAAGGTCAAAACTAATTCATTTATTTACGAGAATTCGGCAATTTTTGTGTATAAGTAAGAGAGAGAGAGAGAGAGAGCGTGTAGATACTCAAATTAACTCAATATACGAGAGTTCGTAAATGTTCTTCAAATATGCTTTATGCTATTATTTTCTTGTCATCACATACAAATACAAACATAGACACAGAACGAGGACCATTTCCACGAGGTTTATGAATGTGAGAATCAAAATGAACGCAGAACGACATATAAACATTTTTAATTAAGTTGCATTCCATAGACAAACCCTTTTATGAAATCCTTCCACATCAAAATTATTTTTAGCACATTAATATGACTTCCAAGCGTCCTCTTTTGGATGGGAGATATCCCAGAGTTAATTTATGCATTTAAAAGTTTTCTCCAGTCCGAGAAAATCCCTGCGGTGGATACCGGGATGCAAAAGAATTATTGGTCGAAAATTGTGTGTAGAAGACACTCGGCAAAATTAAGGAAATATGTTTAGAACTGTCTGAAGCAAAACTCGAACTCGGAGATATCGTCCGAGTTCATCAAACAGAATTTGAACCCTCCCCCGCGAAACGTACTCGGAACTTTCCTCGAACCGTCCAGAAATTCGTCCGATCTCTCTCCTCTCTTTTGGCATAAGTAATCTTTGGGTGATTTGCTCATCTGCTCGCTTGCAGAAAGAACAATAGATACTTGAGAGACACGAAGGGATGTATCGTGATTTTATTGATGACAGCATTTGTCCATTTTTTAAGCTGCGTCTTTTTCTAAATGTTCTGCGATTTTTAACTGAAATTTCTATATGAAAAACTATTTAACTGAAGTAAACACTATCCCTGCTGTTAATACGAAAAGTTATTTTCAAAATCCATCGTTTCAATTAATAGATCATTCTCCTCTGTGACGGGGGTTCTCAAATGCACTGGCTAGCTGTTCCCTCTGGTTTCGTATGGAAAGAAAACAAAATCATTCTAATGTTTCAGAGACGCTGAATCAACTGAAGAAAAGAAGTCTGATCTGAAAAGAGAAGTTACATAAATTTGCTTATTTGCTGAACTGTAAAAATCATCTGCGGCACATTGGAAAACCTTACCTACGCCTGATTAATTTCTGAATTTATTTGTTGAACTCTCTCTCTCTCTCTCTCTCTCTCTCTCTCTCTCTCTCTCTCTCTCTCTCTCTCTCTCTCTACCAATAAGAAGGATTTAGAACTTGATGAACCTGAGATGGATAGTTTTATATCCCTGGAGATATTCGCAAAAAATGCTGATTTCTGCATAATTCAATGAATCATCATTTTGACCCAAAGTTATTGCCTATGAGGTAACAAATTGATGTTGTTCTGATGAGAATGGGACAGAGATTCCATTCCGACTTCTAAACTTACAAATATATTCTCTCAAATGTTCATAGACTTAAAAAAATATTTTTGCATATTCAAATTGATAATGTTATTACTGAGAAGTACATAGACGTCTCAGCATAATTTACATACTTCAATATTTTCGAGATTTCTCTCATATGCTCATATTTTTAGAAATTAAATATATCTTTAGCGCTGCAAAACCAAAGGCGGACTGAAAAATGATTAAATAAAAATATAAATGTTAAAATTTTTATGCATGTCGGGAGAATTCTAAAATTTTTATATAGTCAGTGAGTGGACATTAATTATTCATAATTCTATAATAGTGTAGCCCTAGCATCTTACTAAAATCAGCTTCAACTGCTCTCTCTCTCTCTCTCTCTCTCTCTCTCTCTCTCTCTCTCTCTCTCTCTCTCTCTCACTGCAAGCTGAATTTGTTTTGTAATATCTTCCACAAAGCTCCCCTTCGAAAATGAGAAGCTTTCCCCTTTCTGTTCAAATGATAATTTCCTTGTTTATTGGAGATCAGATGATAAATTGTTTGTTGATTTAAGATTAAATAAAAACATTCACAAAAAATGTTCAAGATTAAAAATTTTCTTGGTTTCATAGAGGAAAGTTGTGATTAATTTCTGATTTCTTTAATCCTGACTCATGTTAATCAGTGACCTCTTCATTTAATGGGATAAAAGCCAACCACGAGTCATTACTGAGTCAAGGATGAATCCGTTTCCTTTTTTATCTTAACATCGTTTGTTAATTTTCAAAACGATTTATATATATATATAGGTGTTATACCCATTGAAATACATGCAGACACACACACACACACACACACACATATATATATATACATATATATATATATATATATATATATATATATATATATATATATATATATATATATATATATATATATGTGTGTGTGTGTGTGTTATGTGTTATTTAACATACTCAGGATGAGGCTGTCATGACTGACAATGCCAAAAACAATAAAATCTTAACATTAATTTATTTTTTTTTGGACATGTCTTGATAAAACTATAAGTATAAAAACCGTGACATCCAAACACAAGAAATTAAAGATTAACTTGTGATTTGCCGGCAAAAAAACAACAGCTGGAGAAAAAAAAAAACATACGTCCTCCAGCAGGTCACCTTAACAACAACGGACAAGAACCCACCAACCAGAATCACGTTGCCGACCTGACCACAAAGATGAGAAGGATAAAAGTCTCCATTACCTGTCGACCAACGTCGACTCCAAAAACTGCCTGTCATCTTCAGATATATTTATTAGAGCTGATGAAAGAAAACGACCCATCGAAAACATCAAAAAAAAAACCATCAATCCAGCCAAGTGGGCGGGAAATCGTTTTTAAAACCATTTAACGTGACACCTCCCCACCTAAAAGAAAAAGAAAAAATTATATTCTCCCCCTCCAAATGTACCCCGCCAGCCAAATCAGAGCCATCCTGTCACGGTCGCCATTTAACCAGACACATATTTAATATACTCAGGATGGGGCCACAATGTCCAGATCTTAAAACAAAGGAGGAGAAAACAACAAAACAATAAAATGAGCTTAATATTAATTTAGAGTGTATTTACAAGTGAGTAGGTTGTAAAAAGATAAAACCATAAGTATGTGTCTAAAAAAAAAAATAAGTTAAATAAACGATTAACTCATAAACAAAAAGTAGCTTAAAATTTAAAAAAAAAGGCAAAAAAAAACAACAAGAAAAAAAAAACAAACATTCGGGGTATATTCAGGGACAAGAACCCATATATATGGAGACATATATGTATCAAAGATAGCTCGTGGTATATATATATAGGTTGTACTATATATATATATCAATAATATACCAACGTCGATCAAAACTGCCTGTGTGTGTAGCTGAAAACATCAAAACAAAAACTTGTATGTATGTATGTATGTATGTATATATATATATTTTGATAAATATTCTGCTGTTCCACCTCTCTGCATTATTTTAGTAGGAATATAATCCAAACCAAAAGAAGGACAAAGCCAGGGAGAAGCTTTCTCTGTGGATAGAGAGAGGGCAGGAGCTAGTTGTGTGTTCAAAATTAACCGTTTCTAACAGCTTATAAGTTAGTATTAGACACCTTGTCAAGTCCCCACTCAACGGGTTTTCTATGAAGAACCTCCCGTTTTCTACGGTGCCTTCACAGGTGACCCTAGGTCCCAGTACTCAGCCTTTATTATCATTATGTAATTGTACATTTATTATCTATTCATTTTTGCCCTTATGCACAGTGTATGTGCCAGAGTATTTTTGTGTTTAATGTGCTATTGCTAATTATCACGTTATCTGTATGTACCTGTCCTGTTTTATGTAGAGAATAGTTTTGACCTTGGGTCACTTGTATATTTTTTGTATTGACGTCTGCGTATATGCCGACGTCCGCACACCGCTTCCTAAATAAACTAACCCCACCTTTATAATAATAAAGTTTTGTATCGCTTCCTAAATAAACTATTACGGGCTGCTCTAGGAGCAAGAGCCCGTGCTGGCACAAGGCCAGCTAAATCTAAAACAACATAAATAAACTAGCAGTTCTTGTCTACCTGCTCTTTCTTTCGCACACTCGCAACCTATCCAACAGGGAGGTTTTCACCAGGTCAACTCTAGTGAGGGTGTTCTTAGGCATTGCTTTTCTTTGTACTATGTATCGGCGATGTCGTTGTCATTTTTCAGACTGCCGGATGCTATGGAAGGACTGCTGTTTACGAAAACACAGTGGCCCAATCTGACCCAAGAAAGTCAGGGAGAGAGAACACAGCAATCCTACAGGGCACACGCACGCGTCCGTGCTCCTGATAATTCTGTCCTTTGTCCCTTTTCGTCATTATTTACTAAGTAAATAGACGTTATGCGTTGTTCCAAATCCCGGGTGTCTGTTGCAGTGCGCAAGCAGCCTAGATGAAGGTAAGTCTGGAATTGACAAGTATTCGCCGGCCTGCTGGTATTTCTTCCACTGTATTTCCGTTTTCATTTTCCCCCTTCCTCAGCCACTGACTAGAGATCTTAGTGGAACCATATTTCCTGTATGAAGTCGAGTATATGAAGTGTAACCATTATTGCCTAGTGAGATTGCATTAGATATTCCCCTTGCAGTAAATAGGATTTAGGGAGAGGTCAGTTATAAGTAATACTCGGGCAAGACTTGGAACCTGATCACACCATTGTTTGGAAGAGGAATAGCCTTTAATATACTAGAATTGCTTACGACAGAGCTACAAGAACAATCATCTGTTGCATTATAACTGAAGTAGGAAAAATATTACTGTGTCCAAAGTTGACTAATTGGCTTTGTAAATTCCCTCACTGTAACAATGCAATCTTTCTTTTGTTGGGACTATGTGGGTGATAAATTGTCTGTCTTTTGGGGTAACTTTTAGCTTTAATTGACAGGATTACATGGGTCTTAGGTAGAGCAGGGCTACATAAATTACAGTAATTAACTCATGAGCCGAAGGACCCACATAACAGTGGTAACCTTAGCCACGTTCTGTAATTAATTCACAGAGATAAAGAATCTGGAATCAAATTAACTACAAATGAATTTCAAAGAGAAAAGTCAGATCATATTAAGTTCTTGCTAATTCTTCCAAACAAGGAGACAGGCCAAGGTCTGATAGCAGTAAGAATACCATTTTTATAATTAAGAAATAAGCATAGGTAGGGGGTGTGCATGGCTGAGATCAGCTATAATTTACAATTTACAAAATCTTAAAGAAACACTTGCCGCATTCAGATACCGAGTTCTGCATTTCACGCAAGGTTGTGTAAATAAGTTACCGAGTAAGGATTTAATATTTTGCTATTTCCCCAGCCAAGGGTTGATGCTTGATATTGATCTTTGAATGAGTTAGCTATTGCATGACGGTGCTGGGAGAACTTGTACCTAGCGCTTTTCTCGTAGGATAGGGCAGAAAAAATTTACGAAGTCCATAGAATTTCCAAACCAGCAACCGTTCGTCATTACAGAGAAGCCACGGACTGAGCTTGACGAAGTTAATAAGTTTCCATATTGCAGAATCGTATCGCGTTTCCTTGCCATTAATATCACAAAGCAACGATAACTGGGTAAATTTCATAATTTGCATTTTCAATTAATGTAAATTTGGGCCCGTCAGGACATCAAAGATCCATTCCTTTTGTGTTTCGAATGGCCCCTCAGTCAGCATGGCTGATTCCTGGAGTGTTTAAGCCAGAGCGAAAAAAAAGCGTAACTCCTAGTAAATTCGTTTTCCATCTCCATAGCATAAAATCACTTGCGTTGTTGGTGTATTTAGTTAAAACCTGTATACCTACATTTGCTTCATTCATTTTATGAGAGGAATTCGAGTGCTTTGTGCTTTATCATTGTAAATAAACACCGCGGCTTTGGAGGTCGTGTATTCCTCTGCTAGTCTGCTTACAGCCGTTCGTTTTGAATTTCGCCGTGTTATAACGGGACTCGTCCGACATTTTGGGAACGGGTTGACTGCTCTTCAGTCCACCATCTCAAAACCCTTGTTGTTTGTGTGATATTGTTTACCTGTGTGACGTCACGAGTCCAGTAGCGTCCTCTGCCTCATATGCTACTTCGGTGACTACTTTGCCTTGCGTAGCAATCATACTCACAAACTCTTAGAAAGAAAATAGATTTTGATAGATAGGGAAATAGGTATATGATTCCATACAATAGATAAAAGCAAGAAATAATTTAGTCAAGGAATTACTGTTTGGGAAACATAACAAGAAAAGTTCCCATATAAATACACTGACATAGGGAATTATATAAAAAGAAAAGAACTTATCATTTTAATCACACTTATCAGTGTAAGACGTATGACTCAAGGGCGACAGGGAAAGTTAAGGTTGCTAAGACAATCCCTTAAAATAGCCCAAGAAGACGTATCTCCAAATAAGAAACCTGCCAGTGTGCAGTTACAATAATTTTACTGATTTTCTCAGGCAGCACGAACTTTGCTGGCTGAATATCTCTCTCTCTCTCTCTCTCTCTCTCTCTCTCTCTCTCTCTCTCTCATCCATTCAAGTAAGCATTTAGCATAAATCCGAAGTGTACATGCACCGCCTTCCTTGAAAGAACGGGCCGACACTGGAATCGTTAATTAAAATAAAACAAATAAACAGAAACACCTCTGTCCCACAAATAGATGAGGACAAGTTAAGATTAATTACAGTTAGAAGCTGTTGGTCATGAGTGAGGACTTTTATCCAGCCCTCAGCGTAAAACATAGCCTTCCTCCCTCTGCATGAAAAGGAAGTAGCACAGCGGGTACTAGGAACTAGTCACTCACGAGGGCCCCAAAAAGCAACCACAATTTATTTTCCCTTTCCACAGTGCTGATAATTTGAAGCACTGTCATAAACCGAATAGCTTGCCTATCTCTTTCTTTTACCTTCCCTTTCGCTCGTACTTATTAGTTACACTCTGCTTGGTTAGAGTGCATTTTCTCCTTAAATACCAACTAGTTGGGCTCAAGTCAAGTGTTGTTCCTAGGAACGCACTGGCACCATAGTGCCACCAAAGAAAAAAAAACAGGAAAAAAGGGCACTGAAGAAATAGTCCTTTTGTGACTACATAAGTTGCATTGGTACACAGAGATACTGAGTGCCACCAATGTGACCTTTACACGGCACACTTAACCACAGTGCCACCTTATTGAAGAGGTGCCACACCATTTCCTAGCTGCCCAAGTACGTCCAGTCAACCCGGATAGACACCCTTACCCACCAGAACCATGGTGACAGATAATCACAGAGCCTTCATGGAGCTGGGGATGGCAGCAGGTCTCATGGGATTGGACCTCGCCAAGTGGGTTAAGGAACAGCTGGATGACTTGGCCAAGCAAGAGAAGGAAGAAAGACTGGAATGGAGGAAATATGAAGCCGAACAGAGGACATATGAAGAAGAACGGAGGAGGGTGTATGAAGAAGAACAGAGGAAGCTGGAAGATAAAAGAGAAGAATTGAGAAGACAGCATGATCTAGCTCTCAAAGAAAAGGGGCTTGAGCTGGAAAAGGCTAGGAGGAAAAATGCCAAAGCTATGGCTATACAACAAGCCTCCAACCCCACACCTGCTGCACCAAATGCTCTGATCTCGAGTATTAATTCCCTCATCCCCAAGTGGAGTGAGGACGAGCCAGGAGGATGGTTGGAGGAAATAGAGGCACTCTTTGACAACTATAGCACCACCAAGACAGAGAGGGCCTTAGTGCTAGCCAAGCACATGGAGGGAAAAGCTAAGGCAGCCCTTCACTCACTGGAGAAGAGTCAGAGAGGTGACATGGTCGAAGTGCGTAGAGCCATCACAAAGGCCTACAAAATAATCCCGGAGAAATGGAGACAGGGGTTCTGGGGTCTTGCCAAGGAAGTTGGCTGGTTGTGGACTAAATGGGCCTGTCACAAGACCCAGCCTGGTACCCGCTGGTTTGGCCCCTTCTTGTGCGCTACATTCAAGGATCTTTTCAATTGGACCATCCTGGAGGATCTTTACCAATGCATGCCTGGGCCCCTTGCTGTATATCTCAATGATAAGCAGCCCACCACTCTTATGGAAGCCTGCCGTATGGCCGATTCATGGGAAACCTTCAACCAGTCCCACAGCACATCTCAGCGGTGCACAGTGCCACCCAGGTACCTCTCAGGCTCGACTCGCCCGAAGAATGGATTGCTTAGCAAGCCTACGTGCACCCACTGTAAGGGGTTGGGGCACACCGAAGCTGAGTGCCGCTACAAGCTAGGCACTAGTAGGCAGCCTCCCACTAATAACCAGAACTCCTCTCCCTCTCCATCATCTCAACCCTCTCCACCAACAGTCACCGCAGGTCACCGAGCCCCTACAAAGGGCCTGTGCTGATCTTGTGGTGCTGCCGGCCACAACAGTGCTGGACATCCGGCCTGTCCAGCACCATGTCCCCGCCACCAAGTTTGTCAACCTCATTAGCACCTCATTCTCCACGGCCGTGCCGCAGAAGATACTTTACCCCGAGAGACTGGAGACCCAGTTCATCTTAGTGGCCCCCCTTAAGGGCTCTAGCCTGTCTGTGGCCCTTCCGGTCACTGTCGACACCGCAGTAGATGTGAGCCTGATTTCCAGTGCCCAAGTGCCAGCCAGTGCCACGGTTGATGAGCACACCCAGTGGGAGATGAAGTGGATAGAGGGCCACACCACAACCATTCCCACAGTCAAGCTCCAGGTCATGACACCTTGGGACACGCTACCCCACCTTGGTGTAGTGGGTGGAATTTGGCCCGGAGTGGATTTCCTGTTGGGTCGGGACCTTCTCTGGGAAGGCCCTCCCCCAACACCACTTCACAGCCACACTACCTCCTCCATGGAGGCCCAGACTGTAGGAGTACCCCAAGAAGAAAAACCACCTTCCGCCCCCCAAAGTGGTCAGCAGAAGGGGCACACACCAAACAGTTCTTGGCCTAGTCCTATCCATCCACGAAAGGATGGTCAACAAAGTGGTCCTCCCTCTCCCCGAATAGACATTCAGGAGGAGCAGTACTGCTGTAGGACGTGCAAGCGGACAGGCCACTCCACTAATTGGGAGGGGTGCCCAAATAAGCAATGAAGAGTGGACACTCCCGAGCAAGACTCTCAGAGAGGCTCTGATCTCCAGCTGGGGCAGGAATCTCTGTCTCACCCCAATTGAAGCCATCCGTGAGGTATTGCACCTCCGGACCCCTTGTCAGGCAAGCCTGACCCTCAATTGCTGCCAGTGCCACACTTTGTCCGGCTCGGACGTTGAGCCACCACTCAAAGAGGACCCTGTGCCAGATCCAGTTCATGAGGCGAATCCTCCTCCGGGAGATCCTCACAACCTGTGAGGCTCCGGCACCTGACACTTCTTTGTCACCAAATCCGTCCCCAGAGGATGAACCCCTGGTGGATCAAGCTGCTACACCTTCTCTGGGAGACCAGGAACTGGCCTCCCTGGACGCAGAGGTAGAGATCGCTCTTGCCCTGGTTGTCGCAGCAGCCTGAGTGGGGAGCCCTCCTGTAGCTTCTGAAGTTACCCCTGACTTCATGCCCACTAGCCCTTCTGGCCTTTCCCCAGAGTCAGTGCCCTCATTACCTCCTAGGTCTGACATAGATAGGCCTTGGAGGAACCCGAAGAAGAAGGGACGGAAGAGAGCCCAGTAGTTGCAGAGCCATGAGCTCATCCTGGCACTAGTGCCCTTTCGGCACAGTGCCTTTCCATCTTAGAGTGATCCTGGCTCCTTTTCCAGAGGAGGTAGCCAGCGTGATCTCTATCGTACTATAGCATAAACCAGCTTGAGTACATTGTAGCAGTAACCTTGTCACTTACACCTTCCATCAAGCCACAGTAACCACGTAAGTACACTGTAATTGAAAACCAGCCATTCTGAACTATTGTGAGGGGAGCCACTAAGCTCATGACACACATGGCCTAATACCTCAGTGAGGCAAGCATTTATCATATGAGGCAAACCTCATGTACAGAACAGCAATTACAAATGGTAGTGCAAAACATTGTAACTTAGCTAGTTCATTGTCCTTTACGTTGGTGCTATGGCCGTGTTCTGATAAGTTAGGTTATAGGAGATACCACAGAATGTACCATTTGGCTAGGTCTAAACCTCACGATCATAAGAGGTAGCATGTAATAACTGTAAGCACCTTTAAGTACAGTTAGGAGTCTGTAGAAGTAAGTGATTAAAGCTCATATCCTTTCTAGAGTTAGGTAGATCCGTAGCTAGTTAGATTGCACAGGACAAATCTGCTCGGGGGAAAGAGTAAAGTAATCGAGGCGAATAGCTTGCTTAGTACAGACCGTCATACCCGAAAGGGAGTGAAGGCCTTCTTAAGGGGGGGAGGGGAGCTTTTATAAATATTCTGCTGTTCAACCTCTCTGCATTATTTTAGTAGGAATATAATCCAAACCAAAAGAAGGACAAAGCCAGGGAGAAGCTTTCTCTGTGGAAAGAGAGAGGGCAGGAGCTAGTTGTTTGTTCAAAATTAACCGTTTCTAACAGCTTATAAGTTAGTATTAGAGACCTATCCAACAGGGAGGTTTTCTCCAGGTCACCTCTAGTGAGGGTGTTCTTAAGCATTCCTTTTCTCTGTACTATGTATCGGTGATGTTTTTGGCCTTTTTTCAGACTTTCAGAGGATATGGAAGATAGATGTCATGAGTTGTTCCAAATCTCGGGTGTCTGTTGCAGTGTGCAAGCAGCCTACATGAAGGTAAGTCTGGAATTGACAAGTATTTGCCAACCTGCTGGAATTTCTTCCACTGTACTTCCATTTTCATTTCCCCCCCTTCCTCAGCCACTGACTAAAGATCCTAGTGGAACCCTATTTGCTGTATGAAGTCAAGTATATGAAGTATAACCATTGTTGCCTTGTGAGATAGCATTAGATATTCCCCTTGCAGTAAGTAGGATTTAGGGAGAGGTCAGTTATAAGTAATACTCAGGCAAGTAATCTACTTGAGTTCCTCTTTCCCGTACTGATATCATTTATGTAAATACACTCCTTTAAATTTGCCCACGTGTTTTACATAGTATTTCCCTCAGTAACAAGAGCCCTATGCTCATATGAAATTCTCCTTTGTTTTCCTCTTTTTTTACGTTTTCCCGTACCCACGAAGTCAGAATCACAAGGCTAAATTACCTTAAATTGTTGCTACCTGTCTCACAGAGCATATTTCAAACTAAAACCATGGAAAACGTAAAAATGGCGACCTGGCCATAGATCTCGTTTTGCAGTTGCAGTTCCCTAGTGTTGCTTTATTGCATTTGCAACTTGCCAGATCAGCTATTAGCAAAGCTAAGCTGGATACGAGACAATTACGAACCTTTTGTGTAAAACCAGCACACAGATCCAGAAAATTCCACGTAAGTAATGTGTTAATCTTAGCAAAACCTTTTTACAATCGTGACTGTTCTAGGAATTAGAAATAGGGACGCATGTAATCACTGAGAGAAAAGAACCGCCGTATTAGATTCGTTAATGCATGCCTTTCAGGATAGGTAGTTAGGAAATAACCAGTGCTAACCATCCTTGCTTCGAGGAATAGTCATAAGAAATTCCTCTGTGTTAAAATCTTTGCCATATCTTTTGCTTCGAGGAATAGTGCGAAAATTCTGTGTTAAAATCTTTGCCATATCCTTGCTTCGAGGAATAGTGCGAAATAAATTCCTCTGTGATAAATTTTACTTTACATTTCGAATCAGCGAACTGTTATTTAGGCGCGAATAAATTCCCACGTGGGACACGAAAGTCAGCTTGCATTGCTGAAATTCTCTCAGTGTAGTTAGAATTCGAGTTAGGTGTTAGGAAAGCGAAATTTAAACTCCGCTTATAGGGAAAATTACTAGGCCGTTGTACTGTTATCCTCTCAGACGACTGGGAAATTCTCCGGAATCCCAGACGGTATATAAACATACGGGTTCATTCACCCAGAATCTAAAAATACCTCCGGTGTTGGCCAAACGACCTGCACCCCCACCCCGCCCATGCCCGCGTGTGTAGCATTTTTTTTTCTCCCCCATTCATTTCCCAGCAAACATTTTTCTTTGGGTTTCCCGTTAGTAATTTCTAAGTCCTAAGGGACGAATCGTAATTCCAAGTCCTAAGTGACTCCTAAAATTCTACGTCGCACGTGGCGAGAATTTCTCCAAATTCCAGTCCTCAGAGACTCCTAAAATTCTACGTCGTACGTGGCGAGAATTTCTCCAAATTCCAGTCCTTAGAGACTCCTAAAATTCTACGTCGCACGTGGCGAGAATTTCTCCAAATTCCAGTCCTCAGAGACTCCTAAAATTCTATGTCGCACGTGGCGAGAATTCCTCCAAACCCCAGTCCTCAGAGACTCATACAAAAATTCGTGTCGCACGTGGCTTAGAATTTCTCATTCCTGCGGGAACCCAAAATTAAGTCCTTTTGAGACATTATATAGTGTAGTTCACACACATCTAAGCCCTTGAGGACTGATCATTCTAGTTCGTTAGAACAACTCCTTAACTTCACGCTACAGCCGGCCAAGTCCGAGCGTGACAAAATCCAACCACGTCTTCGAGACACATATTAAAATTCGTTCGCCAAGAACAACCACGTCATTCCAAGACACATCCAATTTTAACAAAAGGTCTCCTCAGACTTACTAATCAACTGTCTTATTCGGACAGATCCATTCTCCTGCAGTCTGAACAATTGAGTGTTCCAGATTCCTGCAATTGAGTCTTTTCAGACAACCTGAGTCTTCTCAGACATATCATATACCCATTATTTCAAGATGGCTAATACCAGAGCCCAACAAAACGAGGATTTCAAATTCTACATGTCCGCTGGGAAGGACATGGGACTATCGGGGCAAGATCTGAGAGCATGGGTTCAAGAGCGAGTGGACGATGCCAAGGCGGAGAGAGCAAGAGAACGTGAGGAGAGAGAGAGAGAACGTGAGGAGAGAGAGAGGGCAAGAATTGCCCAAGAGCAGGAGAAGGAAAAAGAACGTGCAGAGAGGGAGAGAGAACGAATCGCTCAAGAACAACGGGAGGAAAAAGAACGTGCAGAGAGGGAGAGAGAACGTGAAGAAAGAGAGAGAGACAGAATTGCCCAAGAGCAGGAGAAGGATAAAGAACGTGAGGAGAGAGAGAGGGCAAGAATTGCCCAAGAGCAGGAGAAGGATAAAGAACGTGCAGAGAGAGAGAGGGAACGAATTGACCAAGAACAACGAGAGGAGAGGGACAGAATTGCCCAAGAACAACGAGAGGAGAGAGACAGAATCGCCTAAGAGAAAAGGGAGGAACGAGAATGGGAAGATCGAGAGCGACAGCGCGCCCACGAGCTCCAGATGCTAGAACGACAGCCCGCCACCCCCGCCCCCTGCCCGCGGGGATGAGTGCCCCTCAGCCAAGCTCACTCGTTCATGCCAAAATGGACCGAGTCCGAACCCAGTATGGCTTGAAAGGGCCGAACGAGTCCTGGAGTGCTGCGATCTCTCCCCGCGGAACTCTCCCTTGTTCTCACTAAATTCCTGGCGGAAAGGCCCTCGTTGCCCTACACGCCCTTCCGCCGACGATCGGGGAAACTGGAAGCCGTACGCCAAGCAGTTCTGGCGCACGAGATTACCCGAGCGGTGGAGAGACGTTGGAAGAGCAGCCCAGAGAAGCAGGCCAGACTTGGTCCGATTGGGCGTACCATTCGAGCGGCGTTGACAAAATGGCTCGATTCGAAGGAGCCACTAACACCGCCGAGGTACTCGAGCGGTTTAAAGTCGAGCATTTCCTGCGCTACGCCCCTCCTGCCCTCGCCACTCATATAGTGGAAAAGCCCCACCAACACTCACCGAGTGTTGCCGAATAGCAGACATGTGGGAAACTCACCACCCTCAAGAAGGATCCATGAGGCGGAAAATCAATCCCCGCCCCTCCTCGGAGGAACAAATTCCCCTAAGGCTGGAAACTCAGGCAAGCCCCTAACTTGCCATTATGAAGAAGAAAACGGGGCATTCCTCCGAACAGTGCCGGAACAAGAAACCGGCTCCTCTCTCCCGGAAAACCGACAAATAACTCGCCACGCCCTCCACAGGGCAGCGGAAAGACTTTAGCCAGACCTTTTGCACGGCGTGCAAGGTTTATGGCCATTCTCCCGCATGGGCAAAATGCCCACGCAATAATAAAGTAAATACTCCCACCGTCGCCTTGGCCGTCACAGATCCCCAGTCATTAGGCCCTCCTGCCGAAGGGCCTGTATACGTGGCCCCTCCACGAGGTAGCGAGCCCGCGGCCGAGTCACTGCTTTCGAGGACTCGGGCGCACAAATCTCCCTCATCCGAAGGGACAGAGTTCCCTACGGAGCTATCGTCAATAGACGAAAACTCGTCACGATCGAGGGAATAAATCAATTTAAAATGATACTCCCTACGGTCCAATTGAGAGTCACAAGACCTCACCAATCCAAAATTTGCAATCTTGCAGTAGCAAGCCATCTCCCGGAGGCTATGACGTCATCCTGGGACAGGACTTTCAGTCCCCACCGAAATCACGACAATCTAGGGGTCCACATCCCCCGAATCATTCCGCTGGGCGCGAGTAATCCTCCCCGCTTCTTCCTCAGTCAAGACTGGCGCCCCTGGGTACCAGAAGGACGTGCAGTCCCCACCAGTGCCACCTGAGTACGATGTACAGTGGGCCCCTCGATCGGTTCCCGATCCAATTCCAGTGCCCGGCCCTGCCTCAGTGCCAGTGCCAGGGCCCCAATCAAATCTCCCTTCAGGAGATGCCAAATTCCTGCCGGTGCCACTTGCATGCCCCGGCAGGGCCAAGCTTCGTCCGTCCTGACCGACGAGCCCAAGAAACCTCTGATAGCGCCTGACTCTGCCCTAGTGCCAGCGCCAGAGCGCCACGCCGATCTCCATTCACGGGATCCAACTCAGGACCCCTTCTCTTCCCCGGCCTGGCATCACTACCAGCGCCGGTCAGAAGACGGTTCCTCCCGACCACCGCGGAAGCTCACCTGCAGGTGCGGCCTCGCAACCCCGTGCCTGAGCTGGTCATCGTTACCTGCGAGCCGCTCACGCCAACCCCCCGCCTCCTCTCTGCCTCAGCCCATCGCCGACGCAATTGCAAGTCAGGATTCTGCCATATCTCACTTGGCCGATGAACTACAAGAGCCGCGACGGATCATGGTAGAACCCGCATGGAACACTCCTGCGTCAGCTGTCGCATCAGCAGGCCCAGGTGGTACTCCGTGCCGACCCCTCCGGTCGCGGCCCTCCGCTTCCCCGGCCGAGGACGACTGTCCCATTAAGAAAGACTCGAGGCGAAATTACCACGGGCGTGGAAATTTCTAGGTAATTTACAAAGAGCTCTAGAGCTCCCATGGCACCTGTGCCACCATTTCATCTTTCGAAGGTCTTGGCACCCCTAATCCAGAAGGGGATGTCAGGCCCTCCTCTATCTTCCTCCGTTCCTCAGGAACTTCTATCTCTTATCACCTTCTATTAATCTTCCTTAAATTATCACCACAAGAGGCAATTAAATACGGGATACCATTCCCCACACAATGTACAAGTCATTAAGAATAACAGAGTGAGAAGTGGCACGCCCTTGCCCGCCCACACCTTGGCACCGGGCGTGCGTGTCAGCCCCTCCTGAAGGAGTCGCGCCCTTCGGGTGCACTTTTCTCGCCCTGGGACTGAAGTGATAGTCCGGGCTGTAATTTATAGGCGAAGGAAAATAAATTCCGCCTAACATAATAAAACCCTCACTCTTTTTCCCTTAGCTCCTCTGCCAATATCATTTACCTTCTTTTAGTCATTTATTTATCTTTCTTTTAAAAATCGCGAGTCACAGACTCTTGCCCTTGTGATTTAAATGCCCCTTTTGTAAGCTCTGAGACGACGTGTCCCGCCTTTCATATGCGGTCAAGTTTTCATTCGTAACGTCTTGGTAATTATCCTTTTGTTATTATTATCCCTTTCCCCCTTCCATTCCTTCCAAGATCTCTGTTTGTCCTACCCCACATCTTTTGTCTGCTCGCCCGTCATAACATTGAGTAGGCAGTGGACGATAAAATTAGCGTAGTTTAAGGTTAGCGAATTAAAACTCGCGAATACTCTCGCCCGCACACGCTGTCAAAATCCGTGTGGGGCCGGCTAAGCAAAATACGTTAAAACGAAGATATATTATCAATGCGAATATGTATAGCCATTACAGTATCGCGTAAAAGGGGATGTCATTTACAAAAGTAAACGCTGTTTTCATTTACACAGCCTCTTCAAGGCAGATTGTACTAACCGCATGCATTTTATCTAAAATTAAGTAACTGTGTAGTTTAATTCTTGAACAATAACCTTTCTTTTCATTTGTTGGCCATAGCCTCATATACGTGGCCCTATAATCTTAATTAATTCACAATTGTTCGAGTCACATTATAAAGTTACCAGTGGGTAACCAAATCTAAAGTAATTATTCTTTTGCAAGTGTTTAAATCACTTTGCGTTCTGTTAACGAAAATTGTCCCAATGTGTTATTAAAAAGTAATGTCACAGCTTCATAAAACCCTTAGAGTAAAGTTCATTGCAAGGCAGAATGTAGAGTAACGTAAAGCATTTGCCGCTCATTCTTGAATATCGATGTACACACCCGAAGGAGGTATGTACATCATCTTGTATGGGGAGGTATTATGATTAGCAAGAATTCGCTAGCAAATTGCCTCCCCTCCCCCTCCTTTGTTGTTGTTGGTTGTTCTGTCGTGTTTCATTTACTGCCAGCCGGCCGATTGATAGACCATCTGTCTATCGACTTAAAAACAAGGGTTTAAAAGATTAAAGGCGCTCCCATTTTTGATAAAGATCTTTCCTTCGAGGCAAAAGTAATCTGGCTTGGGTGTTTCTCCTACAGGCCAAAACCTCCCCTGCGGGCAGGAGGTGCAATGAGTCAAAGCATCTGTGTTGGACGCACCCCGTGCCCATAGGAGGGGATAAAAAGCAGAAACCCACGAGTCTCCTCGACACACACGCGGGCTGGAAGATATGGAGTGAACTTGCAGAAGACGTCCCCAACACCTGGCCCCATCGATGCCCTTGCATCCTAACCACGTGGCCCTTTCAAAAGTATACTTTTCCTCGTGCCCTTCGACCGTATTCCTCGAGCCCACACGCCACTGCTTGGAGTTTCGAGGAGTCCCCATCGCCTTGCCCCTTTACGGAAGCCCTAGCATCTCACCACGTGGAAGAAACTCGTCCTCGGAAATCGCAAGTCATCCACGGACCGCCTTCTACGCACCCTCGGAAAATCTGCTAAGGTAAAGTGCCCTGGAAGAGCCCCATTTCAGTCACGCTTTTGTGTCTCGTAATATTTTCTTAAAGAGAAAGCCAGAAATCTCCTTGTCTAATGTCCGTGTGCCTCTTGCATCGGCAGTATTAATTCTTTATTACTCCTTTGGCACCCTCAGTGCAGCTTCGAATTCATTATTCTTTTGTCTATTTTCATTACTGGCGTATAATGTGCATATCTCTCATTTCAGAGGATCCTTTTTCGTGGAAGCTTCTCGGACTGTGTCTGGAATCCCCAGTTTCATTCAATCCCGTAGGAATCTCCTTCAGGATAGTAATCTACTTGAGTTCCTCAAAAATACTGATATCATTTATGTAAATACCTCCTTTAAATTTGCCCACGTGTTTTACGTAATATTTCCCTCAGTAACAAGAGCCCTATGCTCATATGAAATTCTCCTTTGTTTTCCTCTTTTTTACGTTTTCCCGTACCCATGAAGTCAGAATCACAAGGCTAAATTACCTTAAATTGTTGCTACCTGTCTCACAGAGCATATTTCAAACTAAAACCACGGAAAACGTAAAAATATATATATATATATATATATATATATATATATATATATATATATATATATATATATATATGTATATATACACACACACACATATAAATATATATATATATATATATATATATATTTTTTTTTAATGGAGCTACAATCACTTATAGTTTTTGTTCCATTGCTAGTGATTTTGATTCCATGTTATACGTTTTCTATTTTTCTAAAGGCATCCTTTGTTTCCAAAGTGTATAACATTAACATTGTTTTAAACTCCAGAAACAGGTAAATCCATTGTATTCCGTTCCAAGTCATTGCATTTTACCTTAACGTCAGCGACTGTGTGTGTAAGTGTTCTGAGACAGATTTTTCCTATGAAGCAATCCTCTAACACGAAAGAAACAAACGTCTCTGTTTCTTTTCTTCTACACTTTTTAAAATCGGTGCAACGTCCAATTCGTTGAGCAGATCCCCTGACAGATCCGCGAAGTTTGTCCCAAAGGCAAGAAGCGATGACAAAAGAGAGACATGTCTTCCTTATGTGAGACAAACGCGAGTCGTCCGTCCTATAACCAGACACTTTCCTTGCATTTCCTCGTTCAGCACAATGATGATGATGATGAGTACAGCAAGCGATCGCATTGGAAAGCGCTGACGCAGGGAGACAATGTCACTGCTAAGGCTTTCAAGCGTCAGTATTTCATGGCAAAGACAAGTTCCTCTCAGCGGCTTCCACTTCTCTAGAACACGACTGAGATAAAATCACCCAATAAGCAAAGCAGAAAGTTTTCGCTTTTAGCCTTATCAGTACTGTTTTTTTTATTTTTCTACTTTCAATTCATAAAAACTCTTCTGTAAACAGAATGACAGTGTTTATGCCTGGGTGACATCGCAAATTAGTTTGTAAAGAGTGTTTCTGCACAAATCAGAAATGCTAAAGAGTGAAATGATATTATTGTCATAGCATTTTGAAATTATTGTTCTCGTTATTTCTTCCTATTTCCTTCCTTTCTGCCTTTCTGTTTGTATCTCCTTTTGCTTTAATTTTTTAGACGAAAAGAATTTTAGCAAATTAATTGATAGTCTCTATAAACTTATTCTGGTGCCTAAAATCATCTTAATGCTGCAGTTTTATTTGATTTCTATATCACGTATTTAAAACTAACTAATGTAACAAATTATAAATAACAAAAGGATAATAATTATATATATATATATATATATATATATATATATATATATATACATACATATATATATATCTATATATATATATATATATATATATATATATATATATATATATATATATATATATATATATATATATATACATATACATATATATCTATATACATATATATATATATATATATATATATATATATATATATATATATATATATATATATATATATATATATATACATACATATACACTGTATATATGGACTGTAATACAAAACGCTGGGACCTCTGAGGTCATTTAGGGATGAAAGGGAAACTGAGAGTAAAAAGGTTTGAAGGGTGTAACAGGAGGAAACCATCAAAGCTGCTGTACTATGAAACAATTGTTAAGAGAGGATGGAAAGTAAGATGGAAGAAAATGAATATGAAAAGAGGTACAATAAAAGTAATGAAAGGGATTGCAACTAGGGACCGAAGGGACGCTGCAAAGAGCCTTAAGTAGTCCTACAGTGCACCGTTTGAGGTGCAATGACGGCGCTTCTCCCCTAAAGGGATACATATATATACGTATTAAAATGAATTTCATGGAGAGAATCTGGAATAAAAGAATCGCCACATTTTCCGTATGTGTTATTGTAAAAATAAACACACGAGATGCCTATTCTCTCTGGCAGTTTCCTTAAGAATCTCCAGCGTTTCCATTCGCACTCACTCCATTTCACAGAAACTCCTCACATATGGTAACCAACTGTGGTTTTTCACAACTGTCACAAAGGACTAACTTGACAACATATTTTAAATGAAAAGATACAGAAGTCACTAGAACATGATTAAAATTGAAACAGTAATGATCATCTCATAGTAACATTAATTATGAATAAATGTACAGTAAGTGGCAATACCTAATAAGTGTAACAACCGTGTTGTAGATTTCTGTTCAGCACATATCACGAGGGCGATGTAACACACTTAGAAAGATTTGACACCGTCCTTAGATTCCATATGCTTTATAGTAACAATGCAAGTAAGTGTCAATGTTGTCAGACACAGGAGGTCTGTGACCAGAAATGACAATATCAAGAGAAGGTCGTTGTGCCCCAGTTAGACTTAGCCATCGGAATATTTACTGTTATTCACAATTACCTTTCATCTTTGTACTTACTCTTCCCACTTAGATTTCATATTAAAGAATCATATAAATGTTATGTACATCTTTCATTCTAATGCCACTATCTTAATTATCAATATGACTATTACAGAAGCTCGGCCACCGCACACGTGGCCCCACACGTTGGCACCATATCATATCGAGAAAATCAACAAATTCAAGAATCAGTGACCAAAAATAGCATAAATAAAATCGTGGCAAAACGGGTCTGGCAAACCAGAGCTCTTATGCACACATTTGTACTAAACAGCATAAAGAAACCGAAATGACTCAAGTTTCTGAACAAACATTATATTGAACTGCTGATAATGGTCAAGTGTTATCATAAAAATGTAACATTTATCATTGATACGGAGAGGAAAATTTGACATACATGTATTAATAACAAAAAAAATCAATAATGAATAAATATATAACCGCGGCATTTGTATTAATGAGTAAGAAATTATAAATAGTATAGCGTACATAGGTAACAAATATTCACATTAGCTACTGTCAAGTTTCAAATAAAAGTTCATTTCCATACAAAGATAGAAACATTAAATACCATATCTCTACACCTTCAAATTCGAATTATACTTTTACGGGACAAACTCAATTCCATTTGCAAAAATATCAACCAATTGGCAGAATTACTCGTCATAGACTTATCCTAAAAAAATACAACTCAACCTGAACGGTCCGTAAACCATGGCGTTATTCGCCCACCCAGTGATTTCTAGGTGCATGCTGGTGTTTGGCCCGGCACCTGATCAAGCCTCAAAGGTCCACGAACCATATTGATGGCTTAATGGCTGGACAATGCGTTTGCCCCTCACTGTCGCCGGTTGACTTAAACTGTTCTATGTGTTCGATGCTTCCTAATTGCACTTTCATCCTGATCTTCCTTTCGTTTGCCATTCGCGTCAATATTATAAGGGTCGTTTGACATGCGGACTAAATGACGAGATTTCCACCGCGATCATCTCTTCCAAAAACTGTCATTCACGGTGCATATATTTTGCTAGGGACGACCAAAGAGCAGTAAAAATACAAGCAGACCACGAGTTTGTAGCCCTCACTCGACACTTGGCCAAATTTGAAGTCATCACTCTCCGTCAAAACATAACCTGCTGGCTACAGTTGCGATGCAAGCAAGCAGCTTTAGTTCCTTTCACCTGCAAGAATTGTTGACAGCGTCAAATAGTGAAATATGCCACCTCAGGTTAACCGTCCTCGTGAGAGTTCCATTCGACGTTAGCGGCAATGAAGCAGTCCTTGTTGTTGGAGGATGAAAAACAAAAAGGTTTATTGAACATTCCTAGGAAGTCATTGAAAGCAAGCCATTACTGAAGTCACTGTCATCTACAACACTACAACTGCTTAACTTAATATGAAACACACACACAACTTATATTTATATATATATATATATATATATATATATATATATATATATGTATGTATATATATATATATATATATATATATATATATATATATATATATATATATATATATATATATATATATATATATATATATATATATATATATATATATATATATATATATATATATATATATATATATATATATATATATATATATATATATATATATATATATATATATATATATATATATATATATATATATATATATATATATATATATATATATATATATATATATATATTCACCGCCAGGTTCGAGGGCGTGTCTTTATATTGAAGTATCTGTTTTAAGAACAGAATTTAGCATCTCACCTTCCTTGAGAGGTTTCTGGTAGCTGTAGCCTTATCTGGGCCAGCAGATCCCTTCTCTTTTCGTCATAAGATTCTGTCTAAACCTGTCTTTAAACAATGGCCTACTGGAATGAGACACTGATATAGAAAACTAGACATTATTAACAAATTTAACGAAAGTAACTGCAACAAAAATTGCGGTTATGAAATGGAGTGACTCACACTCCCTATCAAAGAAACACATTACTATAGGGAACCCTGTTCCCCAAATAAGCATAGATATTATTTTACACCAAACCATAACAGACAATGTCCCCCTTGTCATCAAGCAAAAATAATAAGGTCGTATCAACCACAATACAAGTCTTATAGTCTGTAAAAGTAATAACACCAGTTCCCACTCCTTGTCCTTCCAGGACAATGTTCGAGTTCCCTGTAGGAAGAGCATTACATTATGTTAGAATCCTGGAATGGTGTATAAAAAATAAACACTTAAAACGGAAAATGCATAATAAAAACAGAAGGGTTTACTGCAACGTAAAATGGGTATTCCATATAATGTCTGGAAAAAAGGTAGAAGTGTTAATGAGTTATCTTACTCACACTCCATGGTCATCAGGAAGCTGTTCCTCACAGTGACTGTCTTATCCACAAAACACAGCTCAAAAGAGCGATCACTAGCCACAAGTCGAAGCGAATACCCATTATATGGTTCCTCTTTAATATACACATTGGAGAGCGCATGTATGAACACATTCTCTTGATAACCCCTCCCTTGGAACGTGTACGCCACCGTCCTGTTCAGTGTTTGAAGAACCCCGCCTACAGATATCACAAGGTTTCCATCACTCTGTCACGTTTCTCCCATGAGCTTAAAACACCTTCGTCAGATCCCAAACGCATACGTCAGACATTCCTGGCCACCGGCCCCATCATCTCTACAGCGGAAGTGTCCTGCTAGATCATCATCTGTCTTTTCCAAAGGTCACCTTCGTGATTGTTACATATATATATATATATATATATATATATATATATATATATATATATATATATATATATATATATATATATATATATATATATATATACATACATATATATTGTTAAGAATAAACATTCCTCCCTCCCTTGTAAAGTAATTTCAGCAGTCAAATTCGAATTAATATTTTGTTCCTCTGTCTTTCGAATCGGCGTCTCGGGAAAACCGCGCTTTTGAGCCAGTACACACCCGTTAGGCGTCAGTATTCCTCACCTAACCCCCTTAAGAATCGTATGATACAAAAACAATACTCCCAACCCCTTTCCTCCATCGCGCGATGGGGGAGCCATGCAGGGATTAGGAAGGGCAGAAGGGCATTTAAGGGCTGGTGGAACAGGTAAGTTTGCTTCTATAGGCATATCAAGATAAGTGTGCTTTTCCCATACCCTCCTTGCTGGCTTTCTTGGCTTGCTTGCAGTTACAGCTGGGCCCCTGCCCCCACGCCGAATGCGTTCTGTTTTCCAAAAAGCAGAGAGAGAACTCCCTGACCTCATCTCGAGTGGATGCTCCTTTCTCCGCTGGTGTGACGATCGTCGACGACAGGCAATTCGATTGTAGGCACCTACAACAATCTGAACAGGTTCATACGTTGCAAGTAGTCATTTAGCCAGCCCTGTCCCTTGTACTACACTCCTTAATTTCCCTCTCTTTTTAACTTTTAACCTATTCCTCCACGAAGAATCTTCCCTTTGTCCAAATCTTGCCTGTATCCCCTGCCTTGCCATTTACGTACTTTGAATTCGAGTAACAATCCCGATAAACAATCATTTATCCCTCCACCAGTGCAATCTAAGGGCTATTCTAGTTGTTTAAGTAAAAATAACCAAGCGGTAGTTAACTTTGGGCGCGTATAATTACGTGTCCATTGTTAACGCATTCACGATTTCGAGACTCAGATCATATTTACGGGCTTTCATCAAAAGCACCTTCTAGGATAATTTATGTGTAGTATTTAAGAAAGTGTTATGTAATCTGCAGTAGGAAGATTCCCTTCCCCTTAGTTTGATCAGAGCTAACGAAGACATCTCTTTCAGGAGGAAACGAGACACGTGGCATGATTGCACCATTCCTTGCTTCCATCCTGCCTGCCACCATTTTCTGGTCGTAGTTAGAGAAGTTCCGTTGTGCCAACCATTTTCATGAAGTATTTCCTCCATCCTGGAACCCCATCATAGACATTATTATTCCACGTAGTCAGGGCAGACTGAAAGTGATCACTATCATTGACTGATTATTGCAGATGGGCCCGTTTTATCCACTTATTTGTTTGCCAATTCATGTCGTTATCGTTACTGTGCCTATTTTGAATCTGTCCCTCAGTGATCATGTCGTATGGTGTCTAACTGTTAATTTGTTAAGTTCCCTGAATAAACCACTGTAAATTGGCAAAGAATTCTAAATTCCAATATTACGACCTTCCACCCTAAATTATAACTCCAGGAAAATTCTGAGGTAAGTCTTCATTAACTCCTTTTTGTTTACAAACTGACTCCTTGGGCTTTGTGGCAGCATCAATTATAATTTTGTGTGTAAATTCTCATCTCCCAGTCCAGTCTGTAACAATATATATATATATATATATATATATATATATATATATATATATATATATATATATATATATATATATATATATATATATGTATATATATATATATATATATATATATATATATATATGTATATATGTATATATATATATATATATATATATATATATATATATATATATATATCTATATATATATATATATCTATATATATATATATATATATATATATATATATATATATATATATATATATATATATATATATATATCTATATATATATATATATATATATATATATATATATATATATATATATATGTATATATATATATATATATATATATATATATATATATATATATATATATATATATATATGTATATATATATATATATATATATATATATATATATATATATATATATATATATATATATATATATATATATATATATATATATATATATATATATATATATATATATATATATATATATATATATATATATATATATATATATATATATATATATATATATATATATATATATATATATATATATATATATATATATATATATATATATATATTTCTGACTCACATTGGGACCGAGCCCCGGTCTTTCGGGTGAGAGTCCAGGGCATTAGCAATTCCTCAGTACAAGTCATAAAGAAGATTTACCCGAGCAGCACCTGCCTAACGCACCAGCGAACTTGTCAAGTGTCTCTAGTAATTAAAACCCTCTCCCTGGCTTAATATAAAGAAGTTTGTTTTATTCTTTCGTATCTTCACTGGCTGTCAAAAAAACTCAAGTAGAAAGGGGACCAAAATTCGATTGATAAAAACCATGTTGAAATACAATTATTAATTTTTTTTAACTCCTCGATAAGGGATCCGGAGAGAGAAACTGGAAGAAGTCGCCTTGATGAACAACTGGGTGTGGTGACCGCTGGGAAAGCATCATCGGCGTAACTGTTGGAAGGCGAAACGACGCCTCGGGCGAAATGAAAAATGAAAAATGAGAAATTTTCCGGTCCAGTAAAAAATCCATCATAAAAATGCATTCCGACTTTTCCTGAATTTATTCTCTGCGTTATTAATATTTCCGCCTTTGTTTCATGCCGGAAGAAGAATCGTCACCAAAATGATCGTAGAAAATAAATCCTTTCTCTTTACTCTAGAGAAAGGATTTCTGTTACACTGAAAATAATAGAATCATAAAAATAATTCTTCTAGAGTCTAAAGGAATGATTTTTAGCATTTTGTTCATCTGATTACTTTTGTTGACAGGTTACAGCATTAATAAAGAAAGTGTACTATACACCATGTCTTTATCTGATTTTTTTCGTGGGTGGCGCTAACTTATTTTTACATTGTTTTTTTTTCTGGAAATTTATATAAAAAAACAACCCAGTTAAATATGAAATGGTAAGAACAGAATCTTGGTATCCACTTAGGAAGTAACAATTACCCTTGCATTCTGAAAGAGCCTCAATTTAAAGAGAGAGAGAGAGAGAGAGAGAGAGAGAGATTGTAATTACAACATTTTCTTTCGAAATGGTACAGATTTTCGCTTTTCAAAACGAAATCGAATTTCCTCGAGAAAAGGTAGGAAATTCACCGACATCAGCGGTGACATAATTACCTTGTGAGGTGCCGTTCCGTCGCCGGGACCCTCGAGACATCCTCGCTTCAAAACAGAAACCTACGCGACGCACCGAGTACTCTCAACGAACACAGATCCAGCGCTCTTGATTCAAGCGATCTTTTACGCATTTTTCAGAAGCTACTCTATGTCGTTGTTAGATCTGTAATTACTAACGTATGTCAGGAACTGCAAGCTCTCCAACCATATGTATTTGACATCTCTCCCTAATTTGTTTGTATATAGAATTGTTAATTATTCTCCAAGTGTGAGAAAACACATCTGACCGTATATAGATATCTCTCTGTGTTTCCCTCTTGTCAAATGCTGCTTTTACGCTCGCAAGAGGTCTTGACCTGTCAGAGATTTTGTGTCAATAAATCAGAATACCGCTTGACTCTGCCTCTTACTCGCTGCCCCGTTATGGCCTATCTCTCTCACGATGCCCGTCATGCCACCCTGTGCTTTTAGTCCTTATCGGAATGTAATGGAGTTCTGGGTTGGGTCTCGCAATGCGGTAAATCACTCGGGTTATTAACTTCGCCCTGTCCTGACCTTTAAAGAAGATATCGTCAGGGAAACTTGGGTGTCCTTTATTCTCTGGGAGCTGTTTTGGTTTGAATAACAAAATGCAATCACTACACTTCGAACAAGAGCTGCAATAGTAATAGCGGCATTTCAATAATAATAATAATAATAATAATAATAATAATGATAATAATAATAATAATAATAATAATAATAATAATAATAGCAAGAGTAGAGTTACTGATTGTAAAAGTATTCATAATAGTAGTAGCAGTATTAGAGTGTATTATCATCATGATTATCAACTTTATTATTGTTCTGACTTAAACATTAGACTATAAATAAAATATGCAACTAAATACGAAGGCTTTCCTTTGAGTTCAGTGAAACTCACGTGGAAAGAGTAATCTAGACAGGCTTCTATTTTGTTTGTAATTAGTGAAATAAACAATATCTTTTGACAGATGAATGCTGAAGAAATGCTGATTATACACACACACACATGCATATATACACATATGAATATATATATATATATATATATATATATATATATATATATATATATATATATATATATTATTTATTTATATATATATATTTATAATATATATATATATATATATATATATATATATATATATATATATATATATATATATATATATATATATTTATATATATATATATACATACGTACACATATATATATATTATACATGTATGTACATATATACATATACAATACACATATATATACATGTATGTACATTATATATATATATATATATATATATATATATATATATATATATATATATACTGTAAATAATTTGTTTAATTTTTGTTCATGACCTTTAAAGAAAATCTACTCAGCTCATTTGAGTCTCATTTTTATACGACAAGAAAAACTGGTCGTTTATATTTAAATAGTACTTCGCCCATGAAAGTTGTATTTTCCTCTTTTCATGTATTTATTCGGTTGGCTGGTTGCTTAGTAGTTACCTGAACGTTTCCTCACATTTTGTGGGGAAGTTGGCTGAGTAAGGAGACTGTAGGTTCGACTCCTTGACGTCGTTTTGCTGTCTTCGTTACAGCAGGACATTACGGTGGAGATTTTCTGCAATTGGTGGGCCTTGCTGTATCTGAGACCCTTCCTGGGTATTGCGGAGGGTACTGCTGGTGTTCCCATCGTTCTTTGAGAGATGTTGTCCTACAGCTTCATCCCTTGTGTTTTTTAAGGGGTCTCTCCTGCGCCTTTGGCTGACGCCCTTCCAGTGTGTAGAGGGCACTCTCTGTGCTCCCCTTTGATTCTGAAGTTTACGTCTTCAGCTTCACCCTTTCTTCTGAACTCCCCTGTTGTTCAAAGAGGGACAGCTGTCTTTCCTCTGGTCCCGTGTATCTTCGTGCTGCTAACCTCCTCCGGAGTCGTGAAAACGCCCGTTTCTGATTTCATAGCTGGTAAGGATATGAACCCTGATCTCTGAATATTGAAGTTACTGATGCGTGTTAAAGTGCTGTGCCTTCCGGCTTCAGACCCCTTGTAACTCCGGGACCGTTTTAGGACAGCCGTGTGTGTGTGTGTGTGTGTGTGTGTGTGTGGTGCTGCCACTTGTATAAATTAATTAGTCGTTCAGCCACCATGGTGTTATTATCATTATTATTCAGAAGATAAAACCTTTTCATATGGAACAAGCCCACAGGGGCCCATTGACTTGAAATTCATACTTCCAAAGAAGAAGCAAGAAGAAGTAAAGGGAAATACAGGATAAATAGATAAACATGTGTTAAAATGCTAGAAGAATAGCATTAGGGTAGTAATGCACTGCATTTCGCTTGAACTTCTGAAGTTCCAACTGCACGACAGCCTCTGGGAGGCTGTTCGTTCCACAGCCCAACGGTGTGAGGAATAAAGGACCTCTGGAACCGAGAAGTTCGACCGCAAAGCACATTTAGTGCATATCGGTGCTGCTGTTCAGGGAATGTGGTTGCTCCCTCTCGGCAGGAAAAGGGGACCAGGAATCAGTTGTGAAGGTGAAAGATCTCTGTTGAAATATGACTTACGAAAAAGTGACAAACAAGAGACCATCTGTCGATGGTCCAAGTCATAGCTGTGGCTATTAGGAAACAGAAACCCACCACCTCAAACCACTCTATCTAAAAGAGATAAGTCTCTGGCAGAAGCAAACATCCACACCGGAAACAGTATTCCAGTAAAGGAAGTACAAATGAACTAAAGCAGGTTAATGTGATTTTATCACTGTTATGAGTATGTGAGGCCTTATGAACAACCGTAACTTTCGTGCAGCATTTGCTGAAACTTTCATTAGATGTTTCTCAAAAGTGAGATGTGAGTCAAAAGTTACACTGAGAATAGTTAAATCACCTTCAATAAACAATTAGGTTTAGTGGCCGCTGGGAAAAGCATCATTAGCGTAACTGACGGAAGGTGAAACGAAGCCTCAGGTGAAATAAATAATTGAAAAGTTGGGAATTTTCCGGTCCAGTAATCTGCCTCGTCATAAAAATCCTTTTCGACTTTTGCTGACGATTTCCTCTACGTTGTTAATATTTTCTCCTTTGTCTCACGGAGAAGAATAATCACCTAAATGACAAAAAAAAAAAAAAAAATCTTTCCTCTAGAAGAATGATTCATATTTTTACTCAACTGATTTTTTTGGGCGGTAACAGCATTCATAAAGAGTGTTTGCTTTAGGAATTTGTGCGGATCTGATTTCTGTTGCGGCCGAATTAGAAAAAAAAAGACTCTTAAAACAAGAAGCATGCTTACTATACACCATGTCCTTATCTGCATCATTTCTGTGGAAACGTATAGGAAGAGCAACCTCATTTAAAACAAATAATACTAAGAACAGATTCTTGGTTTATGGGTTTACTTAGAATTAGAAAGGACTGATAAAAGGCAAGGACACTGGTAAGACGGACACTGTCAATTAGGCAATTTTCATATGTGCATATTTGAGTGGAACATGGAAATGATAATAAATAACAAAGGTTTAATGAAGTGTACCTCAGACTGAACGCCAGACAAACGGCGGCCGTCAACAGTTCTGAACTCACCTGCAATTACGCAGAACGTAGCTTTAATTAACTAGTTTTCAGGTATTTTGGTGGTTTGTTTTGCTCCCTCCTCCTTGATTTCTCATTGGAGTTCCTGGTCACCCCAGTCCCAGTCAAATTTTGTAAAGAACCTGAGAGAACCGTAAAGGACGGTTCGTTATAATACTCATATATGAATACATATTTCTTTTCCTACAAAATTAATCCTATCTGCCTCTTCTTTCTCCACAGAATTCTGTTATTGACACCTGAGTGTCCTGTGCCCTGTATTTCTAACTTTCCACATCCATATCATATACTTTGTGGACCAGACCATCCTCATCCTGTGTACTACATTACCATACCACCTCATCCTACTCCTCCTGTTTTTTTCTTATTTGCCCACCTTCGATTCTTTCCAGCAGTAACAACTCTCCCAGGATCCATCTCAACATTCTCATCTCTCTCCTTTCCAAGGATTACTTCTTTTCTTCAAATTGCTCAGGTTTCTGTAACATGCACCATTATTCTCGTGACTGTTTTGAAAACCTTAATCCTGAGTCCCAAAAGAATCTTCATGTACAGTATATATATATATATATATATATATATATATATATATATATATATATATATATATATATATATATATATATATATATATACGTGTGTGTGTGTGTAATTGTAATAGCCACAATGCCCTCTTGACTTCTCGAATCGTGGCTATTACAATTACATATGTATCTGTAAGTGACGAGTAGATTCTACACACACACAAAACACACACACACACACACACACACACACACACATATATATATATATATATATATATATATATATATATATATATATATATATATATATATACGTACACACACACACACACATATATATATATATATATATATATATATATATATATATATATATATATATATATATATATATATATATATATATCTATATATATGAAATTACTCTACATGTAATGAATACAAAATAACAATAACTAGGACGTAATATAAATAATTAAACACAGCAAATAATTAACGTTCATTATACATTCCACCATGACGGGAATGTTTTTTGCTGACTCTATACGATGACGTCACCCACCACATGAATGGACTCTGACGTTCCTTTACTCTGGCCATTTACGAAAATGATAATGGTTTGCCAGGTGTCTTTGTGTACAAATAACAGATTTAATTTTTGACAAATATCACGGCAGGGGTGTTTTCCCCCCTCACGGTCATTGCTATTAAAGATATAGGATCACTGGAGATGTAATGAAATATGAACCTGATCTCCATCCTAAATGGTCTATAGCCCCTGCAATTCTCAAACCATGAAAGTAACCAGTTGACCTTTTCGTCAGTTATTCAGACGCCACCATTTCTCCATTCTTGTCAGTTGAGTGAACACTAGTCTTTACAAAAATGTTATTATTGTTTCAATATCCCATAATAATTATTCTAAAATGGATGAGAATACGCTGCTAACGCCATAAAAAAAAAATCGGTAACTCTGCGATGAAAGCAAGGACTCATGATTAACAATTAAAGGCATTTTCTATTTTATTTTAATCATGGAAATATTTTGAATATATACTGCAGCTTTATGGCAATACGAACAAACAAAGGGAAAAGAATGTGTGCATGAATCACTGCTAAAAGCCGGAGGGTTAGTAGCCTACATGTGGCAGCAGTTTCATGACGTAATCAGCAAGAGTAATGGATGACGTCATCACCAACAAGAAAGAAGGAAGTGTTGCGACTTCCTCGGGGGTTATGCGCTGCTATTTTATGCTTCGCCCAAAAAGGTTCTGAAATTTCGCCTTTTCAGAAAAAATGTTAAGAAAAAATTCTTCGAAAGCCATGAAGGGCAGCTGAGTGCATATACAGTAGCGGAGAATAAAGACAGAGGTCTGTGTGTGTGTGTGTGTGAGAGAGAGAGAGAGAGAGATAGAGAAAAGATATAAAACAGATAAATTGGGAGAAAGAGAAGGTTTTAGGAAATTTATTACTTCAGGACCAATGAAAGACCAAAGTGTCTTTTAGTTATCATTTTTAATATCATCAAAATGGCCTTTTCTTCTAATATACAACAAACCCTGAAATCTTTTTTTTTATCAAACTTCTAAAGAGGTTCTTGAGCTGCTTCTACCCTACTCATCATCTCTCGCTTTTGTCTCCTTCTCAGGTTCCTTCACTGGGAAATGATGATACTTCTATTCTCCAAATGACACCATTACTGACATTTATGTTGAAAATGGTTTATAATGAATCTTAGGCAATGAAGTAGGAGAGTGCCTAACACCAGAGAATATTATTATCACTATTATTATTTTTACTATTATCATTGTTATTGATAAAAGGCAAATAGGAATAGCTTTTTCTGTTTTTTTTCCTGCTATTTTTCATAGATGAAGAATTTACAATGTATTGCTCTTAATGTTACGATAGCTCCAGTTGTCATCTTCAGTACAATTTCTTCCCGTTTTTTTTTTTTTTTGTCTTCTAGCCGTTGATTACGTTCAAGACTCCTTGTATACCTCCAAACGGTCCTTGCTAATCCTTTGCCCTCTTGCAATCTGGGGATTTTGGTAATTCTTCTCTTCCAGTCCTTGAAATGTAGAGACTGGTTTGACCTTTTGACCAAGTTCTGCAGGCCTGACTTTGGAGTTTGTTGAACTTGTTCTCCTCTATACGATAAAGTGTGGACGTTAAAATGTAGATCAAAGAAAGCGTTTTAGAATAGACGAGTATTTATTTGAATGGTGTTGTGTGTGTAGGAAGCTCGACGAGATGCCAATGAGCCTTCTGTGTAGGTGTATGAAATGGCTAACACTGGAAGTTTTCTGCACAGGGGTTTCTTTTCTTTTCAGTCTCTCAAGCGCGGGAAATGATCAAAAGTCTAACAATTACAAAAATAGGCAACAATTTTTCCAGCGTTCAAGCGCACAATTTAAAACTTGAAACAGCGTCCTCACAAAGGCGTCTTCATGCAGCTGGCTCAGAGCAAACAGCGGGAAAATGAGAGCTGAAGAATGAGGAAAATGAGGAAGAATTAAGTTTCTCATCCGGAGCCTCCCGAGGGCTGTCAACGAATCAACTCAGTGCTGCATTATATTATGTTCATGAGGTAATAAATTCACCTCTGGTTCCTTGGCTCTTACGAATACGAATTTCAGTGTTTGATGCTGAAATAGGGCCTCACTTTTTCTCAAATGCAACCATTTTACTCGTGCCCTCTGTCGACTGAGACGAGCATTAGACTGAGCTGATGCCGGTGGAATGCTAAAATATTGATTAAGGAAAGGGCGCATGTGACTAGCGATTCGAATTTATTAAACAAGTCAGCAGAAAATAAGACTAAGCGTGAAAAAGAGAAATACTTAATTACTGACTGTTTAAAAGGGAAAACGCTGATTCATTAAGAACTGTTCTGATACTTTTAACTAGTGTTACAGTTTGTATTCTCACCGATGCAGAAATATTTAATTTCTTCAACAATTTGAGAATAACCGAGTGATTGCTTCAGACCTCATCTTCTTAATGACTGATTGACTTATTTCTCTCTCTCTCTCTCTCTTTCTCTCTCTCTCTCTCTCTCTCTCTCTCTCTCTCTCTCTCTCTCTGAGACACTGTATGTATATCATAGTCATGCCTGGTTGAAAAAATCAATGAAAATAAAGTAGTATGTTTGTAAGTATGAAAAATAATATAAAAAATTATTCATCTTCACAACCTACAGATTTAAATACTCAGTAGGGAAATATAAACACACGGAAGTGAGAGAGAGAGAGAGAGAGAGAGAGAGAGAGAGAGAGAGAGAGGCATTCGTCCGGGGACTCCAAAAACAGTAAAGAGCAAATTTGGGGAATAATTTCAGGTTTCATGCCGATACCAATGGGCGATCGGTTCCAAAGAATCCTTAATCCGTTTTTAAAAGGGCAGATTACAGCTGCCGGTCTTTGATTCTAGCAAACAACTGCTTAGAAAGCTAGTACATTATTACTCACTTTTGCAAAATAATAGAATTTGTCATTTCCCGGAAAGTTTATAGATTTCCCTGCTGGTATTTCATTGTAATGTTTATCGATTACAAACAGCGCATATGTAATGCATGTTAGCATCTAAATAATCCAGTTTTTCCGCTGATGCGTTTTCGTGTACTCATATTTCCTTATAAATATCAACAAAATGACTAATTTAACACAACTCCCCTCTGTCCATATTTGAGTGTCTGTTTGCTTGTCCGATTTATAAACATGAACCAAATTTTCATTGCTTTACAAGACTGTATTTTTTTTTTTTTGCTTGCGTCTACAAGCAATAACATCACCCAGCTGAGAGAAATGATGTTAGGAAAATATTTGCATAGTCACTGACTCACCGAGAGGCGTTTTAATAAATCACACGGGCTTATGCCATTGACTTAAGTGACCATCAGTATTCATTAGCCCAATCGGTGTTGTCAAGAGGCTTAAACTGCAGAAAGATTGTTGAAGAGAAAATAAAGAGACATTTGTGAATAGATGATAACTCAGATATTATGATTGACAGAAAATATATAACATGAAAAGGAGTAATTTGTACTGTACATGAAGAGACACTTAAGGATTATAAACAGGCAAAAACACTAATCTCATATATAAAAGTGAATGTTTGTATGTGTGTATGTTTGCATGTTTGAAACTTTGTGCATTGTAGAAATCCGAACCGGTTGACTGATCTTGACAAAATTTGGCACATGGCCATCATTTGATCCAACTTAGATAATAGAGTAGTTTTCAAACAAGCAACCCCCTTCCCTTCCCCTTCCCTTTCCCTGAAATGGGGCTAGTGTTGCCCGTAGACTTAGTAACTAATGTGGCAAATAAACTCTATGGGTTTATCATACCTCATTTTATTTACTTGATACCATAGAAATAAGTTATTGAAAATGCTTTCCTTTTCTGTGATTAATAACTCTGTATCAAGGTTTGTGTTTAGGTTTAGTGTGGTTGTGCATTTATGTTTAGTGGGGATTATTTAGGTTTAGCAGGATGCGTTTAGGTTTAGTAGGGGGGTGTGTTTAGGTTTAGTGGTAGGGTGTGTTTAGGTTTAGTAGGGCTGTGCTTAGGTTTATTGGGGCTGTTTCAGTTAAGTGGGGGCCGGGTGTGTTTAGGTTTAGTGAGGGTAAATGGACAGTCACCACAGTAACACCTGGATAAAAGGTACAATCAGCAGAGTAATATCTAGATAAATGGGATACTTACCACGGTAATATCTGGATAGATGGGACAGTCAGCACAGGAATATTTGGATAAAAGGGACATTTAGTACAGTAATTCCTGGATATAAGGAACAGTCACCACAGTAATACCTGGATAAATGGGACAGTCAGCACCGTAATATTTGGGTAAAAGGGGCAGTCAACACAGTGATTCCTGGATAAAAGGGACAGTCAGCACAAGGAAGTGCAGGAAAATTTTTCTGAGTCATTCAGAGTTTTCCCGGGCAGCTAGTATAATTTTATATTTTGGAAGCTTGGCGACCTTCAAGACCAAGAGAATATATATACATAAATTCATATATCTGAAAAGCTTAGAGGTCACAAGTATATTATGAATTACAATACACAACGGATGTTGAATTAACAAGTGGGGAGGAAAACTTTCCGAAAAATCTTGGAGTAGAATGTTTAGCTAGCCTCTGATGCATTTCCTCATTAAGTAAGGATGGTGTCACATTTCTCGAGGCGTGGGATTATGTGACATGACACTGTATATAAGTCCACTGGAAGTTGCCAGGTTCCGGTGAGGAATGTGTGTTTGTGTGTGTCTTTTGGGCTGAGTCCCGAGGAGTGAAGGAATAAGATTAAGTAAAGAGAATCATTCCAAAACTAACATTGAGCCTTATTGAAAGTCTTGAGAAGTTGGAGACTTGTGTTGTGCTCAGTACCAGAACTGATTTAAATACTGGGTTTAGAGGTAAGGAGCATATCTATTTACCAAACTGTAGATTGTTTTCTCAATTTCTATAATATGTATCTTGTTTTTGAGTAATGTGGGAGGAATTCCCATATTTACATTTTTTTGTGTTTTGGGAAACTAAAGAAGATTTTGTTTGTCTTCTCCAGATGTTTCGCAGCGTAAGAGGTCGAGAATGTACTCATTGGGAATGTGCTAGACTTTGACCAATTTTTTACCTGTTTATTTTATTTGATAACCAAGGTGTTAGTCACTAGTATTGGTTGGTCTAGAATCATTAATTTGATGGATTCTGAATCAGAGTTTCTTTAGCTATGATTTCCATTTTTATGTCCGTAGTTTTTGCTGAATTACCTTTGTGGAAATTTGCAAATAAAGTCTAGTTTTGTATCTGAGTGTTTAATCCAAGTTGGCCCTTGTCTGAGGTTAGATACAGGGAGAAGAGTCGTCGAGGGAGAAGGAAGGTGCTGACCCAACGCCAAGCCATCGATACTAGAGTCCTAGAGACGTAAGTTAATATGGTGCTGTTCTTAAAAACAGATGCCGTAAGAGATTATGACCCTAAGTGACCTTTGTGTACGGTCATTGATATATATACATACAGATATATATATAATTATATATATATATATATATATATATATATATATATATATATATATATATATATATATATATGTTTTGAGAATTTATGTAAATGAATATATATATATATATATATATATATATATATATATATATATATATATATATATATATATATATATATATATATATATATTTTGATTTTAATTTATGTAAAATGAATATATATATATATATATATATATATATATATATATATATATATATTATATATATATATATATATATATATATTCATTTACATAAATTCTCTCAACATCAGGAACTTTGCTTTCCATATGCAAGACTGAAGTAAAAAGAAACACTTTTCTATTATTGGTGGCACAAGCCACAATAACTACCTCACACCCTTGAGTCTTTAGACATTAAACGGCTGGTTCCATCTTTAAACTCCAGCTTGTTTGCTGCACCTCTGTATCTAGCATAACTGAAGTCTTGGGTAGGTTTACTCTCTTGGTCATTCGTTCTTCCTCCTCCACTCTTACAGGTGATCTGTAATATTTTAATAGGTTTGTGTTAACTTTACAGATTAAGGATATACTGAGCTAATATGTGAAACATTTCTTGTGGTTAAACCATGGCTTTATGATGTGTGTTATGGACTCTGCTGTTTACTTATATACTAAGTTAAATTAAGTATATCTTAGTTTAACCAGACCACTGAGCTGATTAACAGCTCTCCTAGGGCTGGCCCAAAGGACCAGATTTATTCTTACGTGGCTAAGAACCAATTGGTTACCTAGCAACGGGACCTACAGCTTATTGTGGAATCCGAAACCACATTATAGCGAGAAATGAATTTCTATCACCAGAAACAAATTCCTCTTGCTCTTCATTGGCCGGTCGGAGATTCGAACTCGCGACCAGCAGAGTGGTAGCTGAGAACGGAACCAGCTAACCCTGTATATATATATACATACATACATACATATATATATATATATATATATATATATATATATATATATATATATATATATATATATATATTTAAAGAAACAGTTTACATATTTCACATTATCTGGTTTAACTTGAAGCTGCTTTTCAGAAAATCTCCCATCTGTCATTACGAATAGAGACAGATGGGCAAACCTTTCCCCATCATGTGTAAAAATGGTAACAGAGTTTCCAAATGGAAGACTATAGCACTCGTCAACTTGAGCTTAATATCTGTTGTTCTTTGAAGTACTGACTTGCTTCCCGTTATTTCGTCACAAAAACTCAATCTTTTGCTGTTACTCGGTCAACCCTTTGACTGATAACCGCAATAAAAGCATAGCATAGCAAAGACACAGAGAAAATGAATCAAGCTTCAAGGTCCAGTGTACGACTTCCGACCCACACCCCACCAGTCAACCCAACTATGAATGGGTGTAAGAGTCACCTGGAACTCCAGAAAAGGTTATAGGGCTAGTAAATTCATCCATCTAATCTTACTGGGAGCCTGATGGCTCTATCCATCTGGCACTACCTTGTTTAAAGCGATAAAAGGGTGTTTGGTATCACACATATGTATATATATATATATATATATATATATATATATATATATATATATATATATATATATATATATATATATATATATATATATATATATATATATATATATATATATATATATATATATATGTATGTATGTATGTATGTATAACTGAATCACGAAAATATGGAACGTGATGAATATATAAATAAAGATAAAATCCATGAAGGAAACGGAAACACTGGAGTGCTGCGAGGCCTTTTGACGCTATGTTCTTTACTTAGCAGACTAAAGAAATATAAAAGTATGTTTACAAAGAAAGCTCATATAAATGACAGATGGGGATTATAAAGGGAAACATATGTACCTGAATCCAACACAATTGAAGAATTAGTAGAACTGCCAAAACAGGATTAAATATTTCAGAGGTTTTTACAAAGGATTAGGATCAACCGTTCAGGAGCAGGGACAGGACAATTAAAAGATTATACAGGTTCGTGACTGACCACCTAAAAATTTTTAGTACAACAATAACTCTCTTTTTTTTGTAAACAATAATAACTTTTTGCAAGATGAACATTTTTACAAATAAAAAATTATATTAAACATACGGATATATAGAAAATATATATCAAGTAGCTAACTTGTAACTTGTAATTAAGTCAGTGATTTTATCTTTTAGGTCATTCTTGAACATTTTTCTAATACAAGGGTCCAAATAATACATGCCAGGGCTAAGATAAAAATTACAACTGGAAGTAAGCTGGATAATAGCGGACTCCAATAGATTTCTTGAAGAGAAATCTTTCGATCTTGCAATCACTGAACTTTCAGTCCAATTTATCCTGTGAGAGTTTTCACTTAAATGAATGAATATAGCATTGGATGCTTGTCCAGTTTTGACTGAATACTTATGTTGCTAATACGTAACTCTTTGCTAGATTGGCCAATATAAAAAGAGGGGCAATCCAAACATGGAATTTTATATATTATGTTGTTGTTTTCTTTAGGGCTATTTTTTATTAACATTCTTTTGAGTGTGTTATTATAAGAAAAAACGAGGTTTACATTAAAAGGTTTTAACAATGATTTTATGTTTTCAAAACCACTAAAATAAGGCAAGCTAAGAATGTTCTTAGGGGTTTCTTTCTTCATGTTACTTTCACTATAAAACTTTTTGTGGGCTTTGTTATAACAAATATCTAGTATATGTGAAGGATAACATAAATCTGTCCCTATTTTTCTTATGTATTCAATTTCTTTATCCAAATACTGGGGACTGACAATGCGCAAGGCTCGTAAAAACATAGAGGAAAAAATTTATATTTTGATGTTGAGCTGATGGCCTGAATAAAAATGGACATGAGTTAAGTTGTTGGTTGGTTTCCTATAAATACTGAATTTACAATGAAATGGTTCTCTATGTATTAAAACATCTAAGAAAGGGAGGTAATTGTCTTTTTCTAATTCTAATGTAAACTTAATGGATGGTACCTGGTTATTTAAATTACAGAGTAAATCATTTACATCAATACCAGCAGACAAAACAGCTAAAATATCGTCAACATACCTATACCACTTTAAAGGAGTATAAATGATATTAGGTATATATCGTTTTTCAAAGAATTCCACGTACAAGTTTGAGAGGAGTGGGGATAAAGGGTTGCCCATTGCCATACCAAATATTTGTTGGTAAAATGCACCATTGAATATAAACTTACAATCACAAATGCACAACCTAGTGAGAGAAATGATATGACTTATAGGTAGAGGTAATTCGTGATGGAATAATTCATTACTAAGATACTCTAAAATAGAACCTATAGGGACTTTAGTAAAAAGAGAACAAACATCAAAACTAACGAATCTATCAGTGGGGCAAAAAGTGATTTTGTTTAATTTGTCAACTAAATCTAGACAATTATATACACGAGAATCTGAGATAGTTCCAAGTAACGGAGACAAGAGTTTGGTAATATATTTCGAAAGTTTATATGATATTGAGCCAACAGTACTGATAATAGGCCGCATAGGATTGTTTTCTTTGTGTGTTTTAACTAATCCGTACAAGTAAGGTAACAAGGGAAATTTTACCGACAACTGACCTATTAGTTCTTTTTTATCTTTTATGACTTGATCAAGGGGACTTTTTGTTAGTTTTGTGTATGTCGTATCATCATCCAGTAGGGCTTGCATACGTGATATTTAGTCAACGTTATCTAAAATTACAATACTATTCGATTTATCAGCTTTTGTGATGTGGATTATACTGTCTTTTTTAAGGTCGGTCAAGCTTTTCTTATAGCGAGCAGGGAAATTGCTTTCATGCCTAACATTCGCAGCTCCATAAATGATACCTTTAACTATATCAATATGATTTTGAGGAATATCACAATGTTTTTCAAATACACATAGGGACGACGCAATCGTTAAAGCAGAGGGTCTGTTAGATACTAAGAAGGATAAACCATATCCGAGCGCACTCACAACAATTGCACTTATTTGTTTAATGATAAATTTATAACACAGTCATTGCGTGCACTATTGGTCCAGTCACTGCTATCAATAAGATTTTTTAGTTTTCTGTCGAGTTTTCTTGTTAGGGCATCTGTAGTCCTACGAAGTTTTCCATAAATTTCTTGTCGCAACGAGTCCTTCCAATTATCCGGGATAGAATGATTAAATGAAATTCTGGCTTTTTCTAGTTCCTTAAATTTTTCTTTCTCCTCTTGCTTTGCGGCTGCTATGTGGCGTTTTAACATCATGGCACTGAGTTCGTTGAAATGGTGATTGTCATATCTTCTTAAACGGCGTGGTAGCAAGGATTTAGGGAGCACTTGTTCAGACAGACACTTCTTCAGGAACTTGAGTTGAATTCTGGTCGAATGCACGGCCGAAAGAGACTTGGAGAAGGTAGTGAATACGCAGTTCTAATAATTCTTCAATTGTGTTGGATTCCAGGTACATATGTTTCCTTTATAATCCCCATCTGTCATTTACAGTATATGAGCTTTCTTTGTAAACATACTTTTATATTTCTTCAGTCTGCTAAGTAAAGGATATAGCGTCGAAAGGTCTCACAGCACTCCAGTGTTTCTTGTTTCCTTCTGTAGATTTTATCTTTATATATATATATATATATATATATATATATATATATATATATATATATATATATATATATATATATATATACATATACGAAGGAAGCTGTAGGGAAAGGCATCATCATCATCTACAATTTATTTCCAATGCCGACGTTTCAATGACGAATTCCAAGTCGCATTTTCAAGGCTATAAAATATAATTTGCGAACATCAATAACAAATTAATGCAATGGCAACAGCTCTTTATGTAGTAAAAATATTTAAATCAAAACACCTCATTCCAAGACAAGTCAATAATAAGTAAAGGAGTTCAGTAAAAATCTTAAAACAACCTACCTATATGACAGAAAGAGCAAGACTAACATAAATAAATAAAAACAGAGTGAGGAAAACCAGTTGCTCAAACTAGGCTATAAACAATTTCACTGAGGACGATTGAGTATTTAACGACGAAACAGTCTTCTTGATAATTATGGATTCTAGGATGGTTAAGTCGTTGTTGTTCTGCACTTGACCTAAGATGGAAAAATCCTTGCTGTCAATATAAGTTTTACATAATTTTGAATGGTTTCGTATATTTGATTGCTCAGGATTAGATAACCTGCTACCTGTTCTGTGACTTATGCCCCTGTGGGAATCTATACGGACCTTCAACAGCCTCTCGTGCATCCCACGTATATCCCGTGATGACATCCGGGCAAGTATACTTGTAAACAACGCTGGACGAAAGCAGAGGACTGAGCCGGTCTTTGACTCTGAACAGAGACCCTATTGTTAAGGGATTTTTCGGGATGATTTTCAGATTTAAAGCTGGAAAACTCTTTTGAATAATGGCTGTGCATTTTCTCCTAAAAGTATCATCATACACGAAAGGGAAACTTGCATACATCTTCAGTTTCTGGCACAGTCGATTCCGGTGTTGACTGAGTAATTTTCTGCAGTAGCAGTTTATTTAGGATCTGAAAAAGTCGTGACGGAAAACAATTATTATTGAAATATTTCACTAAAAAGGATATCTCATCGTGGAAACTCATCCAGTTTGGCGAGTGGGTATAAGCCCTATGGAGGATGTTTGAAATAGAGTTCAGTTTAAAATTAAAGAAACACGAACTATAAAAATTCATTCCCAAACCAGTAAATGTATTTTTTCTATACACACCTGTGTAAAAACCTGAGTCACCTCTGGAAATAATAAGATCAAGGAAGGGAAGTTTGTTATTTACCTCCTTCTCCATAGTGAACCTTATGTTTGGATGTTGCCGGTTGACGAACTCCAGAAAGGACTCTGCATGACATTCATGACGAAATAGGGAGAACGTGTCGTCAACATATCTTCGATAAAATAGAGGGCGGAACCTAATGGGACATTCTTCTATTATGCGCTCCTCCAGGGAGCACATGAAGATGTTAGCAAAAATTGGACCAAGTGGTGATCCCATGGCCATCCCTTCAGTTTGTTCATACAAAATGCCATTGAAGACAAAGGTCGTGTCCAGCACGGCCAGCTCTAAAAGTTGTTTAAAAAATGTTCTACTAAAATTATTAAAAATTGCACCTTCATCAGTAAAAAGTTTGCTTAATATTATCTCAATAGTCTCCCCCACCGGGACATTTGTAAATAAGGATTTCACGAGAAGAGAGAGCGTCTTAACCTTCCCCGAGATTTTTGTGCTATCGCATGTTAGCTGCATGTTTTAAGAATAGGAAGCTAGGAAACAACTCAGTCGAAGAGTTAATAAAGGGAATCGTGTCCTTCTTGCTTCGTCCATTTGATAAGGACAATTTGAAAGTCCTGAATTCCAAGATAGGCACACTGTAGGCGACCACAAAGGCTTAACTCCAGCCATTTTCGCATCGCTGGATTTTTCCTCTCTCTCTCTCTCTTTCTCTCTCTCTCGCACTCCATCGCTTGATCGATAGGAAAAGCTAGGAAGTATTTAGGAATCTAAATTTCCGCTCTCAAGACGAGAGAATAGTAAAATTCCGACACGGAATCTTCAATTCCAGGCCACGTGGGTCCATCCCTAACCGCACGCCATCTTTAATTTGTGAGTCCAATTAGAAATTCCATTGTTATAAAACCGCACGCACAGCGCGCGTATACTTTCTTTCGCTCGCTAATTTTTACCTATATGTCCGTACACTTCGTTTTGAAGGCAATAAACTTCAGCGAAAATTCCCTCGTTCATTTATTACAAAAGGGTAGGCCCAGGTAACGAAAAACAGAAAGCCAGACACGCAGTCAAGAAGACGACCCCCACACCCCCACCCACCTGCCTGACTCATTCATACGTCGGCAGATGTTACGAGCCCAGAAGTAAACATCTGAGTATACGGGCGAGCTAAGTTGTTTTGATAACGGAAAATAACAATTTCGTTCCCTCCCCACGCACGTTATAAGATAAAGCAATTTGTTTTTTTCCTTACCCTCGTGCGTTGGAGAATTTAATTCATTACGCCACATTTAAATTTATTTATAGAGCAAGGAAAATTTCCTTTACCCACCATAAGTGTATAATCCAGTAAGCCTTTCTTTTATTAGATCTGCAGCGTCTCTCCGCAAAATAAAATAAACATAAAAAGCTTATTTAGCTTAGGCTAATTTTTCGTTCATTAAGAACCACTAAGTCTGTTCAGGCATATTAACAACCACCCTGAAATTTGTCTTATTCAGACATATTAAATTTTAACAGTCTTTCAAACACCCTGAGGTTGTCCTATTCAGACATATTAAATTTTAACTAAGTCTTTGTCTTACTCAGACATATGAATTAACAGTCTCTTCAGACATCCTGAATTTTGTCTTGTTCAGACATATTAAATTTTAACAGTCTTATTCAGACACACTGATCTTCATTTATTCTGAACATTTGAGTGTTTCAGATTTGTCTTATTCAGATATACTACTTTCACAGTCTTTTCAGACACCCTGAGGTTTGTCTTATTCAGACATATCCATTTACATTCATTCCGAACAACTGAGCTTTCAGACATCCTGAAATTTGTCTTATTCAGACATATTCATTTACATTCATTCTGAACAATTGAGTGTTTCAGACACCTGAAATTTGTCTTTTCAGACAACTGAGTCTTTTCAGACACCCTTATTCTATTCAGACACCCCGAATCTGGTTCATTTCGAATCCTATTGAGTCTCATCAGACATATTGAACCTGTCCCCTTGGACAGCCCTGAGACTTTTCAGACAGCTTGAGTCTATTCAGACACCCTGAGTCCTTTGGGACACCTTGAGTCTATTCAGACACCCTGAGTCCTTTGGGACACCTTGAGTCTATTCAGACACCCTGAGTCCTTTGGGACACCTTGAGTCTATTCAGACACCCTGAGTCCTTCGAGGCACCCTGAGTCTTTCAGACATATTGATTTTCTTATGGGTCTAGCCCATATAACCATTATTTCAAGATGTCTACGACATCCAAAGCCCAGCAAAATGAGGTCTTCAAAATTCACATGTCCGCTGGAAAGGCTATGGAACTATCTGGACAAGTCCTGAGGAATGGGTCCAAGAGAGGGTAGACGGTGCCAAAGTGGAAAAGAGAGGCAGAAAGACAGGAGAAAGAGAAAGAAAGAATAGCCCAGGAGAAACGAGAAGAGGCAGAAAGACAGGAGAAAGAGAAAGAAAGAATAGCCCAGGAGAAACGAGAAGAGGCAGAAAGACAGGAGAAAGAGAAAGAAAGAATAGCCCAAGAAAAACGAAAAGAGGCAGAAAGGCATGAGGAGGAGAAAGAAAGAATAGCCCAGGAGAAACGAGAAGAGGCAGAAAGACAGGAGAAGGAGAAGGAAAGACAGGAGAGGGAGAAGGAAAGAGCTCATCAGCTTGCAATGGCACCTCACGACATGTGCAACACATCAACACCCTCTCCTCATTCAACCCTCAGCAGTGTAGGTTCCCTCATAAGAAAATGGGATGAAGCCGAGCCTGAAGCCTGGCTCAACCATATTGAAAAGGTCCAGATGACCTATCAACCCTCTACTGAAGAAGTGTCTCTGATCCTGGGACGGCACCTTGAAGGAAAGGGTACCATTGCATTCAATGCTCTTCCCCCTGAGGATCAAGGAAATCTTGACCTTATCTGCCAAGCCATTATAAAAGCTTTTGAAATAACTCCTGACCGTTGGAGGAAAAGGTGGAGAAATATGCCCAAAGAATCAGGCCAAACCTGGTCCAAGTGGAACTTTAAAAAGACCCAGGTCTTAAAATGATGGCCAGAATCTCTCAAAGCCACTAGTGTGGAGGACATCCTTGAACTCATCCAGCTCGGGGACTTTTTCTTTTGTGCCCCTGCCAGCTCTCGCCACCCATCAATGCGGCAAGGCGCCTAAGACAGTGGTCGAGTGCTGTCGCTGGGCTGACACTTGTGACACCAATCACCCTCATCTCAGTTCCCATGGAAGAAAACTATATCCTTCCTCACCTGCCTCGACCAGCTCCCAGCAACCTAAAAATGGGCAACCCCATAAGAAACCCATGTGTGGGTACTGTAAGAGAACAGAGCACTCCACTGAAAAGTGCCACTTGAAGGCTGAGGATCAACCAGAAAACCAATCTACGTCCTCAAACGGGACAACACCCCGTGCCACACCTGGATCATGGATGAAGGGTAAAGGGCCTGCTTCCCCCTATGGGACAGGTCCAGGTAAAGATTATAGTCGGACTTATTGCCCGGCTTACAAGGTCTATAGCCACTCTGCCCAATGGACAAAATACCCTAATAATGATAAACCAAGTACGCCTGCCCTTGCCTTGGTCATCACCGATCCAACATCTCTAGGTCCTCCAGCCCAGAGTCACATTTATGTGTCACCTCCCCTAGGTAGGTGCCCCGTCAGCCAGGTCAAAGCATTTGATGATTCTGGCACACAAATGTCCCTCATAGGGAAGACAAAGTTCCCTGTAGAGCTACCATTAACAGACGGAACCTTATCATGAATGAGGGTGTCAATCACCTAAAAATGATACTCCCTACCGTCAAGTTGGGGATCACGAGACCTCATCGATACGAAATCTGCGATCTTGCAGTTGCCAGATACATCCCTGGGGGTCATGACCTCCTCCTGGGACAGGGCTTCCAGTCTCCATCTAAGTTAGAGCAATCCATGGGTCCAAATCCCCCAAATCATTATTTAGGCACGAGTAAAATTCAAACGCCTGATTTCGTTCCACTGCGTGTGCCATCTGAGTGTAGTGTGCAGTGGCCCCCTCCACAAAGATCGATTCCCAATCCCATTCCAGTGCCCGGCCCTGCCCCAGTGCCAGTGCCAGGGGCCCCAAGTAGATCCCCCTCCAGGAGATCATACTCTTGATTCACAACATCTGCCAGTGTCACTTGGGTGCACTGAGCAGTGCCAAGCTCCGTCCATCCCAAATGACAAACAAGTTCCAAATCAGTCAGTGCCCAACCCTGCCTTAGTGCCAGTGCCAGAGCACGCCCCTGATCTCCATTCCAGAGATCCCAGTCTGGGCCCCCTCTCTTCTCCTGGCTTGGCCCCACCACCAATGCCGGTAAGAGAGACGGATCCTTCCAACCACAGCGGAAGCTCACCGAAAGGTGCGGCCTCGCAACCCATGCCTGAGCTGGTCATTCTTACCTGTGAGCGTCTCATGGCCCCCACGACTGCTTCCTCTCTGTCTCAGTCCGCTGCAGACACAACAATGAGTAAGGACTCTGCCATATCTTAATTGGCTGATGAACTCAAGGAACTGCGACGAATCATGATAGAGCTGGCAAGGAAGGCACCTGCATCAGCCGTCAAAGAAGCCGACACAGGTGGCACTCAAATACCCTCCCCGAGCTCGGTTCCACCAATTCCCCGACCGAGACAAACCATCACAGTGGGAGAGGTCCATGGAGGAAATACCACGGGCGTGGATAATTCCAAGTAGCTTAAGAGAGCTCCCGAGTTTTCCTGGCATCTGTGCCAAACTGGCACAGTGCCATCCCTTTATCCTACGAAGACTTTGGCACCCTCTATCCAGAAGAGGATGTCAGGGTCCTCCACTATTCTATTTATTCCCTTTGTAACCCTATCCCTTATTCTTTTCCTGTAACATTTCCTTTCTTACTTTTGATTATTACTCACCTTTACTTCACGCCTTACCTAGGCTCGCCTTTTACTTAATCACCTCTGCCAATGCAGAGTGCCATTGACAGATATGCAAGTTGTATAAGTCCCACAACTTCTCTTTCATGCCTACTGCAGCATGATGCATCTAAAATAAGATATGCCATCACCATTAGGTATTATTATATGACTGCCAACTTGGCACAGTTCCATTATTGCAGATGCAGGCAACTGATCCTTCCAGAGGAGTCACGCCCTCTGGGTACCTTTGCAGCCTTCTTGGGCTAAGAAATGATCCTAGCTCTCTTCCATAGGCTAAGGAATGTAACTTTGGGATATGTAATTGCCATCTTTATTTTACAATCATTGGTTTACTCTGAATCTGTCATCTATTCTCTTTGTGAATCTCTGTAATAAATCTCGAGTTTCAGACTCATGACCTTGTGTTTATAGTGCCCAAATGTCATTAAGCCATTGCTCACATATTGTGGAAATACCTAACCAAGACCACGCTTACCTTATTGTAACGCCTCTTCAAGGCAGACTAACCGCATGTGTGCAAATTCGTAATTGATTATTATTAAGAGTGCATGAAGTATCTCTAGAATTTGCCTAGCATTAATTCATTGTTTGAACTATACCATTTCATTGTAAAAAAAAAATTCTGATTAACACTGCCTTAACATAATATGAACTTAAAGATAAATAATATGCCATTTCTAGCAGCAAATATTTATTCTGTGTTAACGTAAGTGTCACAATGTTGCTTGCCTCTTGAGTTTAATTGCTACGCAGAAGTTTAAGTTAAATTAAAAGGCACCAAAGGGAAATGAGATAGAAGTAAAGCAAAGTATTTAAGAGGGTTTACTCGCTGGTAATCATTCTCACCCGATCTAGGGCGTGAATGCTAACTTGGTTGGGGAGGTGTGATGGCTGGGACTTTTTCCTCACAACCTCACCCGTTTTTACATTTGCAAAGGAACGGAGAAAGAAATAGAAAATTAATGTCCTTCATTCACTACTAGAACTGAGGTCTCAATTCACCCCTTCATAATCTCTCTCATTCCCCAAAATGGTTAAGCATAACTCTCTTTCTGTTCAGAGTGATTGCTTGGGCCTAAAATTCCAGGTACCCCATGTCCAGCCAGACTGGGGGGAGAAGCCTCATGAGAGAAAGTTGACCCCCCCTTCTCATTCTGAACCCACATGAGCTGACTAGCGCCACGTGGAAACCATACGGTCGACATAAAGGGAACCATAACAAAAATTTACCTCTGCACCACCTGGATGAGAAGCTAACGTATTCCCTGGAGGTTATCAATAGACTCTGCAAGAGGAATCTCTCAGTTCCCCCAGTTCCCTCAGAGAGATCGCTCAGGGCCTACGTGAGACAGACGTCCTTGTCTGTACCTTTGAACACGTGTCGACCAAGCAGCCTTGACCATATATTTTCATAGTGGCATTATAATTCCTTCCTCCATTGCCAGTGCAATACTGAATGAGGAAAACGTCGTCTGGACTAAGGTAATGTGCCCGAATTAAGGTTTTAGCCAGTCACGACCTGTCCATTTTTTCCATTGTGCGATCACCTCAGTAATTTGTGTGGGAACATTCATTGTTAACGTAAGATATGCATTTGTGTTTAACTGAGTTATTTGGCACCATCTGTACATTCCTCAGTTCCCTCTGTGAGTCTTATTACTATCGCAAGTAACTCATCCTGCATATTTGCAGATAGGCCTCGACTGTGGAACCTCTCGGCTGATCCTTGAGCAGTTCTCCCCCTTCAACTGCGACCTTCCCTGTTATGAAGATATCGTCAGCTTAGAATATTGATTCTGTGTAGGATTCATTATTTAGTAGGCCCTTGTTATTACCTGCCCAGTAATTCATCATTCTTCTGATCTTTGGTGTTATGTAAATATAATTAGTTGAGAGAACCCCTGAGTTTATGTAAATTCCTCACCTGAAGAAGGTCTTAAGCCATAGATTTCATTTGTTTTGTCTACGAGTGGTTTTAATATTGATTCAGATCTTTAATAAATAAAAGAAACTTCCCTGCATTATCTGTTGCCGCCCATAGTCAAGTAAGTATCCCGAACACTCGTAACAATAATATATATATATATATATATATATATATATATATATATATATATATATATATATATATATATATATATATATATATATATATATATATATATATATATATATATATATATATATATATATATATATATATATATATATATATATATATATATATATATATATATATATATATATATATATATATATATAAATGAGAGTCTGTATGTTTGTATGTTTGTGCGCTATAGAAATCTGAACCACTTGACTGATCTAGACAAAATTTGGCATGTGGCCATCATTTGACCCAACTTAGATAATAGGGTAGGTTTCAAACCCATATACAGACAAAAGCAGACATCTGTCCCATTTATCCAGGCTAGTGTACCTTTTATCCACGTATTAAGCCATTCAAGTAACTGTCTGCTTAACCAGACATGCGAGATATACGGTGACATTATGTCTTTTATTTTTATTCGCTCAAATGTAATTTGTTCGCTTCTTCTTCATTTTTATCTTCAGTGTTCATTATAAAGACTGCTTTGTGATGTCACGATGATGTATTTCATTATAAAGTCGGCTAAAATGAGGTTTGGAATAATATTAGAAAAGCTTCCGTCAAAAGCCATTCGTATTCCTCATTCGTGCATGTGTAGTAGCTGCTAGCTCAACCCAATGTGCAAGATGTACGATGAAAGTATTTCTATATTATTTTATTTGTTCAAATGCGCATTTTCTCATTAATTTGATCGTTTCTTCTTCACTATAGCGACTGCTTCGTAATGTCAGGATGGTGTATTTTTGTTACAAAGTCAGTTTAAATGAGGTTTGGAATAATAATAATTATCAAGTGATTTGGCAACAACACTTCACAACATACCTAAGGCCAAGTGTTCACAACAAGGTTTGCCTGTCAATTCACCCATGACTGTTCAATGGATGAGTGTCCACATGAAAAAACTGTCAGTCGGACTGTCAACACAAGATGAAACAAAAAAAAAAAAAAATCTGATTAACGCTGCCTTAACGTAATGGGAACTTAAAGATAAAAATATGTAATTTCTAGCAGCAAATATTTATTCTGTGTTAATGTAAATGTCACAATGTTCTGCGCCTCTTGAATTTAATTGCTACACAGAAATTTAAGTTAAATTATAAGACACCAAAGGGAAATGAGAGAGAAGTAAAGTATTTAAGTGAGTTTGCTTGCTGGTAATCATTCTCACCCGATCTAGGGCGTGAATGCTAAATTGGCTGGGCTGTTTTCACTCAACCTCACCTGTTTTCATCTGCAAAGGAATGGAGAAAGAAATAGAAAATTAATGTCCTTCATTCACTACTAGAACTGAGGTCTCAATTCACCCCTTCATAATCTCTCTCATTCCCCAAAATGGTTAAGCCCTAACTCTCTCTTTCTGTTCAGAGTGACTGCTCGGGCCTAAAATTCCAGGTACTCCTGCGTCCCAGCCAGACCTGGGGGAGAAGCCTCATGAGAGAAAGTTGACCCCCTCATTCTGAACCCACATGAGCTGACTAGCGCCACGTGGAAACCATGCGGTCGACATAACAAAAATTTACCTCTGCACCACCTGGATGAGAAGCTAACGCAATCCCCGGAGGTTATAAATAGACTCTGCAAGAGGAATCTCTCTCAGTTCCCCCAGTTCCCTCAGAGAGATCGCTTAGGACCTACGCGAGACAGGCGTCCTCGTCCTTGTCTGTCCTTTGAACACGTGTCAACTCAGGGGCCTTTTAATTATATATTTTATAGTGGCATTATAATTCCAGCTTATATATATATATATATATATATATATATATATATATATATATATATATATATATATATATATATATATATATATATATATATATATATATATATATATATATATATATATATATATATATATATATATATATATATATATATATATATATATATATATATATATATATATATATATATATATATATATATATATATATATATATATATATATATATATATATATATACTGTATATATAGACAAATAGCTTAGTTCAGTTTTTCTTTCATCCATATCCAAGATACAAAATTTAATATATGAGAAATATAATAAAATCTAAATATGTAAAAATTTCACAATTAATTTCACTATCACAAAAAGAAAAAGTCACATAGAGCTTCCTTAAAATTTCAGTCGCATTATCTTTCAACTATTTGCATTAACCAGGTCAACTATTACTACGGAAGTGCAAGGAATGTAACAATAAACACTTGAAAGCCTTAACTGTCTATATCAATCATAGAAAAAAGTATAAGACAAAAATACAAGTAAATTAACTAAATGCATTGCAAGACTCTCTCATTTGCTCTTCATTGATTTTATATGTTGCATAATCGAGAGTAGATCTCCTTGCTTACCTTTTGCTAAAAAGTTGAGAAGTCCCATCTATTCGTAGCTGTACATTCACACACTCATTCTCTCTGTCTCTCTCAGGTCTACAGTGTTTTTAAAATAATTTATTTGACAAAAATCTAACATAACTGGATTGCAAGAAGCAAGAGATGAAGTAAAATGGAATACTAATGTCCACCAAATGACCAAACATATTACAGTCCACCATATTCAGCTAATTATTCTTCCTAAATACTTTTCCCACAATAGGTCAAAATAAGTCAAAGTCCAGTATATTCCCAATGAGTACATTTTAACCTCTTCCTCAGCGAAACATCTGAAGAAGTCAAATAAAACCCTTATTAAACAAATGCATAAAAATAAAGATATGGGAATTCTCCCATGTTACTTATAAAGTACACACGATCTAATAAATGCCTGACATAAGTGAGATATATGTTAAATGAAAGGAACAATCTACAGTTTGGTAAACCTAAAATGTTTCCTACCCCCAAACAGCAATGTTCACAGTCTTAATTGACAGGTCTCGAACCACAGAGTCTTCACCGAAGACTTCTAACAATATTCAGTGTTGATCTTCGAATGACAACTTGATTGATAACTAATCCCTTCATACCCTGGGTCTCCGCCCAAAAAAACACACATGCGAACTAATTAACTGGAACCTGGACATTTCCGGCAAATGAACACAAAAAGTCTTGTCATGATGCAGGATGTTCTCACGTCTCAAGATTATCTGACGCACCTGACACCTATACAGTTCTCTAATTAGGATGCGCGCCAGACAACAGCTAAACATTCTCTCAAGGTTCTTCCCATTGCCTTTTGCCACACTTATTAATCAAATATCTAGTGTGTATTGTAATTCATACAATATCTGTGACCTATGAGCTTTTCAGATATCATTAATTTTTTTTTATTTTATAGACTTCCTGTAAGGAACCCGAAGTTATGTATATTAAAATATGGATGACATCTTTTGAATAAAATTGCTTGGGTTGCTTAGTAACCAGGATGCAGATATAATCTTAGATTTACTCCTAAAAGGTTGGAATGCTAAAATTTGGGCCTCTGGACAAGCATGATGACTGCTTTCATGATATGAAAGGTTTAAAGTCTTTGGACTGCCTTATGGTAGACACCAAAATTTTTCAACAAATGATTAGTGTATGAATTATCAAATCACATTTCACAGCAAAATATCTGTGGGCAAAATCCTTTCAATGAGAACAGTTTAACGTCTTGTCTATAAAATAAGTTTTCCTTTACATCATGTTAAATTCAGCATCATCCTTATTTCTAACGCTTTTATGGCATCATAATAACTCAAATCACAAGGTAACATGTATATATAATATAATAACAAACATACATTTGGCCTTTATAAAGTTAAATGACAAGTCAATATTAAACGCTTTCTCATTGGCAGAAGGCGTAATATATATTTAAAAAAACAGGCCAGATAATATTCCTCCCTGACGCTCTCCATTAACCAGTTGATGATTCTACCTGAAGATTCAACACTGACTATTCCAAGAGGTTTACTGACCGCCTGCAAAGGGTTGCTAAAGATACCTAGAACAGCACCATTGCTCCCAACCTCTTCTCTAGGAAGATCATTTTCTTAAACGCCCTCTTATTATCATTAAATCCCCTTTTCATCATTAACCCTTAAAGGCATTCGTTATTTTTAGCACCTTGCAAAGCATTCGATACGTCTGACAGACTCCTTTTTTGGAAAATAAAAAAAATGATTGTAATAGTTTTTAATGATTTTTATGGGCATGAAGAGAATGAGCAGCTGTTCTACTTTCATTTTAAGCACTAACTTAAGTAATTTTGCAAAAAAGGAATAATAGTAAAATTGACCAGAGAAATTAACCAAAAACTGATTATTTTTTAAGAAAACTTAAGAAAAAATTTATTATCATTCTATTAATAAGAATTAAGAAAAAATATTTTATGAGGCTCTTCTCTTGTCCCTTGGCCATGCTCTGTAGTTGCCACACTCTTCTGGCTCTGGCGGGTCACCTCTGGAAGACTCTGTGAAAAAGGGTAATTTTTATGTTACAAAAAACATGAATATATCCACTATGCAATTTTTTTTATGACTTTGTCAACTTTTTTTGACATTAATCTATGATTTTCAGGCCTTAATTATATGTAGTGACACTTTATAATAAAATTATGACGATAATATGACAATAATATGACTATAATATGAGCCACGATGTTTAATTTTCTATTACTTACCTACTTTGACTCACAATCAGGACACAGGGGATAGCAGTGGCTGAGACACACAGTGAGGTCACACTTGGTGCAGTGGAAGCGTGTCTTGCGGCGTTTCTTTGCTGGGCACTTCTTACAATAGGATGGCGTAAGGCGGCTTTCTGCAATTACCACCTTTTGACTACGATCCTGAGTTATTTCGCAGACAGTATTCATGATGTTCCTTAGGGAGATTGGTAGAGTAGGAGCGCTAAGCCTTTGTTGTGCCCGGGGTTTTATGAATGCCTTTGCAACTGCTTGCATGAATTTTCTTCTGTTGAGAGAGGCAGTTGTGTTCTCAGAGTAATGCTAGGTTCACACATTCACATATCAAGGCACGCATGCCCATGCACGGCCACAAACGGGGCGGAGCCAGAAAGTACGTAAACACAGCGCAAATACAACGTAAATGTACCGTAAGTACTGTGTAAGTGCGGCAGCATGCGGCGCGACCGTTATGGACCACCTGGCCGTGCGCCGGGGGTCACGAACCTTTCGACCTGCTCAAAACCCTGCGTGGGTGGCCAGGTCAGCTGTCAGGTAGCGTGGCCCGACCCGCACAGCGTGGCGCCAGCCGCGGGTTGACCTCGCAGCTGCCACGCCCTTACCTGGTGGCCCACGCTGCCCTAGGGCACCGCGTGGCTGTCAGAATGGCGTGGGAGTAGACGCGGCAACGCTGCCGCATCCCCCGCAACTGCGGAGATGTGGCAACGCTTTGACCTGGGATAAAAGGGACAGGCGGCGCGCTTCCAGGTCAGTGCTTCTCCAGCCAGCATCCTGTTGCTCTCTCCATCAGCGCCTCCATCTTCGTTGTCCACTGCAGCCAAGATGCCCAAATGACCCATGCTGAAGAGGACCAGGAAAGGGGCCCTGAGAACTCCAAGGCCCTGGCAGCTGGAGTTGCCCCACACAAAGCCTCCTGAAGCTGATGGTCCCCCTTCAGGCAGAGATGCTGTGGTGCTGCAGTTTGCGGCCGACGAGCTCGTGTGGAGAGCGAGCTAGAGGAGGAGGAAGAGGACCTTGCCCTCGATCTCACGAGCAACCCGCCGCCGCCACCGGCGACAACGCCCACGAGGGGATGCTGTCGACGACACCGAAGGCACTCCTGAAGGAGATGGCCTAGATGGCCCTACAGGTCAGGACGGAAGAAGAACCCTCAGTGATCCTCTCGGAGGAAAACGAGAGGCTTGTTGGCGAGATGCTGGAGACCGAGGCCGAGTTTATTTATAACAAGGGCCTCACAGCCTACAAGGACAAGGCCAAGGTGTGGAGGGCCTTCGAAGAGAAGGGCCAGTCACTTGTTCCTCCCGTGAGCGGCCGTGAACTGAGGACGTGGTTTATGTCCCTCAGGAGTCGTTTTGGGGGCTTACGGCAGAGAAGAGTGGCCAAGGGACGGGCAGACGGCTGACGGACGGGAGAAATGGATTTTCAACATTTTCCACTTCCTGAAGCCGCACATTGTGCGTCAAAGGAAGCCAAAGGTGTTGGGACTTCCGATGGTATGTCTGTTTTACTGTGTTTCCATGCATAATTATTACTGAATATAACTTTATGACAGTTTCCGTGCATTCAATGTACATTTTATACCATTTTCTCATATATGTTCCTCCTCTTTTTACAGGCTGCCTGTGCTGCTGCTGCCCTCCCTGCCCAAGCTCTGGACCTGCCTGCTGCTCCTGTTTCTTCTCCTGCCCCGACACCGACGCCCTCGCCTCTCCGGTTGATCCAGCGAGCACCAAGGCTCGGAAAAACCAAGTTTCGAGCTGTTCTACGTCGCCTTCACGAGGGCACAGGCCCTCCGGGACGATATGCTGACCAATGTGCAGCCAGCCCTCGTAAACCCGCGCCCTCTACTGGAGGAAGTTTTTCAAGAGGTCGAGGATGAGTGCGCACAGGTGTCAGAGCAGCTGAGTCTGCAGCTGAAAATGGAGGTGCTCGGTGCCATTCAGAGGTACATCCGTGCCACCAAAGAGGGCTCCATGGTGCCGTCGAGGGCCATGATGACCCACACCATGGCAGTGACAGCAGAGTGTCAGGCACCTGCAGTTCCTGCCAGCCTGTCGGCATCGCAGCAGCAGCGGGCACTCACTGCACAGCAGCTGGCACTCCTGCAAGCACAGTTGGTGACATCGACTCAAAGGAGCTCAGCAACCTGTCGCGGCACGACATTCCTGAATAATTTACAGAGTTAATGTATATACTGTTGTTTTTCCTTTTGCTTGTATTTATGTGTATGTTTGTATCTTATATTAAATAAATATATTTTGCAATATCATGTCTAGCTCTATCCTCTGCTCAAATATCATGTATTCAATGAAGTAGCTATAATACAAGTACACAAATAAAGAAGGCAAAATGAACCTGAATACACTAACATTTCAGTATACATTATTGACTTTGAAATAAGTTCAAAATACTTTATGTAACATATGTGCACAGAAGCAAAATGACAACAGACCAAATATTAGCAAGTCATATAAAACGTCACAAATATCGGGGAGAAGGTAGTTTCAAAAGATAGAATTTTCATATCAGAATATCAACAATGTAAATGCTAAGAGCAGGTACTTTCAAGAACATAGAATTATCACATCAGAATAGAAACAATGTTAAGAGAAGGTACTTTAAAAAATGATAGAATTATCATATCAGAATAGAAACAATGTTAAGAGAAGGTACTTTCAAAAATGATAGAATTATCATATCAAAATAGATTCCATGTTAAGAAATTATTAAAAAGGGCAAAATAACTACATCTTCTTTCTTTTATTTCTATGTATGTTTGTTTCATATTGATTAAACATACATTTGCAATGTCATGTCCTGCTCTATCCTCTTCCCAATTACCAAGTATTGATGAGAGTAATATATCATGGATTTGAGCAATATCTTTTATTAAATCAACTAAAACAAACAGAAGTACACAAATACACAGGGCAAAATAATCCTGAATTGATACATTATTGAATTTTAAATAAGTCCAAAATAAATGCAGGAACAGACATTTAAGTAATTACAACAATCAGGTATGCAGGAGAGTAACTAAATCATGTTCTCCTGCCAGTGCAAGGAGCCTTCAGCCGATGAAAAGTATTCCTTCAGCATGTTAAGCTGTTCCTTTGCATCCCTCGTTGCAGTGTTGCCGGTCACGGTTGGAAGGGCTGCTCCCTAAGGACGGGTCACCCTCCAGCTACCAGGGATGACAGCATGTGTGACGGGGTGCTCCAGTTCTCCTTCTTGTCTTCGTGCATTTCTTCTTATGATCATATTGTGCAGAACACATGCGGACATCACTAATGGCTCTATATGGTCAGGCTTCAAGCATATTGCAGTGTGGAATACTCGGAATCTATTTGCCAGAATCCCAAAGGCGTTCTCCACCGTCCTGGTGCCCCTACTTAACCTGTAGTTGTAAATCCGTTCCTCCTTGCTAAGTCCTCTTTTGGGGTAGGGCTTCATGGTAATTCCTCAGGGGAAGGCATCATCGCCAACTAGGAAGTAGGGCACAGGAGATCCATTAGGTTGACCTGGCAGGGCATCCGGTTGGGGGAAGATTTGCTTCCTCTTGCAACAGCATTTCTGCCAGTTGGGTCTGGGCAAACACACCACCGTCTGACTCTGACCCAATGGCACCCACGTCGACGTATAGGAACTTGTATGAAGCATCAGCAACTGCAAGTAATACCATGGGTAGAACTTCTTGTAGTTGAAGTAATGCGTACCGCCCTTGGGAGGGTTATGGAGCCTAATGTGTTTCCCATCTATAGCTCCAATTACGTGCGGGAAGTTCCACCGTTCCTCAAAACCCCGTGCAACCTCCTGCCACGTTTCAGGTGTTTGTGGCACCTGCAGTTCCTCATCCCCGAAGGCAGCAACAATGGCCCTGCAGGTCTCTGGTGATGTGACTAATGGTGTTGTGGGCTACCCGGAACGAATATTGCAGACTCTTGTATGAATCACCTGTAGTGAGGAAGCGTAGGGTGATAGCAACACATAGGCCTGGCTCAATGGGTTTCCTCCAGAATGTCACTTTCTTCTGAATGTAGGGTGTGACCCATTCAACAATTTCATTGAAGAGGTCCTTGTCAATCGGGTAAGATTTCTGTACAGGTCTGGGGCTTCGGTTGACAACTCCTCCATCAGGCTGTCATAATGACCTTGCTCCATCCTTTTCTGCAGGTACAGCCACGCCCACACCCTCCTTGGCCGCCTTTTTCTGCTCTGTGTGCTTTGCAGCAATCATTGCAATCTCCAGCAATAACATGACGTGCACATATTCAATGACATATGGCAACATTTCTGTTCTATCCCTACTTGCTATAGCTATAAGTTGACGCATTTCAGCTATGTTGTCCATGTTGCTTCAGCACGTTGGTAGTATGTCTTGACGCTGTGGTATTACGGCATTGAGTAGCCTCACATGTGCAGCTGCCGGCCCTTATATAGCTGGGGTTTAACCCCGCGATGCGTGGAGCCAACGTGACGTTTGCGTAACTCAGTTACGCCAGAACGTAACACATACGGTATCGTCTGCGTTGGTGTTACGTGCTCTGCCACGCGCTACTTCTGCCTGCGCCGCTGCTTGTTGGTCAGTGTCACGTCACCCCCTACGCAGTGCGATACATTTGGCGGCGCACTATAATACGCATGCATCACGCACATCGTCCCGTGACACGTATCCAGTTAGGCGGGGCTTATTTTCTCGCATATGCACAAGTTTCACAAATTCTGGCTGTGCGTGCGCATGCGTGACTTGATACGTGAATGTGTGAACTTAGCATAAATGACCCATGCGTTGATGCCACCTATGTTTATCATGCCATAAAATATGCACATTGGCCACCTTTTGTTGAATTATAAAATTCAATAACCTCTGGTTTCCCTGAGTTCCCTAGTGATGGTAATGTGTGCATGGATGATAGCAGCAACACGTTCTTCTTTTTCTTTTTGATGATGTAGCCACGTAAGAGACCTGAATCATGTTGTCTGTGAATAGGAATGCACTTGACCCCTCTTCACGCGAAGAACATCTTTCATTTCACCAGGCACTTCTTTCTTATTTGCCCTGACCGTCCCAACGTAAGTCATCCCACAGTTCTGAATAATATTAGTTATACATGCAAATAAAAGAAATAAGCAAATAAGCATTTCAGTTTATCAGTCTTTTTATAATATTAATTATACATGCAAATAAAAGAAATAAGCAAATAAGCATTTCAGTTTATCAGTCTTTTTATAATATTAGTTATACATGCAAATAAAAGAAATAAGCAAATAAGCATTTCAGTTTATCAGTCTTTTTATAATATTAGTTATACATGCAAATAAAAGAAATAAGCAAGCATGCAAAAGCATATAACATAGGAGACATAATATCAAAGCATTCACACAAATAAATATCCAAAAGAATGTCACACGTAAATTAGTACAACTTGTATAAAATTAGTTACACTTGCATAGTATTTCATGCGTCTGATGGACTACTTATGCAAATTAGTACAAGTTGTATAGCATTTGATGTATCTGATACACTCCTCAATTATTTGCATAGCATTTCATGCCTCTAATGACTGCATATGCGAATTAGTACAACTTGCATAGCATTTGATGCGTCTACTCCACTCCTCAATTAGTTAGACTTGCATAGTATTTCATGCGTCTCATGGACTACGGCAAATAACACCGAGCCTGGGAAGAGGACCAGCTGCGCGATACCTTCCTTCACAAGACCCAGTGGTACACTAAGCATAGCGGGGTTGCTGAGCCTGTATAAGTATGTGGTCTCTGGCGCCGACATTTTTCCACTCCCACTGATCCTGTCAGGGGGTAGGTTTGCTTTTAAGGGTTAATCTTCATATCGTCCTTAAACCCTCTGTCCTAACTTTACCTTTTGATCATTATGGCTTTCCTTTAAACTTCTAGTTTTTTATTTAGAGTAGCTTCTAATGAATGAAAGACTGCATGCACAGAGCAACAATATCAACTCCAGATGACGGTGGCATAACGTTATGCTTATCAGCAGCAAATTCCGAAAATTTAATCTTATTCTCATCACATCTCATTGATAATATCTTCACCATTGCAAAACACAAGGCAAGCTCTTATGATATCATCTCTTCTTGTGTTATTTCTTGCAGTCAAGATGTGGCATTAAAAAAGTTTAATAACAGAACTTAACGCTCTCGAGCCTTCTATGGTAGTTTCTGCCATAAGACACCTGAAAGCTGTGCACCATTTTCTATTAAATATACACAAACTGTTGCCATGGTAACTACAAAAAACATTTGTAGAGGGAAGAGTGTAAATGCGTTTAGTTTTATAACATGTACTCTCTTTAAAGAGAAAGTTTAGTGTAAAGAAATTTCATGATTTCCTGTGATGCCAAAGTATCATAGTCACTGAGCATTCATAAGTGATGTCATTTCACGAAAAACTCAAAATAAAGACTGGAACACATTATCACCTATCTTTCAGAAGTCGACTTTGTTTACGTTCCCCAAGAGGTGATATTGGGTATAAATAGATAGACAGATAGACAGAGAGATATTTGTACTGAAGGGTTTATTCAGTAGACTCTAGTGATATCAAACAAATGTATAATGAAAGATGATGATTAGATTTCAAACTGAACTTCATAAACTTTATAAGGGTGATGAAATTTCTTGATCTTTAATACTTTCAGCAACATGAAAACGAGATTGTTGGAGTAACGGCACACACCCACGGTGTCGGTATAAGAAGTTATTGGGAAATATTTATATTACCGACATTATACTTCTGCTGTTACGCATATCCTTGAAATCTGTGATAGTTTTGTTTCTCCCGTAATGGAAATATATTCAAAATAAACATATATTTCTTGGTGCACATATTATTAGTAATCTGTAATGAGATATATCTATTTAAAACTTCGTTTGTCACTTTAATGTAAGTTTTCCGATGAATTATATATATATGAGTATATATATATATATATATATATATATATATATATATATATATATATATATATATATATATATATATATATATATATATTTCTGACTCACTGCAGGACTGAACCACTGTCTTTCGAGGAGAGTCCAGGGCATTAGCATTTCGGATGTACCGGAGGTTTTCCCGGGCAGGCTCTAGTGCTCAACATACCATCGAATTTTACCCAACTTCCCGACCCATCAGTGCTCGAATCGCTAACACTTCATTCAACTTACTCTTCACCATGAGATATGATGGAAATGAATGCGTGAGAACGTGTTCCACAGAAATAAATTTTTGACTCACAATGGGACCAAACCCTGGTCTTTCAAAGGAGAGTTCAGGGCATTAGCAATTCAGATGCAAAGGTTACCTGTGTTAATTTCCATCATATATATAAATATATATATATATATATATATATATATATATATATATATATATATATATATATATATATATATATATATATATATATACCACTGGTAATATTAAACACTGGGTGTAGGTCCTAACCGGTTTTTACTTTAAATTCAATTCATCTTCGGAGGAAAATAACTTAGATAGAAAGTCGAAACCATATATTTCTTGATCTAAATACTGGGGACTGACAATGCGCAATGCTCGTAAAATCATAGAAGAAAAAATTGATATTTTGATATTAAGGTGGTGGCCTGAATACAAATGGACATCGTTAAGTTGCTGGTTGGTTTCCTGTAAATTCTGAATTTGCACTGAAATGGTTCTTTATGTATTAAGTCGTCTAAGAAAGGGAGGCAATTGTCTTTTTCTAAGTGTAAAGTAATTTTAATGGATGGTACCTGGTTATTCAAATCAGAGGTAAAAATTATTTAAATCAAACCATCAAGGCAAAACAGCTAAAATATCGTCAACATATCTATACCACTTTAAAGGAGTATAAATTATATTAGGTAAATACCGTTTTTAAAGAATTCCATATACAAGCTTGAGGAGGTGGGAATAAAGGGTTGACCATTGCCATACAAATATTAGTTGGTAGAATTCACCATTGATATAAACTTACAATCACAAATGCACAACCTAGTGAGAGAAATGATATGACTTACAGGTAGAGGTAATTCATGATGGATTAGTTCGTTACTAAAATACTCCTAAAATAGAATCTATAGGACTTTAGTAAAAGGAGAACAAACATCAAAACTAACAAATCTATCAGTGGGGCAAAAAGTGATTTTACTTAATTTATCAACTAAATCTAGAGAATTATACAGGAAGAGAATCGGAGATAGTTCAAGTAACGGGGACAAGAGCTTGGTAAAATATTTTGAAAGTTTATATGATACTGAGCCAAGAGTACTGATAATAGGCCACATAGGATAATTTTTTTGTGCGTTTTTACTAATCTGTACAAGCAAGATAACGAGGGAAAATTTACTGACAACTTACCTATTAGTTTTTTTTATCTTTAAGGATTTTTTTTTTCACTGTGCTATTGGAATTTTTGTGACTTGATCAAGCGGATTTTTGTTAGTTTTTGGGAGTCGTATCATCATCCAGTAAGGCTTGCATACGTGATAATAGTCAGCTTTATCTAAAATTACAATACTATTCGACTTATCAGCCTTTGTGATGTGGATTGTATTGTCATATTTTTAAGATCGGTCAAACTTATCTCATAACGAGCAGGTACTTACTTTCATGACTAACATTGGCAGCTCCATAAACAATAGCATTTTGATTATGTCAATATGATTTTGAGGAAGATGACAATATTTTTCAAATATGCATAGGGACGACGCAATCGTTAAAGCAGAGGGTCTATTGATTATAAAGAAGGATAAACTATATCCGAGTGCACCCACAACATTTCCACATATTTTTTTTTACTTGATAAGTTTACAACACAATTATTGCATGCACTGTTAGTCCAGTCACTGCTATATTATTTTTCTTTTTAGTTTTCTCTCCAGTTTCCTTGTCAGGCCATCTGTAGTCCTACGAAGTTTTTCGTATATTTCTAGTCGCAGCAAGTCCTTCCAATCAGCCGGGTTGGAATGACTGAATGAAATTCTAGCTTTTTCTAATTACCTTAAATTTTTCCTTCTCTTTTTGCTTTGTGGTTGCTATGTGTCGTTTTAACATCATGGCACTGAATTCATTGAATGGGTGATGGTCACAACTTCTTAAACGGCGCGGTAGCAAGGATTTATGGAGCACTTGCTCAGACAGGCACTTCTTCGGGAACTTTAGTTGAATTCTGGTCGAATGCGCAGCCAAAGAGACTTGGAGAAGGTAGTGACTACGCATCTCAAAAGAGGAAATAGGAAAGCGAAATTAAACGTGGCCCAAATAGTTGCACGTATTTTGATTGCATTGTAAACTTGTCAAATAAAACAAGTGGAAATGTTGTAAGTGCACTCGGATATGGTTTATCTTTCTTTATATCGAATGGGCCCTCTGCTTTGTGATCTTCCTCAAAATCATAGTGACATAATCAAAAGTATTGTTTATTGAGCTGCCAATGTTAGTCATGAAAGTAATTACCTGCTCGTTATGAGATAAGTTTGACCGATCTTAAAAAATATGACAATACAATGCACATCACAAAGGCTGATAAGTCGAATAGTATTGCAATTTTAGATAAAGCTGACTATTATCACGTATGCAAGCCTTACTGGATGATGATACGACTTACAAAAAACTAACAAAATATTCCCTCGATCAAGTCACGAAAAATTTCAACAGCACAGAGAAAAAAATCCTTAAAGATAAAAAAACTGAAAGGTCAATTGCCAGTAAAATTTCCCTCGTTACCCTACTTGTATGAATTAGTAAAACGCACCAAGAAAATAAACCTATGCGGCCTATTATCAGTACTGTTGGCTCAATATCATATAAACTTTCAAAATATTTTACTAAATCTTCTCCCCGTTACTTGGAACTATCTCCGATTCTCACATACATAATTCTCTAGATTTAGTTGAAAAATTAATCAAAATTACTTTTTGCCCCACTGATAGATTTGTTAGTTTTGATAGTTGTTCTCTTTTTACTCAAGTCCCTATAGATTCTATTTCAGAGTATCTCAGTAACGAACTAACCCATCATGAATTACCTTTACCTGTAAGTCACATTATTATTTCATTCACTAGGCTGTGCATTTGTGATTGTAAGTTTATATTCAATGGTGAATTCTACTAACAAATATTTGGTATGGCAATGGGCAAGCCTTTGTCCCCACTCCTCTCAAACTTGTATATGGAATTCTTTGAAAAACGATATTTACCTAATATAATTTATACTCCTTTAAGGTTGTATATATAGATATGTTGACGATATTTCAGCTGTTTTGCCTGATGGCATTGATGTAAATGATTTACTCTGTAATTTGAATAACCAGGCACCATCCATTAAATTTACTCTAGAATTAGAAAAAAGACAAGCACCTCCCTTTCTTAGATGTTTTAATACACAGAACCATTTTTAATGCAAATTACAGGAAACCAACCAACAACTTAACTTATGTCCATTTCTATTCAGGCCAGCACCTTGATATCAAAATATCCATTTTTTCTATGTTTTTTACGAGCACTGGGCATTGTCAGCCCCAGTATTTGGATCAAGAAATCAAATACAAAGAAAAATATTTACAATTTATGTTACCCTTCACATATACTAGACATTTGCTATAATAAATCCCACAAAAAGCTTTATAGTGAAAGTAACATGGAGAAAGAAACCCCTAAGAACATTCTTAGCCTGCCTTATTTTAGTGGTTTTGAAACCATAAAATCATTGTTAAAATCTTTTAATGTCAACCTGATATTTCCTATAATAACACTCTAAAAGGAATGTTAATAAAAAATAGTCCAAAGGAAAGCAACAACATAATATACAAAATACCATACTTGGACTGCTCTTTTTCTATATAAGTCAATCTAGTAAAGATTTAGAAGTGAGATTTAAGCAGCATAAGTATTCAGTCAAAACTGGGCAAACATCCAGTGCAATATTCATTCATTTAAGTGAAAACTCCCACAGGATCAATTGGACTGACAGGTCAGTGATTGTCAGATCGAAAGATTTCTCTTCACGAAAAATTTATACAAAACATCAATACGTTCAGGACTTGCTGAGTTTTGGATGCCTGAATTTTATTGTATAAACTAAAAAATCGACTTTGAGGCCCCCTACCTAAGAGGGGAACCCTGCCAATGAGATGAGGCTCCAAATACACCCCCAGTATTTTGGTCCGTTCTAATCAAAAATTCAAATCGCACATCAATACGTCGCCGCCTTCTTGAGTTATGGAAGCCTGAATTTCTATTATAAAAATAAAAAAAACGACTTTGAGGCCCCGTACCTAAGAGGGGAACCCTGCCACTGACACGAGGCTCCAAATGCACCCCCACTATTTTGGTCCGTTCTATTAAAAATTCAAACAGCATATCAGTACGTCGTCGCCTTCTTGAGTTATAGAAACATGAATTTGTATTAGAAAAAATAAAATGGCGTCTTTGATGCCCCGTTGCTCAGATGGGAACCCTGCCACGGTCACCAGGCTCCAAATGCGCCCCCAGTATTTTGGTCCATTTTATTGGAAAAAGCAAAGGTAAGATAAATAATATGAGTCATTTTAGAATTATGGAAGTCTGAATTTCCATTCATCGATTTTTGGAAACTGGAAATATTGGCCAAAAAAATTTTGCATCCCCAAAATTAATAGAACTGTAATAACAAGGGTTAGTTAGGTCGAAAATTTTGAAAGTTCTGTTTTTCTGGGCTGGACTTTTTTTTTCTTTTTTTTTTAACACTCTAGGTTTTAGAATATGACACCTTCATCACGCAAGGGTTTGGCTGAATTGGACCCCTAGGGCCACAACAAACAAAAAAAAAAAAACCCCTTACCAAAGATTTCTCTAGGGAATCGCCGGTGGTGGCCATCATTACATGAATGACTATGCTCTAGTTTGAGAAAATGATACAGTCTTCGTATTGGCGCCAAAATCCTCACCGAAGAATTCCTGAAGACTCCTTGAAGATTCTTTCTTCAGCAGTATAACAAGGATCCCGGCTGAATTGGACCCCTGGGCCCCACAAACAAACCCAAAAAAAGGACCCCTGACCAAAGATTTCCTCCGGAATCGCCGGAGGTGGCCATCATTACATGAATGACTATGCTCTAGTTTGAGAAAATGATACAGTCTTCGTATTAGCGCCAAAAAACTCACCGAAGAATCTCTGAAGACTCCTTGAAGATTCTTTCTTCAGCAGTATAACAAGGGTTCCGGCTGAATTGGATTTTTTATTATTTAGTAAAAAAACAAACAAACCCAAAAAAAAAGAACCCCTTCAAAGATTTCCTCCGGAATCGCCGGAGGTGGCCATCATTACATGAATGACTATGCTCTAGTTTGAAAAAATGATACAGTCTTCGTATTGGCGCCAAAATCTTCACCGAAGAATCCCTGAAGACTCCTTGAAGATTCTTTGTTCAGCAGTATAACAAGGGTCCCGGCTGAATTGGACCCTGGGCCCCAAAAACAAACCCAAAAAGGACCCTTGCAAAGATTTCCTCCGGAATCGAGGGAGGTGGCCATCATTACATGAATGACTATGCTCTAGTTCGAGAAAATGATACAGTCTTAGTATTGGCGCCAAAATCGTCACCGAAGAATCCCTGAAGACTCCTTGAAGATTCTTTGTTCAGCAGTATAACAAGGGTCCCGGCTGAATTTTTATTACAAACAAACCCAAAAAGAACCCTTACCAAAGATTTTCTCCGGAATCGCCGGAGAGTGGCCATCATTACATGAATGACTATGCTCTAGTTTGAGAAAATGATACAGTCTTCATTATTGGCGCCAAAAACTCACCGAAGAATCCCTGAAGACCTTGAAGATTCTTTCTTCAGCAGTATAACAAGGGTCCTGGCTTAATTGGACCCTGGACCCCCACAAACAAACCGAAAAAGGACCTCTTACCAAAGATTTCCTCCGGAATCGCCGGAGCTGTCCATCATTACATGAATGACTATGCTCTAGTTTGAGAAAATGATAGTCTTTGTATTAAAAAAATCCTCACCCAACATTCCCTGAAGACTCCTTGAAGACACTTTCTTCAGCAGTATAACAGGTTTCATTTTCAATTTCAAAAGGTAAACAAACCATTAATATAGCTGGCACTCTGTTGTAGTATTCCAAAATGTCATTTTTCAGTTTCAAAGGTTCCTGTAGCCTTAACGGGTAATGCAGCTGTCATTTTGAAATTGCAAGGTTCATATGTAAAATGAACAAAAAACACCAACTTTGAAAAAATGATAGTGAGAGGAAACCCTGCCATTTGGACATGAGGCTCCAATTAGAAATCTTTATTTTGATCCGTTCTATTAAAAAAACTCATACAAAAAATCAATACGTTCAGGCCTTGCTGAGTTTTGGATGCCTGAATTTTTATTGTATAAATAACTAAAATCGACTTTGAGAAAATGATAGTCTAAAGAGGGGAACCCTGCCAATGAGATGAGGCTCCAAATACTTCCTTATTTTGGTCCGTTCTTAAAAAAATTCAAACCGCACATTAATACGTCGCCGCCTTCTTGAGTTATGAATGCCTGAATTTCTATTATAAAATTTTTTTTTTTTTAACACTCTAGGTTTAGAATATAAACATTCACCACGCAAAATGCAAGGGCTGAATTGGACCCCTGGGCCCCACCAACAAAAAAAAAAAAAACCCTTACCAAATATTTCCTCCGGAATCGCCGGAGGTGGCCATCATTACATGAATGATTATGCTCTAGTTTGATAAAAATGATAGTCTTTGTATTGGCGCCAAAATCTTCACTGAAGAATCCCTAAAGACTCCTTGAAGATTTCTTTCTTCAGCAGTATAACAAGGGTCCTGGCTGAATTGGACCCTGGACCCCACAAACAAAATAAACAAAAAGGACCTAAATAAAGATTTCCTCCGGAATCGCCGGAGGTGGCCATCATTACATGAATGACTATGCTCTAGTTTGAGAAAATGATACAGTCTTTGTATTGGCGCCAAAAATCCTCACCGAAGATTCCCTGAAGACTCCTTGAAGATTCTTTCTTCAGCAGTATAACAGGTGTCATTTTTTCAATTTCAAGGGTAATTTCTACCATTAATATAGCTGGTAGCCTTTCATCATTGGCACTCTGTTGTAGTATTCCATGTGTCATTTTTCAGTTTCAAGGTTCCTGTAGCCTTGTAGGTAATGCAGGTGTCATTTTGAAATTGCAAGGTTCATATGTAAAATTAACAAAAACACCAACTTTGAGGTCCCATAGCCGAGAGGGAACCCTGCCACGGACATGAGGCTCCAATTAGAGCCCCTTTATTTTGATCCGTTCTAGAAAAAAATTCATACAAAACATCAATACGTTCAGGCCTTGCTGAGTTTTGGATGCCTGAATTTTTATTGTATAAACTAAAAAATCGACTTTGAGGCCCCGTAGCTAAGAGGGGAACCCTGCCAATGAGATGAGGCTCCAAATACACCCCCAGTATTTTGGTCCGTTCTAATAAAAAATTCAAACCGCACATCAATACGTCGCCGCCTTCTTGAGTTATGGACGCCTGAATTTCTATTATAAAAATTAAAAAAACGACTTTGAGGCCCCATACCTAAGAGGGGAACCCTGCCACGGACATGAGACTCCTAATGCACCCCCAGTATATTGGTCCGTTCTATTAAAAATTCAAACCGCAAATCAATACGTCGAGTCCTTGTTGAGTTATGGATGCCTGAATTTTTATTGTAAAAATTAAAAAGACGACTTTGAGGCCCCGTAGCTAAGAGGGGAAGCCTGCCACGGACATGAGGCTCCAAATGCACCCCCACTATTTTGGTCCGTTCTATTAAAAAATTCAAACCGCATATCAGTACGTCGTCGCCTTCTTGAGTTATAGAAACATGAATTTCTATTATAAAAATTAAAAAGGCGACTTTGAGGCCCCGTTGCTCAGAGGGGAACCCTGCCACGGTCACCAGGCTCCAAATGCGCCTCCAGTATTTTGGTCCATTTTATTGGAAAAAGCAAAGGTAAGATAAATAATTTGAGTCATTTTCGAATTATGGAAGTCTGATTTTCCATTCATCGATTTTTGAAACTGGAAATATTGGCCCAAAAAAAATTTGTATCCCAAAATTAATAGAATTGTAGTAAGAAGGGTTAGTTAGGTCGAAAATTTTGAAAGTTCTATTTTTTGAGGCTTTTTTTTTTTTTTTTTTTTAACACTCTAGGTTTAGAATATGCCACCTTCACCACGCAAGGGTCCTGGCTGAATTGGACCCTGGGCACAAACAAACCCTTCAAAAGATTTCCTCCGGAATCGCCGGAGGTGGCCATCATTACATGAATGACTATGCTCTAGTTTGAGAAAATGATACAGTCTTCGTATTGGCGCCAAAATCCTCACTGAAGAATCCCTGAAGACTCCTTGAAGATTCTTTCTTCAGCAGTATAACAAGGGTCCTGGCTGAATTGGACCCTGGGCCCCACAAAAAAACAAAAAAGGACCCCTTTGCAAAGATTTCCTCCGGAATCGCCGGAGGTGGCCATCATTACATGAATGACTATGCTCTAGTTTGAGAAAATGATACAGTCTTCGTATTGGCGCCAAAATCCTCACCGAAGAATCCCCTGAAGACTCCTTGAAGATTCTTTCTTCAGCAGTATAACAAGGGTCCTGGCTGAATTGGACCCCTGGGCCAAACAAAAAAAAAAAAGCACCCCTTCCCTAAAGATTTCCTCCGGAATCGCCGGAGGTGGCCATCATTACATGAATGACTATGCTCTAGTTTGAGAAAATGATAGTCTTCGTATTGGCGCCAAAATCTTCACCGAAGAATCCCTGAAGACTCCTTGAAGATTCTTTCTTCAGCAGTATAACAAGGGTCCTGGCTGAATTGGACCCCTGGGCCCCACAAATAAACCCAAAAAAGGACCCCTTACTAAAGATTTCCTCCGGAATCGCCGGAGGTGGCCATCATTACATGAATGACTATGCTCTAGTTTGAAAAAATGATAGTCTTCGTATTGGCGCCAAAATCTTCACCGAAGAATCCCTGAAGACTCCTTGAAGATTCTTTCTTCAGCAGTATAACAAGGGTCCTGGCTGAATTGGACCCCTGGGCCCCACAAAAAAAACAAAGGACCCCTTACAAAGATTTCCTCCGGAATCGCCGGAGGTGGCCATCATTACATGAATGACTATGCTCTAGTTTGAGAAAATGATAGTCTTCGTATTGGCGCCAAAATCCTCACCGAAGAATCCCTGAAGACTCCTTGAAGATTCTTTCTTCAGCAGTATAACAAGGGTCCCGGCTGAATTGGACCCCTGGGCCCAACAAAAAAAAAAAAAAAGGACCCCTTAGCAAAGATTTCCTCCGGAATCGCCGGAGGTGGCCATCATTACATGAATGACTATGCTCTAGTTTGAGAAAATGATAGTCTTCGTATTGGCGCCAAAATCTTCACCGAAGAATCCCTGAAGACTCTTTGAAGATTCTTTCTTCAGCAGTATAACAAGGGTCCTGGCTGAATTGGACCCCTGGACCCCACAAACAAATCAAAAAGGACCCCTTACCAAAGATTTCCTCCGGAATCGCCGGAGGTGGCCATCATTACATGAATGACTATGCTCTAGTTTGAGAAAATGATACAGTCTTTGTATTGGCGCCAAAATCCTCACCGAAGATTCCCTGAAGACTCCTTGAAGACTCTTTCTTCAGCAGTATAACAGGTGTCATTTTTCAATTTCAAGGGTAATTTCTACCATTAATATAGCTGGTAGCCTTTCATCATTGGCACTCTGTTGTAGTATTCCATGTGTCATTTTTCAGTTTCAAGGTTCCTGTAGCCTTGTAGGTAATGCAGGTGTCATTTTGAAATTGCAAGGTTCATATGTAAAATTAACAAAAAACACCAACTTTGAGGTCCCATAGCCGAGAGGGAACCCTGCCACGGACATGAGGCTCCAATTAGAGCCCCTTTATTTTGATCCGTTCTATTAAAAAATTCATACAAAACATCAATACGTTCAGGCCTTGCTGAGTTTTGGATGCCTGAATTTTTATTGTATAAACTAAATCAACTTTGAGGCCCCGTAGCTAAGAGGGGAACCCTGCCAATGAGATGAGGCTCCAAATACACCCCCAGTATTTTGGTCCGTTCTAATAAAAAATTCAAACCGCACATCAATACGTCGCCGCCTTCTTGAGTTATGGAAGCCTGAATTTCTATTATAAAAAACGACTTTGAGGCCCCATACCTAAGAGAGGAACCCTGCCACGGACATGAGACTCTTAATGCAACCCCAATATATTGGTCCGTTCTATTAAAAAATTCAAACCGCAAATCAATACGTCGAGTCCTTGTTGAGTTATGGATGCCTGAATTTTTATTGTAAAAATTAAAAAGACGACTTTGAGGCCCCGTAGCTAAGAGGAGAAGCCTGCCACGGACATGAGGCTCCAAATGCACCCCCAGTATTTTGGTCCGTTCTATTAAAAAATTCAAAGCATATCAATACGTCGTCGCCTTCTTGAGTTATAGAAACATGAATTTCTATTATAAAAATTAAAATGGCGACTTTGAGGCCCCGTTGCTCAGAGGGGGAACCCTGCCACGGTCACCAGGCTCCAAATGCCCCCAGTATTTTGGTCCATTTTATTGGAAAAAGCAAAGGTAAGATAAATAATTTGAGTCATTTTTAGAATTATGGAAGTCTGAATTTCCATTCATCGATTTTTGAAACTGGAAATATTGGCCAAAAAATTTTGCATCCCCAAAATTAATAGAACTGTACTAACAAGGGTTAGTTAGGTCGAAAATTTTGAAAGTTCTATTTTTTGAGGCTGGACTTTTTTTTTTTTTTTTTTTTTTTTTTACACCCTAGGTTTAGAATATGCCACCTTCACCACGCAAGGGTCCCGGCTGAATTGGACCCCTGGGCCCCACAAAAAAAACAAAAAAGGACCCTTACCAAAGATTTCCTCCGGAATCGCCGGAGGTGGCCATCATTACATGAATGACTATGCTCTAGTTTGAGAAAATGATAGTCTTCGTATTGGCGCCAAAATCTTCACCGAAGAATCCCTGAAGACTCCTTGAAGATTCTTTCTTCAGCAGTATAACAAGGGTCCAGGCTGAATTGGACCCCTGGGCCCAACAAACAAACCCAAAAAAGGACCCCTTACCAAAGATTTCCTCCGGAATCGCCGGAGGTGGCCATCATTACATGAATGACTATGCTCTAGTTTGAGAAAATGATAGTCTTCGTATTGGCGCCAAAATCCTCACCGAAGAATCCCTGAAGACTCCTTGAAGATTCTTTTTCAGCAGTATAACAAGGGTCTTCAGCTGAATTGGACCCCTGGGCCCCAAACAAAAAACAAAAAGGACCCCTTATGCAAAGATTTCCTCCAGAATCGCCGGAGGTGGCCATCATTACATGAATGACTATGCTCTAGTTTGAGAAAATGATAGTCTTACATATTGGCGCCAAAATCTTCACCGAAGAATCCCTGAAGACTCCTTGAAGATTCTTTCTTCAGCAGTATAACAAGGTCCTGGCTGAATTGGACCCCTGGGCCCCACAAAAAAAAAATCAAAAAGGACCCTTACCAAAGATTTCTCCGGAATCGCCGGAGGTGGCCATCATTACATGAATGACTATGCTCTAGTTTGAGAAAATGATAGTCTTCGTATTGGCGCCAAAATCCTCACCGAAGAATCCCTGAAGACTCTTTTGAAGATTCTTTCTTCAGCAGTATAACAATTGTCCTGGCTGAATTGGACCCCTTAACAAAAAAAACAAAAAAGGACCCTTTACTCAAAGATTTCCTCCGGAATATTGAGGTGGCCATCATTACATGAATGACTATGCTCTAGTTTGAGAAAATGATACGTCAGTCTTCGTGATTATTGCCAAAATCTTCATTGAAAAATCCCTGAAGACGACTTTGAAGATTCTTTCTTCAGCAGTATAACAATTTTGGCTGAATTGGACCCTGGGCCCAAAAACAAAAAAAAAAGGACCCTTATTAAAGATTTCTCCGGAATCGCCGGAGGTGGCCATCATTACATGAATGATTATGCTCTAGTTTGAGAAAATGATAGTCTTCTGTATTGGCGCCAAAATCGACATTTTCAATGAAGAATCCTGAAGACTCCTTGATTTTCTTTCTTCAGTCTGAATTTCAACAAGGGTCCCGGCTGAAATTGGACCCTGGGCCCCACAAAAAAAAACAAAAAAGGACCCCTTACCAAAGATTTCCTCCGGAATCGCCGGAGGTGGCCATTATTACATGAATGCCTAAGCTCTAGTTTGAGAAAATGATATTCTTTATTGGCGCCAAAATCTTCACCGAAGAATCCCTAAAGACTCCTTGAAGATTCTTTCTTCAGCAGTATAACAAGGGTCCTGGCTGAATTGGACCCCTGGGCCCCACAAAAAAAACAAAAAGGACCCTTACCAAAGATTTCCTCCGGAATCGCCGGAGGTGGCCATCATTACATGAATGACTATGCTCTAGTTTGAGAAAATGATAGTCTTCGTATTGGCGCCAAAATCTTCACCGAAGAATCCCTGAAGACTCCTTGAAGATTCTTTCTTCAGCATTATAACAAGGGTCCTGGCTGAATTGGACCCTGGGCCCCCACAAACAAAAAAAAAAAAGGACCCCTTACCAAAGATTTCCTCCGGAATCGCCGGAGGTGGCCATCATTACATGAATGACTATGCTCTAGTTTGAGAAAATGATACAGTCTTCGTATTGGCGCCAAAATCCTCACCGAAGATTCCCTGAAGACTCCTTGAAGACTCTTTCTTCAGCAGTATAACAGGTGTCATTTTTCAATTTCAAGGGTAATTTCTACCATTAATATAGCTGGTAGCCTTTCATCATTGGCACTCTGTTGTAGTATTCCATGTGTCATTTTTCAGTTTCAAGGTTCCTGTAGCCTTGTAGGTAATGCAGGTGTCATTTTGAAATTGCAAGGTTCATATGTAAAATTAAAAAAAACACCAACTTTGAGGTCCCATAGCCGAGAGGGAACCCTGCCACGGACATGAGGCTCCAATTAGAGCCCCTTTATTTTGATCCGTTCTATTAAAAAAATTCATACAAAACATCAATACGTTCAGGCCTTGCTGAGTTTTGGATGCCTGAATTTTTATTGTATAAATTAAAAAATCGACTTTGAGGCCCTAGTAGCTAAGAGGGGAACCCTGCCAATGAGATGAGGCTCCAAAATACACCCCAGTATTTTGGTCCGTTCTAATCAAAAATTCAAACCGCACATCAATACGTCGCCGCCTTCTTGAGTTATGGACGCCTGAATTTCTATTATAAAAATAAAAAAAAACGACTTTGAGGCCCCATACATAAGAGGGGAACCCTGCCACGGACAAGAGACTCCTAATGCACCCCCAGTATATTGGTCCGTTCTATTAAAAATTCAAACCAAATCAAATCAATACGTCGAGTCCTTGTTGAGTTATGGATGCCTGAATTTTTATTGTAAAAATTAAAAAGACGACTTTGAGGCCCCGTAGCTAAGAGGGGAAGCCTGCCACGGACATTAGGCTCCAAATGCACCCCTACTATTTTGGTCGATTCTATTAAAAAATTCAAACAGCATATCAATACGTCGTCGCCTTCTTGAGTTATAGAAACCTGAATTTTTGTTATAAAAATTAAAAAGGCGACTTTGAGGCCCCGTTGCACAGAGGGGAACCCTACAACGGTCACCAAGCTCAAAATGCGCCCCCAGTATTTTGGTCCATTTTATTGGAAAAAGCAAACGTAAGATAAATAATTTGAGACATTTTCGAATTATGGAAGTCTGAATTTCCATTCATCGATTTTTGGAAACTGGAAATATTGGCCCCAAAAAAATTTTGCATCCCCAAAATTAATAGAACTGTACTAACAAGGGTTAGTTAGGTCGAAAATTTTGAAAGTTCTATTTTTTGAGGCTGGACTTTTTTTTTTTTTTTTTTTTACACCCTAGGTTTAGAATATGCCACCTTCACCACGCAAGGGTCCCGGCTGAATTGGACCCCTGGGCCCCACAAAAACAAAACCCAAAAAGGACCCCTTACAAAGATTTCCTCCGGAATCGCCGGAGGTGGCCCATTACATGAATGACTATGCTCTAGTTTGAGAAAATGATAGTCTTCGTATTGGCGCCAAAATCCTCACCGAAGAATCCCTGAAGACTCCTTGAAGACAGTATAACAAGGGTCCCGGCTGAATTGGACCCCTGGGCCCCACAAAAAAAAACCAAAAAAGGACCCCTTACCAAAGATTTCCTCCGGAATCGCCGGAGGTGGCCATCATTACATGAATGACTATGCTCTAGTTTGAGAAAATGATAGTCTTCGTATTGGCGCCAAAATCCTCACCTGAAGAATCCCTGAAGACTCCTTGAAGATTCTTTCTTCAGCAGTATAACAAGGGTCCTGGCTGAATTGGACCCCTGGGCCCCTAAACAAAAAAACAAAAAGGGACCCTTAGCAAAGATTTCCTCCGGAATCGCCGGAGGTGGCCATCATTACATGAATGACTATGCTCTAGTTTGAGAAAATGATAGTCTTCGTATTGGCGCCAAAATCCTCACCGAAGAATTCCCTGAAGACTCCTTGAAGATTCTTTCTTCAGCAGTATAACAAAGGGTCCTGGCTGAATTGGATTTAAAATTAAAAAAACAAACCCAAAAAGGACCCCTTACCAAAGATTTCCTCCGGAATCGCCGGAGGTGGCCATCATTACATGAATGACTATGCTCTAGTTTGAGAAAATGATAGTCTTCGTATTGGCGCCAAAATCTTCACCGAAGAATCCCTGAAGACTCCTTGAAGATTCTTTCTTCAGCAGTATAACAAGGGTTTTGGCTGAATTGGACCCCTGGGCCCTACACAAAAAACCCAAAAAGGACCCTTACCAAAGATTTCCTCCGGAATCGCCGGAGGTGGCCATCATTACATGAATGACTATGCTCTAGTTTGAGAAAATGATAGTCTTCGTATTGGCGCCAAAATCCTCACCGAAGAATCCCTGAAGACTCCTTGAAGATTCTTTCTTCAGCAGTATAACAAGGGTCCTGGCTGAATTGGACCCCTGGGCCCCAACAAAAAAAAAACAAAAAGGACCCCTTACCAAAGATTTCCTCCGGAATCGCCGGAGGTGGCCATCATTACATGAATGACTATGCTCTAGTTTGAGAAAATGATAGTCTTCGTATTGGCGCCAAAATCTTCACCGAAGAATCCCTGAAGACTCCTTGAAGATTCTTTCTTCAGCAGTATAACAAGGGTCCTGGCTGAATTGGACCCCTGGCCCCAAACAAACAAACCCAAAAAGGACCCTTACCAAAGATTTCCTCCGGAATCGCCGGAGGTGGCCATCATTACATGAATGACTATGCTCTAGTTTGAGAAAACCATACAGTCTTTTGTATTGGCGCCAAAATCCTCACCCAAGATTCCCTGAAGACTCCTTGAAGACTCTTTCTTCAGCAGTATAACAGGTGTCATTTTTCAATTTCAAGGGTAATTTCTACCATTAATATAGCTGGTAGCCTTTCATCATTGGCACTCTGTTGTAGTATTCCATGTGTCATTTTTCAGTTTCAAGGTTCCTGTAGCCTTGTAGGTAATGCAGGTGTCATTTTGAAATTGCAAGGTTCATATGTAAAATTAACAAAAACACCAACTTTGAGGTCCCATAGCCGAGAGGAACCCTGCCACGGACATGAGGCTCCAATTAGAGCCCCTTTATTTTGATCCGTTCTAAAAAAAAATTCATACAAAACATCAATACGTTCAGGCCTTGCTGAGTTTTGGATGCCTGAATTTTTATTGTATAAACTAAAAAATCGACTTTGAGGCCCCGTAGCTAAGAGGGGAACCCTGCCAATGAGATGAGGCTCCAAATACACCCCCAGTATTTTGGTCCGTTCTAATCAAAAATTCAAACCGCACATCAATACGTCGCCGCCTTCTTGAGTTATGGACGCCTGAATTTCTATTATAAAAATTAAAAAAACGACTTTGAGGCCCCATACCTAAGAGGGGAACCCTGCCACGGACATGAGACTCCTAATGCACCCCCAGTATATTGGTCCGTTCTATTAAAAAATTCAAACCGCAAATCAATACGTCGAGTCCTTGTTGAGTTATGGATGCCTGAATTTTTATTGTAAAAATTAAAAAGACGACTTTGAGGCCCCGTAGCTAAAGAGGGGAAGCCTGCCACGGACATGAGGCTCCAAATGCATCATTACTATTTTGGTCCGTTCTATTAAAAATTCAAACCGCATATCAATACGTCGTCGCCTTCTTGAGTTATAGAAACTTGAATTTCTATTATAAAAATTAAAATGGCGACTTTGAGGCCCCGTTGCTCAGAAAACCCAAAACGGTCACCAGGCTCCAAATGCGCCCCAGTATTTTGGTCCATTTTATTGGAAAAAACAAAGGTAAGATAAATAATTTGAGTCATTTTAGCCAAAATTATGGAAGTCTGAATTTCCATTCATCGATTTTGGAAACTTAAAAATATTGGCCAAAAAAATTTTGCATCCCCAAAATTAATAGAACTGTACTAACAAGGGTTAGTTAGGTCGAAAATTTTGAAAGTTTTATTTTTGAGGCTGGACTTTTTTTTCTTTTTTTTTTTTTTTACAGAACCCTGAAGAGGTTTAGAATATGCCACCTTCACCACGCAAGGGTCCCTGGCTGAATTGGACCCCTGGGCCCCACAAACAAAAAAAAAAAGGACCCCTTAGCAAAGATTTCCTCCGGAATCGCCGGAGGTGGCCATCATTACATGAATGACTATGCTCTAGTTTGAGAAAATGATAGTCTTCGTATTGGCGCCAAAATCCTCACTGAAGAATCCCTGAAGACTCCTTGAAGATTCTTTCTTCAGTATAACAAGGGTCCTGGCTGAATTGGACCCCTGGGCCCCACAAACAAAAACAAAAAGGACCCCTTAGCAAAGATTTCCTCCGGAATCGCCGGAGGTGGCCATCATTACATGAATGACTATGCTCTAGTTTGAGAAAATGATAGTCTTCGTATTGGCGCCAAAATCCTCACCGAAGAATCCCTGAAGACTCCTTGAAGATTCTTTCTTCAGATTAACAAGGGTCCTGGCTGAATTGGACCCTGGGCCCAAAAACAAACAAACCAAAAAGGATTTTGCAAAGATTTCCTCCGGAATCGCCGGAGGTGGCCATCATTACATGAATGACTATGCTCTAGTTTGAGAAAATGATAGTCTTCGTATTGGCGCCAAAATCCTCACCGAAGAATCCCTGAAGACTCCTTGAAGATTCTTTCTTCAGCTATAACAAGGGTCCTGGCTGAATTGGACCCCTGGGCCCCACAAACAAAAAGGACCCCTTACCAAAGATTTCCTCCGGAATCGCCGGAGGTGGCCATCATTACATGAATGACTATGCTCTAGTTTGAGAAAATGATAGTCTTCGTATTGGCGCCAAAATCTTCACCGAAGAATCCCTGAAGACTCCTTGAAGATTCTTTCTTCAGCAGTATAACAAGGGTCCAGCTGAATTGGACCCCTGGCCCCAAACAAAAAAAAAAAAGGACCCTTAGCAAAGATTTCCTCCGGAATCGCCGGAGGTGGCCATCATTACATGAATGACTATGCTCTAGTTTGAGAAAATGATAGTCTTCGTATTGGCGCCAAAATCTTCACCGAAGAATCCCTGAAGACTCCTTGAAGATTCTTTCTTCAGCAGTATAACAAGGGTCCCGGCTGAATTGGACCCCTGGGCCCCACAAACAAAAACAAAAAAGGACCCCTTACCAAAGATTTCCTCCGGAATCGCCGGAGGTGGCCATCATTACATGAATGACTATGCTCTAGTTTGAGAAAATGATAGTCTTCGTATTGGCGCCAAAATCTTCACCGAAGAATCCCTGAAGACTCCTTGATGACTCTTTCTTCAGCAGTATAACAAGGGCCCCGGCTTAATCGGACCTCTGGGCCACAAAAACAAACCCAAAAAAGGACCTCTTACCAAAGATTTCCTCCGGAATCGCCGGAGGTGGCCATCATTACATGAATGACTATGCTCTAGTTTGAGAAAATGATAGTCTTTGTATTGGCGCCAAAATCCTCACCGAAGATTCCCTGAAGACTCCTTGAAGACTCTTTCTTCAGCAGTATAACAGGTGTCATTTTTCAATTTCAAGGGTAATTTCTACCATTAATATAGCTGGTAGCCTTTCATCATTGGCACTCTGTTGTAGTATTCCATGTGTCATTTTTCAGTTTCAAGGTTCCTGTAGCCTTGTAGGTAATGCAGGTGTCATTTTGAAATTGCAAGGTTCATATGTAAAATTAACAAAAACACCAACTTTGAGGTCCCATAGCCGAGAGGGAACCCTGCCACGGACATGAGGCTCCAATTAGAGCCCCTTTATTTTGGTCCGTTCTATTAAAAAATTCATACAAAACATCAATACGTTCAGGCCTTGCTGAGTTTTGGATGCCTGAATTTTTATTGTATAAATTAAAAAAGACGACTTTGAGGCCCCGTTGCTAAGAGGGGAACCCTGCCATGAGATGAGGCTCCAAATACACCCCCAGTATTTTGGTCCGTTCCAATAAAAAATTCAAACCGCACGTCAATACGTCGCCGCCTTCTTGAGTTATGGACGCCTGAATTTCTATTATAAAAATTAAAAAAAAACGACTTTGAGGCCCCATACCTAAGAGGGGAACCCTGCCACGGACATGAGACTCTAATGCACCCCAGTATATTGGTCCGTTCTATTAAAAATTCAAACCGCAAATCAATACGTCGAGTCCTTGTTGAGTTATGGATGCCTGAATTTTTATTGTAAAAATTAAAAAGACGACTTTGAGGCCCCGTAGCTAAGAGGGGAAGCCTGCCACGGACATGAGGCTCCAAATGCACCCCACTATTTTGGTCCGTTCTATTAAAAATTCAAACCGCATATCAATACGTCGTCGCCTTCTTGAGTTATAGAAACATGAATTTCTATTATAAAAATTAAAATAGCAACTTTGAGGCCCCGTTACTCAGAGAGGAACCCTGCCACGATCACCAGGCTCCAAATGCGCCCCAGTATTTTGTTCCATTTTATTGGAAAAAAAGCAAACGTAAGATAAATAATTTGAGTCATTTTAGAATTATGGAAGTCTGAATTTCCATTCATCGATTTTTGGAAACTGGAAATATTGGCCAAAAAATTTTGCATCCCCAAAATTAATAGAACTGTACTAACAAGGGTTAGTTAGGTCGAAAATTTTGAAAGTTCTATTTTTTGAGGCTGGACTTTTTTTTTTTTTTTTTTTTTTTTACACCCTAGGTTTAGAATATGCCACCTTCACCACGCAAGGGTCCCGGCTGAATTGGACCCCTGGGCCCCACAAACAAACCCAAAAAAGGACCCCTTACCAAAGATTTCCTCCGGAATCGCCGGAGGTGGCCATCATTACATGAATGACTATGCTCTAGTTTGAGAAAATGATAGTCTTCGTATTGGCGCCAAAATCCTCACCGAAGAATCCCTGAAGACTCCTTGAAGATTCTTTTTCTTCAGCAGTATAACAAGGGTCCTGGCTGAATTGGACCCCTGGGCCCCACAAAAAAACCCAAAAAAGGACCCCTTACCAAAGATTTCCTCCGGAATCGCCGGAGGTGGCCATCATTACATGAATGACTATGCTCTAGTTTGAGAAAATGATAGTCTTCGTATTGGCGCCAAAATCCTCACCGAAGAATCCCTGAAGACTCCTTGAAGATTCTTTCTTCAGCAGTATAACAAGGGTCCCAGCTGAATTGGACCCCTGGGCCCCACAAAAAAAACAAAAAGGACCCCTTACCAAAGATTTCCTCCGGAATCGCCGGAGGTGGCCATCATTACATGAATGACTATGCTCTAGTTTGAGAAAATGATAGTCTTCGTATTGGCGCCAAAATCCTCACCGAAGAATCCCTGAAGACTCCTTGAAGATTCTTTCTTCAGCAGTATAACAAGGGTCCTGGCTGAATTGGACCCCTGGGCCCCACAAAAAAAAAAAAAAAGGACCCCTTAGCAAAGATTTCCTCGGAATCGCCGGAGGTGCCATCATTACATGAATGACTATGCTCTAGTTTGAGAAAATGATAGTCTTCGTATTGGCGCCAAAATCCTCACGAAGAATCCCTGAAGACTCCTTGAAGATTCTTTCTTCAGCAGTATAACAAGGGTCCTGGCTGAATTGGACCCCTGGGCCCCACAAAAAAACCAAAAAGGACCCCTTCAAAGATTTCCTCCGGAATCGCCGGAGGTGGCCATCATTACATGAATGACTATGCTCTAGTTTGAGAAAATGATAGTCTTCGTATTGGCGCCAAAAAAAATTCCCTGAAGACTCCTTTTGAAGATTCTTTCTTCAGCAGTATAACAGGTGATTTTCCAAAAAAATTTGAAAAAAAAGACCCATTAAAAATTCTTTCATCATTGGCACTCTGTGGTATAAAACATGAATTTTTCACTATTGCTAGTTTTGAAAATTAGAGTTTTGGATTGCCAAAATTCAAATATTAAAAATTAAAAAACCGACTTTGAGATTCCCATAGCTGAGAGGGGAACCCTGCCACGGACATGAGACCCCTAATGCACCCCCAGTATTTTGGTCCGTTTTATTAAAAAACTCAAACCGCAAATCAATACGTCGAGGCCTTCTTTAGTTATGGAAGCCTAAATTTCTATTATACAAATTAAAAAGGCGACTTTAAGGCCCAGTAGCTAAGAGGAGAACTGTGCCACGGACATGAGACTCCTAATGCACCCGCAGTATTTTGGTCCGTACTATTAAAAAATTCAAACTGCATATCAATACGTCGTCGCCTTCTTGAGTTATAGAAACCTGAATTTTTATTTATAAAAATTAAAATGGCGACTTTGAGGCCCCGTTGCTCAGAGAGGGAACCCTGCCACGGGACATGAGGCTCCAAATTTTCCCCCAGTATTTTGGTCCATTTTATTAAAAAAATTCAAACGTAAGATAAATAATTTGAGTCATTTAGCTGAATTATGAAGTCTGAATTTCCATTCATCGATTTTTTGAAACTGGAAATATTGGCCAAAAATTTTGCATCCCCAAAATTAATAGAACTGTACTAACAAGGGTTTGGTCGAAAATTTTGAAAGTTCTATTTTTTGAGGAAAAAATTTTTTTATTTTTTTTTTTTGAAAGTTTAGAATATTTTCAGATAACAAGGGTCCCAGCTGAATTGGACCCCTGGGCCCCACAAAAAAACAAAAAGGACCCCTTACCAAAGATTTCCTCCGGAATCGCCGGAGGTGGCCATCATTACATGAATGACTATGCTCTAGTTTGAGAAAATGATAGTCTTCGTATTGGCGCCAAAATCTTCACCGAAGAATCCCTGAAGACTCATTTTTGAAGATTCTTTTCTTCAGTATAACAAGGGTTCAGCTGAATTGGACCCCTGGGCCCCCACAAACAAAACAAAAAAGGACCCTTAGCAAAGATTTCCTCCGGAATCGCCGGAGGTGGCCATCATTACATGAATGACTATGCTCTAGTTTGAGAAAATGATAGTCTTCGTATTGGCGCCAAAATCTTCACCGAAGAATCCCTGAAGACTCCTTGAAGATTCTTTCTTCAGCAGTATAACAAGGGTCCTGGCTGAATTGGACCCCTGGGCCCCAAACAAAAAAAAACAAAAAGGACCCTTACCAAAGATTTCCTCCGGAATCGCCGGAGGTGGCCATCATTACATGAATGACTATGCTCTAGTTTGAGAAAATGATAGTCTTCGTATTGGCGCCAAAATCTTCACCGAAGAATCCCTGAAGACTCCTTGAAGATTCTTTCTTCAGCAGTATAACAAGGGTCCTGGCTGAATTGGACCCCTGGGCCCCAACAAACAAACCCAAAAAAGAACCCCTTACCAAAGATTTCCTCCGGAATCGCCGGAGGTGGCCATCATTACATGAATGACTATGCTCTAGTTTGAGAAAATGATACAGTCTTTGTATTGGCGCCAAAATCCTCACCGAAGATTCCCTGAAGACTCCTTGAAGACTCTTTCTTCAGCAGTATAACAGGTGTCATTTTTTCAATTTCAAGGGTAATTTCTACCATTAATATAGCTGGTAGCCTTTCATCATTGGCACTCTGTTGTAGTATTCCATGTGTCATTTTTCAGTTTCAAGGTTCCTGTAGCCTTGTAGGTAATGCAGGTGTCATTTTGAAATTGCAAGGTTCATATGTAAAATTAACAAAAAACACCAACTTTGAGGTCCCATAGCCGAGAGGGAACCCTGCCACGGACATGAGGCTCCAATTAGAGCCTCTTTATTTTGATCCGTTCTATTAAAAAAATTCATACAAAACATCAATACTTGCAGGCCTTGTTGAGTTATGGAGGCTTGAATTTTCATGGTATAAATTAAAAATTCGACTTTGAGGCCCTGTAGCTAAGAGGGGAACCCTGCCACTGAGATGAGGCCCAAATGCACCCCCAAGTATTTTGGTCCGTTTTAATCAAAAATTCAAACCGCTCATCAATACTTCGCCTCCTTCTTGAGTTATGGACGCATGAATTTCTATTATAAAAATTAAAAAACGACTTTGAGGCCCCATACCTAAGAGGGGAACCCTGCCACGGACATGAGACTCCTAATGCACCCCCAGTATATTGGTCCGTTCTATTAAAAAAAATCAAACCGCAAATCAATACGTCGAGTCCTTGTTGAGTTATGGATGCCTGAATTTTTATTGTAAAAATTAAAAAGACGACTTTGAGGCCCCGTAGCTAAGAGGGGAAGCCTGCCACGGACATGAGGCTCCAAATGCACCCACACTATTTTGGTCCGTTCTATTAAAATTTCAAACCGCATATCAATACGTCGTCGCCTTCTTGAGTTATAGAATGATGAATTTCTATTATAAAAATTAAAAAGGCGACTTTGAGGCCCCGTTGCTCGGAGGGGAACCCTGCCATGGTCACCAGGCTCCAAATGCGCCCCCAGTATTTTGGTCCATTTTATTGGAAAAAGCAAAGGTAAGATAAATAATTTGAGTCATTTTAGAATTATGGAAGTCTGAATTTCCATTCATCGATTTTTTAAAACTGGAAATATTATTAAAAAAAATTTTGCATCCCCAAAATTAATAGAACTGTACTAACAAGGGTTAGTTAGGTCGAAAATTTTGAAAGTTCTATTTTTTTGAGGCTGGACTTTTTTTTTTTTTTTTTTTTTTTACACCTAGGTTTAGAATTGCCACCTTCACCACGCAAGGGTCCTGGCTGAATTGGACCCCAAAAAACAAACAAACCCAAAAAGGACCCCTTACCAAAGATTTCCTCCGGAATCGCCGGAGGTGGCCATCATTACATGAATGACTATGCTCTAGTTTGAGAAAATGATACAGTCTTCGTATTGGCGCCAAAATCCTCACCGAAGAATCCCTGAAGACTCCTTGAAGATTCTTTCTTCAGCAGTATAACAAGGGTCCTGGCTGAATTGGACCCCTGGGCCCCACAAAAAAAAAAAAAAAAAGGACCCCTTACCAAAGATTTCCTCCGGAATCGCCGGAGGTGGCCATCATTACATGAATGACTATGCTCTAGTTTGAGAAAATGATAGTCTTCGTATTGGCGCCAAAATCCTCACCGAAGAATCCCTGAAGACTCCTTGAAGATTCTTTCTTCAGTATAACAAGCTGTCCTGGCTGAATTGGACCCCTGGGCCCCACAAAAAAAAAACAAAAAAGGACCCTTTACCAAAGATTTCCTCCGGAATCGCTGGAGGTGGCCATCATTACATGAATGACTATGCTCTAGTTTGAGAAAAATGATAGTCTTCGTATTGGCGCCAAAATCTTCACCGAAGAATCCCTGAAGACTCCTTGAAGATTCTTTCTTCAGCAGTATAACAAGGGTCCTGGCTGAATTGGAAAAAAAAAAAAAAAAAACAAAAAGGACCCCTTACAAAGATTTCCTCCGGAATCGCCGGAGGTGGCCATCATTACATGAATGACTATGCTCTAGTTTGAGAAAATGATAGTCTTCGTATTGGCGCCAAAATCTTCACCGAAGAATCCCTGAAGACTCCTTGAAGATTCTTTCTTCAGCAGTATAACAAGGGTCCCGGCTGAATTGGACCCCTGGAAAAAAAAAAAAACCCAAAAAGGACCCCTTACCAAAGATTTCCTCCGGAATCGCCGGAGGTGGCCATCATTACATGAATGACTATGCTCTAGTTTGAGAAAATGATACAGTCTTTGTATTGGCGCCAAAATCCTCACCCAAGATTCCCTGAAGACTCCTTGAAGACTCTTTCTTCAGCAGTATAACAGGTGTCATTTTTCAATTTCAAGGGTAATTTCTACCATTAATATAGCTGGTAGCCTTTCATCATTGGCACTCTGTTGTAGTATTCCATGTGTCATTTTTCAGTTTCAAGGTTCCTGTAGCCTTGTAGGTAATGCAGGTGTCATTTTGAAATTGCAAGGTTCATATGTAAAATTAAAAAAAAAAACACCAACTTTGAGGTCCCATAGCCGAGAGGGAACCCTGCCACGGACATGAGGCTCCAATTAGAGCCCCTTTATTTTGATCCGTTCTATTAAAAAAATTCATACAAAACATCAATACGTTCAGGCCTTGCTGAGTTTTGGATGCCTGAATTTTTATTGTATAAATTAAAAATCGACTTTGAGGCCCCGTAGCTAAGAGGGGAACCCTGCCACTGAGATGAGGCTCCAAATACACCCCCAGTATTTTGGTCCGTTCTAAAAAAAATTCAAACCCACATCAATACGTCGCCGCCTTCTTGAGTTATGGACGCCTGAATTTCTATTATAAAAATTAAAAAAAACGACTTTGAGGCCCTATACCTAAGAGGGGAACCCTGCCACGGACATGAGACTCCTAATGCACCCCTAGTATATTGGTCCGTTCTATTAAAATATTCAAACCGCAAATCAATACGTCGAGTCCTTGTTGAGTTATGGATGCCTGAATTTTTATTGTAAAAAAAAAAAGACGACTTTGAGGCCCTGTAGCTAAAGGGGAAGCCTGCCACGGACATGAGGCTCCAAATGCACCCCCACTATTTTGGTCCGTTCTATTAAAAATTCAAACTGCATATCAATACGTCGTCGCCTTTCTTGAGTTATAGAAACATGAATTTCTATTATAAAAATTAAATGGCGACTTTGAGGCCCTGTTGCTCAGAGGGGAACCCTGCCACGGTCACCAGGCTCCAAATGCGCCCCCAGTATTTTGGTCCATTTTATTGGAAAAAAAGCAAAAGGTAAGATAAATAATTTGAGTCATTTTAGAATTATGGAAGTCTGAATTTCCATTCATCGATTTTTGAAACTGGAAATATTGGCCAAAAAAATTTTGCATCCCCAAAATTAATAGAACTGTACTAACAAGGGTTAGTTAGGTCGAAAATTTTGAAAGTTCTATTTTTGAAGGCTTTTTTTTTTTTTTTTTTTTTTTTTTTACATCTTCAGGTTTAGAAATGCCACCTTCACCACGCAAGGGTCCTGGCTGAATTGGACCCCTGGGCCTACAACAAACAAACCCAAAAAGGACCCCTTACCAAAGATTTCCTCCGGAATCGCCGGAGGTGGCCATCATTACATGAATGACTATGCTCTAGTTTGAGAAAATGATAGTCTTCGTATTGGCGCCAAAATCTTCATGAAGAATCCCTGAAGACTTTTGAAGATTCTTTCTTCAGCAGTATAACAAGGGTCCTGGCTGAATTGGACCCCTGGGCCCCACAAAAAACCCAAAAAGGACCCTTACCAAAGATTTCCTCCGGAATCGCCGGAGGTGGCCATCATTACATGAATGACTATGCTCTAGTTTGAGAAAATGATAGTCTTCGTATTGGCGCCAAAATCTTCACCGAAGAATCCCTGAAGACTCCTTGAAGATTCTTTCTTCAGCAGTATAACAAAGGGTCCCAGCTGAATTGGACCCCTTAAAAACCAAAAAAAAACAAAAAGGACCCTTAGCAAAGATTTCCTCCGGAATCGCCGGAGGTGGCCATCATTACATGAATGACTATGCTCTAGTTTGAGAAAATGATAGTCTTCGTATTGGCGCCAAAATCCTCACCGAAGAATCCCTGAAGACTCTTTGAAGATTCTTTCTTCAGCAGTATAACAAGGGTCCTGGCTGAATTGGACCCCTGGATTGGAACAAAAAAAAAAAAAAAAGGACCCTTACAAAGATTTCCTCCGGAATCGCCGGAGGTGGCCATCATTACATGAATGACTATGCTCTAGTTTGAGAAAATGATAGTCTTCGTATTGGCGCCAAAATCTTCACCGAAGAATCCCTGAAGACTCCTTGAAGATTCTTTCTTCAGCAGTATAACAAGGGTCCAGCTGAATTGGACCCTGGGCCCCACAAAAAAAAAAACAAAAAGGACCCCTTACCAAAGATTTCCTCCGGAATCGCCGGAGGTGGCCATCATTACATGAATGACTATGCTCTAGTTTGAGAAAATGATAGTCTTCGTATTGGCGCCAAAATCTTCACCGAAGAATCCCTGAAGACTCCTTGAAGATTCTTTCTTCAGCAGTATAACAAGGGTCCTGGCTGAATTGGACCCCTGGGCCCAACAAAAAAAAAAAAAGGACCCTTACCAAAGATTTCCTCCGGAATCGCCGGAGGTGGCCATCATTACATGAATGACTATGCTCTAGTTTGAGAAAATGATAGTCTTCGTATTGGCGCCAAAATCTTCACCGAAGAATCCCTGAAGACTCCTTGAAGATTCTTTCTTCAGTATAACAAGGGTCCTGGCTGAATTGGACCCCTGGGCCTAAACAAAAAAAAAAAAAAAAGGACCCTTACCAAAGATTTCCTCCGGAATCGCCGGAGGTGGCCATCATTACATGAATGACTATGCTCTAGTTTGAGAAAATGATACAGTCTTCGTATTGGCGCCAAAATCCTCACCTGAAGATTCCCTGAAGACTCCTTGAAGACTCTTTCTTCAGCAGTATAACAGGTGTCATTTTTCAATTTCAAGGGTAATTTCTACCATTAATATAGCTGGTAGCCTTTCATCATTGGCACTCTGTTGTAGTATTCCATGTGTCATTTTTCAGTTTCAAGGTTCCTGTAGCCTTGTAGGTAATGCAGGTGTCATTTTGAAATTGCAAGGTTCATATGTAAAATTAACAAAAAACACCAACTTTGAGGTCCCATAGCCGAGAGGGAACCCTGCCACGGACATGAGGCTCCAATTAGAGCCCCTTTATTTTGATCCGTTCTATTAAAAAAATTCATACAAAACATCAATACGTTCAGGCCTTGCTGAGTTTTGGATGCCTGAATTTTTATTGTATAAATTAAAAATCGACTTTGAGGCCCTGTAGCTAAGAGGGGAACCCTTTTACTGAGATGAGGCTCCAAAATACACCCCAGTATTTTGGTCCGTTCTAATAAAAAATTCAAACCGCACATCAATACGTCGCCGCCTTCTTGAGTTATGGAAGCCTGAATTTCTATTATAAAAATTAAAAAAACGACTTTGAGGCCCCATACCTAAGAGGGGAACCCTGCCACGGACATGAGACTCCTAATGCACCCCAGTATATTGGTCCGTTCTATTAAAAATTCAAACCGCAATCAATACGTCGAGTCCTTGTTGAGTTATGGATGCCTGAATTTTTATTTAAAAATTAAAAAGACGACTTTGAGGTATTGTAGCTAAAGGGGAAGCCTGCCACGGACATGAGGCTCCAAATGCACCCCACTATTTTGGTCCGTTCTATTTAAAAATTCAAACTGCATATCAATACGTCGTCGCCTTCTTGAGTTATAGAAACCTGAATTTCTATTATAAAAATTAAAATCGCGACTTTGAGGCCATCGTTGCTCATGAGGGGAACTATGCCTCTAGTCACCAGGCTCCAAATGATAGTCTTCAGTATTTTGGTCCATTTTATTGGAAAAAGCAAACGTAAGATAAATAATTTGAGTCATTTTCAGAATTATGGAAGTCTGAATTTCCATTCATCGATTTTTGGAAACTGGAAATACAAAAAAAAAAATTTTGCATCCCCAAAATTAATAGAACTGTACTAACAAGGGTTAGTTAGGTCGAAAATTTTGAAAGTTCTATTTTTGAAGCTGGTCTTTTTTTTTTTTTTTTTTTTTTAGACTCTAGGTTTAGAATATTCTTTCTTCAGCAGTATAACAAGGGTCCCTGCTGAATTGGACCCCTGGGCCCCACAAAAAAAAAAAAGGACCCCTTACCAAAGATTTCCTCCGGAATCGCCGGAGGTGGCCATCATTACATGAATGACTATGCTCTAGTTTGAGAAAATGATAGTCTTCGTATTGGCGCCAAAATCATCACCGAAGAATCCCTGAAGACTCCTTGAAGATTCTTTCTTCAGCAGTATAAATTGGTCCTGGCTGAATTGGACCCCTGGGCCCCACAAACAAAAAAAAAAGGACCCCTTAGCAAAGATTTCCTCCGGAATCGCCAGAGGTGGCCATCATTACATGAATGACTATGCTCTAGTTTGAGAAAATGATAGTCTTCGTATTGGCGCCAAAATCCTCACCAAAGATTCCCTGAAGACTCCTTGAAGACTCTTTCTTCAGCAGTATAACAGGTGTCATTTTTCAATTTCAAGGGTAATTTCTACCATTAATATAGCTGGTAGCCTTTCATCATTGGCACTCTGTTGTAGTATTCCATGTGTCATTTTTCAGTTTCAAGGTTCCTGTAGCCTTGTAGGTAATGTAGGTGTCATTTTGAAATTGCAAGGTTCATATGTAAAATTAACAAAAAACACCAACTTTGAGGTCCCATAGCCGAAGGGAACCCTCACGGACATGAGGCTCCAATTAGAGCCCCTTTATTTTGATCCGTTCTATTAAAAAAAATTCATACAAAACATCAATACGTTCAGGCCTTGCTGAGTTTTGGATGCCTGAATTTTTATTGTATAAACTAAAAAATCGACTTTGAGGCCCCGTAGCTAAGAGGGGAAATGCCAGTCTGAGATGAGGCTCCAAATACACCCCAGTATTTTGAAAACTCCGTTCTAATCAAAAATTCAAACCGCACATCAATACGTCGCCGCCTTCTTGAGTTATGGACGCCTGAATTTATTCTATTATAAAAATAAAAAAAACGACTTTGAGGCCCCCATACCTAAGATGGGAACCCTGCCACGGACATGAGACTCCTAATGCACCCCAGTATATTGGTCCGTTCTATTAAAAATTCAAACCGCAAATCAATACGTCGAGTCCTTGTTGAGTTATGGATGCCTGAATTTTTATTGTAAAAATTAAAAAGACGACTTTGAGTCCCCGTAGCTAAGAGGGAACCCTGCCACGGACATGAGGCTCCAAATGCACCCCCACTATTTTGGTCCGTTCTATTAAAAAAAAATTCAAAGCATATCAGTACGTCGTCGCCTTCTTGAGTTATAGAAACATGAATTTCTATTATAAAAATTAAAATGGCGACTTTGAGGCCCCGTTGCTCAGAGGGGAACCCTGCCACGGTCACCAGGCTCCAAATGCGCCCCCAGTATTTTGGTCCATTTTATTGGAAAAAGCAAAGGTAAGATAAATAATTTGAGTCATTTTAGAATTATGGAAGTCTGAATTTCCATTCATCGATTTTTGAAACTGGAAATATTGGCCAAAAAAATTTTGCATCCCCAAAATTAATAGAACTGTACTAACAAGGGTTAGTTAGGTCGAAAATTTTGAAAGTTCTATTTTTTGAGGCTGGACTTTTTTTTTTTTTTTTTTTTTTTTTTTTACACCCTAGGTTTAGAATATGCCACCTTCACCACGCAAGGGTCCTGGCTGAATTGGACCCCTGGGCCCCACAAACAAACCCAAAAAAGGACCCCTTACCAAAGATTTCCTCCGGAATCGCCGGAGGTGGCCATCATTACATGAATGACTATGCTCTAGTTTTGAAAATGATGATAGTCTTCGTATTGGCGCCAAAATCTTCACTGAAGAATCCCTGAAGACTCCTTGAAGATTCTTTCTTCAGCAGTATAACAAGTGGTTTTGGCTGAATTGGACCCTGGGCCCCACAAAAAACCCAAAAGGACCCTTAGCAAAGATTTCCTCCGGAATCGCCGGAGGTGGCCATCATTACATGAATGACTATGCTCTAGTTTGAGAAAATGATAGTCTTCGTATTGGCGCCAAAATCCTCACCGAAGAATCCCTGAAGACTCCTTGAAGATTCTTTCTTCAGCAGTATAACAGGGTCCTGGCTGAATTGGACCCCTGGGCCCCACAAAACAAAAAAAAAGGACCCCTTACCAAAGATTTCCTCCGGAATCGCCGGAGGTGGCCATCATTACATGAATGACTATGCTCTAGTTTGAGAAAATGATAGTCTTTGTATTGGTTAAAAAATCTTCACCGAAGAATCCCTGAAGACTCCTTGAAGATTCTTTCTTCAGCAGTATAAATTAAAAAGGGTCCTGGCTGAATTGGACAAAAAAACAAAACAAAAAAGGACCCTTACCAAAGATTTCCTCCGGAATCGCTGGAGGTGGCCATCATTACATGAATGACTATGCTCTAGTGTGAGAAAATGATAGTCTTCGTATTGGCGCCAAAATCTTCACCGAAGAATCCCTGAAGACTTTTTGAAGATTCTTTCTTCAGCAGTATAAAAATTAAGGCTGAATTGGACCCCTGGGCCCCAAAAAAAAGCCAAAAAGGACCCCTTACCAAAGATTTCCTCCGGAATCGCCGGAGGTGGCCATCATTACATGAATGACTATACTCTAGTTTTAGAAAATGATAGTCTTTTGTATTGGCGCCAAAATCCTCACCGAAGAATCCCTGAAGACTCCTTGAAGATTCTTTCTTCAGCAGTATAATAAAAGGGTCCTGGCTGAATTGGACCCCTGGGCCCCACAAACAAACTCAAAAAAGGACCCCTTACCAAAGATTTCCTCCGGAATCGCCGGAGGTGGCCATCATTACATGAATGACTATGCTCTAGTTTGAGAAAATGATAGTCTTCTATTGGCGCCAAAAATTCACCGAAGAATCCCTGAAGACTCCTTGAAGATTCTTTCTTCAGTATAACAAAGGGTTCTGAATTGGACCCCTGGGCCCCACAAAAAAAAAAAAAAAAGGACCCCTTACCAAAGATTTCCTCCGGAATCGCCGGAGGTGGCCATCATTACATGAATGACTATGCTCTAGTTTGAGAAAATGATAGTCTTCGTATTGGCGCCAAAATCTTCACCGAAGAATCCTGAAACTTTTTGAAGATTCTTTCTTCAGCAGTATAACAAGGGTCCTTCAGCTGAATTGGACCCCTGGGCCAATACAAAAAAAAAACAAAAAGGACCCCTTACCAAAGATTTCCTCCGGAATCGCCGGAGGTGGCCATCATTACATGAATGACTATGCTCTAGTTTGAGAAAATGATAGTCTTATTATTGGCGCCAAAATCCTCACCGAAGAATTCCCTGAAGACTCCTTGAAGATTCTTTCTTCAGCAGTATAACAAGGGTCCTGGCTGAATTGGACCCCAAAAACACAAACAAAAAAAAAAGGACCCCTTACCAAAGATTTCCTCCGGAATCGCCGGAGGTGGCCATCATTACATGAATGACTATGCTCTAGTTTGAGAAAATGATAGTCTTCGTATTGGCGCCAAAATCTTCACCGAAGAATCCCTGAAGACTCCTTGAAGATTCTTTCTTCAGCAGTATAACAAGGGTCCTGGCTGAATTGGACCCCTAAAAAAACAAACAAAAAAAAAAGGACCCCTTACCAAAGATTTCCTCCGGAATCGCCGGAGGTGGCCATCATTACATGAATGACTATGCTCTAGTTTGAGAAAATGATACAGTCTTTCGTATTGGCGCCAAAATCCTCACCCAAGATTCCCTGAAGACTCCTTGAAGACTCTTTCTTCAGCAGTATAACAGGTGTCATTTTTCAATTTCAAGGGTAATTTCTACCATTAATATAGCTGGTAGCTTTTTCATCATTGGCACTCTGTTGTAGTATTCCATGTGTCATTTTTCAGTTTCAAGGTTCCTGTAACCTTGTAAGGTAATGCAGGTGTCATTTTGAAATTGCAAGGTTCATATGTAAAATTAAAAAAAAAACACCAACTTTGAGGTCCCATAGCCGAGAGGGAACCCTGCCACGGACATGAGGCTCCAATTAGAGCCCCTTTATTTTGGTCCGTTCTATTAAAAAAATTCATATAAAAAACATCAATACGTTCAGGCCTTGCTGAGTTTTGGATGCCTGAATTTTTATTGTATAAATTAAAAAAATCGACTTTGAGGGCCCCTGTAGCTAAGAGGGGGGAACCCTGCCACTGAGATGAGGCTCCAAATACACCCCAGTATTTTGGTCCGTTCTAATAAAAAATTCAAACCGCACATCAATACGTCGCCGCCTTGTTGAGTTATGGACGCCTGAATTTCTATTATAAATATTAAAAAAGCGACTTTGAGGCCCCATTCCTATAAGGGCAACCCTGCCACGGACATGAGACTCCTAATGCACCCCCAGTATATTGGTCCGTTCTATTAAAAAATTCAAACCGCAAATCAATACGTCGAGTCCTTGTTGAGTTATGGATGCCTGAATTTTTATTGTAAAAATTAAAAAGACGACTTTGAGGCCCCGTAGCTAAGAGGGAAGCCTGCCACGGACATGAGGCTCCAAATGCACCCCCACTATTTTGGTCCGTTCTATTAAAAATTCAAACCGCATATCAATACGTCGTCGCCTTCTTGAGTTTATAGAAACCTGAATTTCTATTATAAAAATTAAAATGGCGACTTTGAGGCCCCGTTGCTCAAAGGGGAACCCTGCCACGGTCACCAGGCTCCAAATGCTTCCCCAGTATTTTGGTCCATTTTATTGGAAAAAAGCAAACGTAAGATAAATAATTTGAGTCATTTTGAATTATGGAAGTCTGAATTTCCATTCATCGATTTTTTGAAACTGGAAATATTGGCTAAAAAAAATTTTGCATCCCCAAAATTAATAGAACTGTACTAACATTAAGGGTTAGTTAGGTCGAAAATTTTGAAAGTTCTATTTTTTGAGGCTGCCAAATTTTTTTTTTTTTTTTTTTTTTTTTTTTACACCTAGGTTTGAAAGAATATGCCACCTTCACCACGCAAGGGTCCTGGCTGAATTGGACCCCTGGGCCCCAAAAAAAAAAAACAAACCCAAAAAGGACCCTTACCAAAGATTTCCTCCGGAATCGCCGGAGGTGGCCATCATTACATGAATGACTATGCTCTAGTTTGAGAAAATGATAGTCTTCGTATTGGCGCCAAAATCTTCACCGAAGAATCCCTGAAGAATTTTTGAAGATTCTTTCTTCAGCAGTATAACAAGGGTCCTGGCTGAATTGGACCCCTGGGCCCCACAAACAAAAAAACAAAAAGGACCCCTTACCAAAGATTTCCTCCAGAATCGCCGGAGGTGGCCATCATTACATGAATGACTATGCTCAAGTTGGAGATAATGATACAGTCTTCGTATTGGCGCCAAAATCCTCACCGAAGACTCCCTGAAGACTCCTTGAGGACTCTTTCTTCAGCAGTATAACAGGTGTCATTTTTCAATTTCAAGGGTAATTTCTACTTTTAATAGCTGATAGCCTTTCATCAATGGCACTCTCTTGTAGTATTCCATGTGTCATTTTTCAGTTTCAAGGTTCCTGTAGCCTTCTAGGTAATGCAGGTGTCATTTTGAAATTGCAAGGTTCATATGTAAAATTAACAAAAAACACCAACTTTGAGGTCCCATAGCCGAGAGGAACCCTGCCACGGACATGAGGCTCCAATTAGAGCCCCTTTATTTTGGTCCGTTCTATTAAAAAAAATCATACAAAACATCAATACGTTCAGGCCTTGCTGAGTTTTGGATGCCTGAATTTTTATTGTATAAATTAAAAAATCGACTTTGAGGCCCCTGTAGCTAAAAGGGGAACCCTGCCACTGAGATGAGGCTCCAAATACACCCCCAGTATTTTGGTCCGTTCTAATAAAAAATTCAAACCGCACATCAATACGATTTTGCCTTCTTCTTGAGTTATGGACGCCTGAATTTCTATTATAAAAATTAAAAAAGCGACTTTGAGGCCCCATACCTAAAGAGGGGAACCCTGCCACGGACATGAGACTCTAATGCACCCCAGTATATTGGTCCGTTCTATTAAAAAATTCAAACCGCAAATCAATACGTCGAGTCCTTGTTGAGTTATGGATGCCTGAATTTTTATTGTAAAAATTAAAAAGACGACTTTGAGGCCCCCCTTAGCCAAAGAGAGGGGAAGCCTGCCACGGACATGAGGCTCCAAATGCACCCCACTATTTTGGTCCGTTCTATTAAAAATTCAAACCGCATATCAATACGTCGTCGCCTTCTTGAGTTATAGAAACCTGAATTTCTATTATAAAAATTAAAAAAGGCGACTTTGAGGCCCCGTTGCTCAGAGGGAACCCTGCCAGTCATCAGGCTCCAAATGCGCCCCAGTATTTTGGTCCATTTTATTGGAAAAAGCAAACGAAAGATAAATAATTTGAGTCATTTTCGAATTATGCAAGTCTGAATTTCCATTCATCGATTTTTGAAACTGGAAATATTGGCAAAAAAAATTTTGCATCCCAAAATTAATAGAACTGTACTAACAAGGGTTAGTTAGGTCGAAAATTTTGAAAGTTCTATTTTTTGAGGCTGGACATTTTTTTTTTTTTTTTTTTTACACCCTAGGTTTAGAATATGCCACCTTCACCACGCAAGGGTCCTGGCTGAATTGGACCCCTGGGCCCCACAAACAAACCCAAAAAAGGACCCCTTACCAAAGATTTCCTCCGGAATCGCCGGAGGTGGCCATCATTACATGAATGACTATGCTCTAGTTTGAGAAAATGATATAGTCTTCGTATTGGCGCCAAAATCCTCACCGAAGAATCCCTGAAGACTCCTTGAAGATTCTTTCTTCAGCAGTATAACAAGGGTCCTGGCTGAATTGGACCCTGGGCCCAAAAAAAAAACAAAAAAAAGGACCCCTTACCAAAGATTTCCTCCGGAATCGCCGGAGGTGGCCATCATTACATGAATGACTATGCTCTAGTTTGAGAAAATGATAGTCTTCGTATTGGCGCCAAAATCCTCACCGAAGAATCCCTGAAGACTCCTTGAAGATTCTTTCTTCAGCAGTATAACAAGGTGGCTGAATTTAAAAAACAAACAATTTCAAAAAGGACCCCTTACAAAGATTTCCTCCGGAATCGCCGGAGGTGGCCATCATTACATGAATGACTATGCTCTAGTTTGAGAAAATGATAGTCTTCGTAGCCAAAATCTTCATAAAAAGAATCCCTGAAGCTTTGAAGATTCTTTCTTCAGCAGTATAACAAGGGTCCAGCTGAATTGGACCCCTGGGCCCAACAAAAAAAAAAAAAAAGGACCCTTACCAAAGATTTCCTCTGGAATCGCCGGAGGTGGCCATCATTACATGAATGACTATGCTCTAGTTTGAGAAAATGATAGTCTTCGTATTGGCGCCAAAATCTTCACCGAAAGAATCCCTGAAGACTCCTTGAAGATTCTTTCTTCAGTATAACAAGGGTCCAACTGAATTGGACCCCTGGGTAAAAATTAAAAAAACAAACAAAAACAAAAAGGACCCCTTATCAAAGATTTCCTCCGGAATCGCCGGAGGTGGCCATCATTACATGAATGACTATGCTCTAGTTTTGAAAATGATAGTCTTCGTATTGGCGCCAAAATCTTCACCGAAGAATCCCTGAAGACTCCTTGAAGATTCTTTCTTCTTCAGTATAAAAAGGGAATGGCTGAATTGGACCCCTGGACCCCACAAAAAAAACAAAAAGGACCCCTTACAAAGATTTCCTCCGGAATCAATGGCCATCATTACATGAATGACTATGCTCTAGTTTGAGAAAATGATAGTCTTTGTATTGGCGCCAAAATCTTCACCAAGATTCCCTGAATACTCCTGAAGACTCTTCCTTCAGCAGTATCCTCCTTTCAATTTATTGTAGTATTCCATCATTTTTCAAAAATAGGCTTGCAGGTTTTTTTGCCTGAATTTTTATGTAAAAAAAAAAAACCGACTTTGAGGCCCCATAGCTAAGAGGGGAACCCTGCCACTGAGATGAGGCTCCAAATACACCCCCAGTATTTTGGTCCGTTCTAATAAAAAATCAAACCGCACATCAATACGTCAGGCCTTCTTGAGTTATGGATGCCTGAATTTTTATTATAAAAATTAAAAAGCGACTTTGAGGCCCCATACCTAAGAGGGGAACCCTGCCACGGACATGAGACTCTAATGCACCCCAGTATATTGGTCCGTTCTATTAAAAATTCAAACCGCAAATCAATACGTCGAGTCCTTGTTGAGTTATGGATGCCTGAATTTTTATTTAAAAATTAAAAAGACGACTTTGAGGCCCCATAGCTAAGAGGGGAACCCTGCCACGGACATGAGGCTCCAAATGCACCCCCCACTATTTTGGTCCGTTCTATTAAAAATTCAAACCGCATATCAATACGTCGTCGCCTTCTTGAGTTATAGAAACCTGAATTTCTATTATAAAAATTAAAAAAAAAAAGGCGACTTTGAGGCCCCGTTGCTCAGAGGGGAACCCTGCCACGGTCATCAGGCTCCAAATGCGCCCCCAGTATTTTGGTCCATTTTATTGGAAAAAGCAAACGTAAGATAAATAATTTGAGTCATTTTAGAATTATGGAAGTCTGAATTTCCATTCATCGATTTTTGGAAACTGGAAATATTGGCCAAAAAAATTTTGCATCCCCAAAATTAATAGAACTGTACTAACAAGGGTTAGTTAGGTCGAAAATTTTGAAAGTTCTATTTTTTGAGGCTGGACTTTTTTTTTTTTTTTTTTTTTTTTTTAGGTTTAGGTTTAGAATATGCCACCTTCACCACGCAAGGGTCCTGGCTGAATTGGACCCCTGGGCCCCACAAACAAACCCAAAAAGGACCCCCCTTAATAAAGATTTCCTCCGGAATCGCCGGAGGTGGCCATCATTACATGAATGACTATGCTCTAGTTTGAGAAAATGATACAGTCTTCGTATTGGCGCCAAAATCCTCACCGAAGAATCCCTGAAGACTCCTTGAAGATTCTTTCTTCAGCAGTATAACAAGGGTCCCTGGCTGAATTGGCCCCACAAAAAAAAACAAAAAGGACCCCTTACCAAAGATTTCCTCCGGAATCGCCGGAGGTGGCCATCATTACTTGAATGACTATGCTCTAGTTTGAGAAAATGATAGTCTTCGTATTGGCGCCAAAATCCTCACCGAAGAATCCCTGAAGACTCCTTGAAGATTCTTTCTTCAGCAGTATGAATTGGACCCCTGGGTGTCATTTTTCAAAAAGGATTTCAAAGGGAGGTGGCCATCATTACATGAATGACTATGCTCTAGTTTGAGAAAATGATAGTCTTCGTTTCGCCAAAATCATTGGCACTCTGTTGAAGATTCTTTCTTATTCCATGTGTCATTTTTCAAAGTTTCAAGGTTCCTGTAGCCATGAATGAAGCTCTAATGAAAATGTGTCAGTTTTCATTTTGAAATTGCAAGGTCTGAAGACTCCTTGAAGATTTTTTCTATATAAAATTAAAAAAACAAAAAAGGACCAATTTTGATTTCCCGGAAGCCGAGGTGAAATCATTACATGAATGACTATGGACATGAGGTATTCCAATTAAAGCCCTCACGAAGAATTTTGGTGAAGTTCTTTCTTATTAAAAAAATTCATACAAAACATCAAATTTTCAGGCCTTGCTGAGTTTTGGATGCCTGAATTTTTATTAGGTTTTTATTGTATAAAATAAAAAGGCGACTTTGAGGCCCTTTGATAAGAGAGGGAACCCTGCCACTGAGATGAGGCGCCAAGTGCACACCCAGTATTTTGGTCCGTTCTAATAAAAAATTCAAACCGCACATCAGTACCTCGCCGGCTTCTTAAGTTATGTATGCCTGAATTTCTATTATAAAAATTAAAAAAACGACTTTGAGGCCCCGTACCTAAAAGGGGAACCCTGCCATAGACATGAGACTCCTAATGCACCACCAGAATATTGGTCTGTTCTATTAAAAAAATTCAAACCGAACATCAATACGTCGAGTCCTTGTTGAGTTATGGATGCCTGAATTTTTATGGTAAAAATAAAAAGGCGAATTTGAGGCCCCGTAGCTAAGAGGGGAACCTTGACACGGAAATGAGGTTCCAAATGCAAAGTATTTATTTTGGTCCGTTCTATTAAAAAATTCAAACCGCATATCAATACGTCGTCGCCTTCTTGAGTTATAGAAACCTGAATTTCTATTATAAAAATTAAAAAGGCGACTTTGAGGCCCCGTTGCTCAGAGGGGAACCCCCTGCCACGGTCACCAGGCTCCAAATGCGCCCCCAGTATTTTGGTCCATTTTATTGAAAAAAAAGCAAACGTAAGATAAATAATTTGAGTCATTTTAGAATTATGGAAGTCTGAATTTCCATTCATCGATTTTGGAAACTGGAAATATTGGCCAAAAAATTTTGCATCCCCAAAATTAATAGAACTGTACTAACAAGGGTTAGTTAGGTCGAAAATTTTGAAAGTTCTATTTTTTGAGGCTGGACTCTTTTTTTTTTTTTTTTTTTTTTTACACCCTAGGTTTAGAATATGCCACCTTCACCACGCAAGGGTCCCGGCTGAATTGGACCCCTGGGCCCCACAAACAAAAAAAAAAGGACCCCTTACCAAAGATTTCCTCCGGAATCGCCGGAGGTGGCCATCATTACATGAATGACTATGCTCTAGTTTGAGAAAATGATACAGTCTTCGTATTGGCGCCAAAATCCTCACCGAAGAATCCCTGAAGACTCCTTGAAGATTCTTTCTTCAGCAGTATAACAAGGGTCCCGGCTGAATTGGACCCCTGGGCCCCAAAAAAAAAAAAAAAGGACCCCTTACCAAAGATTTCCTCCGGAATCGCCGGAGGTGGCCATCATTACATGAATGACTATGCTCTAGTTTGAGAAAATGATAGTCTTCGTATTGGCGCCAAAATCTTCACCGAAGAATCCCTGAAGACTCCTTGAAGATTCTTTCTTCAGCAGTATAACAAGGGTCCCGGCTGAATTGGACCCCTGGGCCCCACAAACAAACCCAAAAAGGACCCTTATCAAAGATTTCCTCCGGAATCGCCGGAGGTGGCCATCATTACATGAATGACTATGCTCTAGTTTGAGAAAATGATAGTCTTCGTATTGGCGCCAAAATCTTCACCGAAGAATCCCTGAAGACTCCTTGAAGATTCTTTCTTCAAAATTGGACCCTGGGCCCCACAAAAAGAAAAAGGACCCTTACCAAAGATTTCCTCCGGAATCGAAGGCCATCATTACATGAATGACTATGCTCTAGTTTGAGAAAATGATAGTCTTTGTATTGTCAAAATTTTGAAGACTCCTTGAAGACTCTTTCTTCAGCAGTATAACAGGTGTCATTTTTCAATTTCAAGGGTAATTTCTACCATTAATATAGCTGGTAGCCTTTCATCATTGGCACTCTGTTGTAGTATTCCATGTGTCATTTTTCAGTTTCAAGGTTCCTGTAGCCTTGTAGGTAATGCAGGTGTCATTTTGAAATTGCAAGGTTCATATGTAAAATTAACAAAAACACCAACTTTGAGGTCCCATAGCCGAGAGGGAACCCTGCCACGGACATGAGGCTCCAATTAGAGCCCCTTTATTTTGGTCCGTTCTATTAAAAAAATTCATACAAAACATCAATACGTTCAGGCCTTGCTGAGTTTTGGATGCCTGAATTTTTATTGTATAAATTAAAAAAGCGACTTTGAGGCCCCGTAGCTAAGAGGGGAACCCTGCCACTGAGATGAGGCTCCAAATACACCACCAGTATTTTGGTCCGTTCTAATAAAAAATTCAAACCGCACATCAATACGTCGCCGCCTTCTTGAGTTATGGACGCCTGAATTTCTATTATAAAAAATTAAAAAAACGACTTTGAGGCCCCATACCTTAAGAGGGGAACCCTGCCACGGACATGAGACTCCTAATGCACCCCCAGTATATTGGTCCGTTCTATTAAAAAAATTCAAACCGCAAATCAATACGTCGAGTCCTTGTTGAGTTATGGATGCCTGAATTTTTATTGTAAAAAAAAAAGACGACTTTGAGGCCCCGTAGCTAAGAGGGGAAGCCTGCCACGGGACATGAGGCTCCAAATGCACCCCACTATTTTGGTCCGTTCTATTAAAAAATTTAAACCGCTTATCTATTCGTCGTCGCCTTCTTGAGTTATTGAAACCTGAATTTCTATTATAAAAATTAAAAAGGCTACTTTGAGGGCCCGTTGCTCAGAGGGGAACCCTGCCACGGTCACCAGGCTCCAAATGCGCCCCAGTATTTTGGTCCATTTTATTGGAAAAAGCAAACGTAAGATAAATAATTTGAGTCATTTTCGAATTATGGAAGTCTGAATTTCCATTCATCGATTTTTTGGAAACTGGAAATATTGGCCAAAAAAATTTTGCATCCCCAAAATTAATAGAACTGTACTAACAAGGGTTAGTTAGGTCGAAAATTTTGAAAGTTCTATTTTTGAGGCTGGACTTTTTTTTTTTTTTTTTTTTTTTTACACCCTAGGTTTAGAATATGCCACCTTCACCACGCAAGGGTCCCGGCTGAATTGGACCCCTGGGCCCCACAAAAAAACCCAAAAAAGGACCCCTTACCAAAGATTTCCTCCGGAATCGCCGGAGGTGGCCATCATTACATGAATGACTATGCTCTAGTTTGAGAAAATGATACAGTCTTCGTATTGGCGCCAAAATCCTCACCGAAGACTCCCTGAAGACTCCTTGAAGACTCTTTCTTCAGCAGTATAACAAGGGTCCCGGCTGAATTGGACCCTTGGATAATTTACTTTTAAAAAAAAAAAAAGGACCTAGCCATCAAGATTTCTCCGGAATCGCCGGAGGTGGCCATCATTACATGAATGACTATGCTCTAGTTTGAGAAAATGATACAGTCTTCATATTGGCGCCAAAAAAATCACCCATGAATCATCTGAAAATAAATAAATCTTTCATATGATAAAAATTTTTCAAAAAAAATACTGGAGGTCCATTAATAATAACCATGCCTGTAAATAAAACTCAGTTCCACTTACACTAAAAAAAATGAAATTGAGTCCGTTTATTAAAAATTTCCTTTTGAAGAAGATTCATTTTTGCTGAATGGATGCCTGCCTAATTTATATAAAAAAATACCAAACTTTGATTTCCCCAAAAGCTAAGAGGGAACCCTGCCAAGATGAATGAGGCTCCAACAAAGATTTGGTTTTTAAAGATCAGTTCTAAACAATGTCTCTTTAAAAAAGACAAAACATCAAAATTCAGGCCTTTTCCCATTGGATGCCTGTTGACGAATTCAAATCATAAAAATTAAAAACTCGACATTTGAGGATTAAAAATACCTAAGAGGGGAATCCTGTATTACGGACATGAGACTATGCAATAGTTACCAAAAATGATAGTCTTCTGTATTCGCCAAAAATAATCAAAAGGTTGAACATTCTTTCTTCAAATTTTAAAAATGGGCCCAACAAACAAAAAAAAAAAAAAAAAAAAATACCAAAAGATTTCTGAATCAATATAAATGGTAGCCATCATTCATGAATGCTATGCCTAGTTTGAAAAAACTAGATAAATAAAAAGTGTTAAAATTGCCAAAAAAATAAATTTTGTAAAAATTAAAAAGAAACTTTTTTTTAAAATTTTGATTTGCATAAATCTGAATTTTTTGTTTTTTTTTGGAAATGTAAAAAAATAAAAAAATAAATCAGGACCTTACAAAAATAAATTTTGAAGCAATCATTAAAAAATGACTATGCTCTAGTTTGAGAATCCAATAGTCTTAAAGAAATGCGCCAAAAATTTTTTGAAGAATCCCAGGAAAAATAAAGTTTCAAATAACAGAAAATAAAAAATTTAGAAATAAATTTAGCTGAATTTGGACCCCTGGGCCCCAAAATTTAAAAAAAGGAACCCTTGATATAAAAGATTTCCTCCGGAATCAATTGGTTTTTTTGGCCATCATTACATGAATGACTATGCTCTAGTTTGAGAAAATGAATAGTCTTAGTATTGGTCCGTTCACCGAAGAGAATCTGAAGACTCCTTGAAAACAGTATAACAGGGTCCATGGCTGAATTGGACCCTATCAAAAAAAAAAAAAAAAAAAAAAGGACCCCTTAGCAAGATTTCCTCCGGAATCGCCGGAGGTGGCCATCATTACATGAATGACTATGCTCTAGTTTGAGAAAATGATACAGTCTTCGTATTGGCGCCAAAATCTTCACCGAAGAATCCCTGAAGACTTTGAAGACTCTTTCTTCAGCAGTCAAGCACCCCTGTTTGAATTAGTAAAAGCATTCAAAAAAAACAAATTTTCTTCTAAAGATTAAAATAAATAAATTGAGGTAGCCATCATAACATGAATTATTGATTTTTATGCTTAGTTTGAGAAAATTGATAGTTTTGTCATTGGTGTCAAAATTTCAAGAATTCCCTCCTTATTTTTGAAATTTTTCTTCAGGTATTAAAACTAAATTCAACAAAAAAAAAAAAATTAAAAAGTGAAATGGCAAAGATTTGGAATCTGAAAATAAAAGAGGAATCTGCCAGTTGAGCTCATCAGAATGAATGATTCTGATGCCTAGTTTTATTTTGGTCCGTTCTAGTTAAAAAATTCAAACAAAACATCAATCAATGGTCATTGAAAATTCTTTCTTGAGTTATGGACGCCTGAATTTCTATTTATAAAAATTAAAAAAGCGACTTTGAGGCCCCATACCTAAGAGGGGAACCCTGCCACGGACATGAGAATCTAATGCACCCCAGTATATTGGTCCGTTCTATTAAAAATTCAAACCGCAAATCAATACGTCGAGTCCTTTGTTGAGTTATGGATGCCTGAATTTTTATTGTAAAAATTAAATAAAAAAGACGACTTTGAGGCCCCGTAGCTAAGAGAGGGGAAGCCTGCCACGGACATGAGGCTCCAAATGCACCCCCACTATTTTGGTCCGTTCTATTAAAAAATTCAAACCGCATATCAATACGTCGTCGCCTTCTTGAGTTATAGAAACCTGAATTTCTATTATAAAAATTAAAAAAGGCGACTTTGAGGCCCCGTTGCTCAGAGGGGAACCCTGCCACGGTCACCAGGCTCCAAATGCGCCCCCAGTATTTTGGTCCATTTTATTGGAAAAAGCAAACGTAAGATAAATAATTTGAGTCATTTTCGAATTATGGAAGTCTGAATTTCCATTCATCGATTTTTGGAAACTGGAAATATTAAATAAAAAAATTTTGCATCCCCAAAATTAATAGAACTGTACTAACAAGGGTTAGTTAGGTCGAAAATTTTGAAAGTTCTATTTTTGAGGCTGGACTTTTTTTTTTTTTTACACTCTAGGTTTAGAATATGCCACCTTCACCACGCAAGGGTCCCGGCTGAATTGGACCCCTGGGCCCCACAAACAAACCCAAAAAAGGACCCCTTACCAAAGATTTCCTCCGGAATCGCCGGAGGTGGCCATCATTACATGAATGACTATGCTCAGTCTTCGTATTGGCGCCAAAATCCTCACCGAAGAAAAGACTCCTTGAAGATTCTTTCTTCAGCAGTATAACAAGGGTCCTGGCTGAATTGGACCCCTGGGCCCCACAAAAAAAAACAAACCAAAAAAGGACCCCTTACCAAAGATTTCCTCCGGAATCGCCGGAGGTGGCCATCATTACATGAATGACTATGCTCTAGTTTGAGAAAATGATAGTCTTCGTATTGGCGCCAAAATCCTCACCGAAGAATCCCTGAAGACTCCTTGAAGATTCTTTCTTCAGCAGTATAACAAGGGTCCTGGCTGAATTGGACCCCTGGACCCCACAAAAAAAAAAAAAAAGGACCCCTTACCAAAGATTTCCTCCGGAATCGCCGGAGGTGGCCATCATTACATGAATGACTATGCTCTAGTTTGAGAAAATGATACAGTCTTCGTATTGGCGCCAAAATCCTCACCGAAGATTCCCTGAAGACTCCTTGAAGACTCTTTCTTCAGCAGTATAACAGGTGTCATTTTTCAATTTCAAGGGTAATTTCTACCATTAATATAGCTGGTAGCCTTTCATCATTGGCACTCTGTTGTAGTATTCCATGTGTCATTTTTCAGTTTCAAGGTTCCTGTAGCCTTGTAGGTAATGCAGGTGTCATTTTGAAATTGCAAGGTTCATATGTAAAATTAACAAAAAACACCAACTTTGAGGTCCCATAGCCGAGAGGGAACCCTGCCACGGACATGAGGCTCCAATTAGAGCCCCTTTTTTTTGGTCCGTTCTATTAAAAAATTCATACAAAACATCAATACGTTCAGGCCTTGCTGAGTTTTGGATGCCTGAATTTTTATTGTATAAATTAAAAAGGCGACATTGAGGACCCGTAGCTAAGAGGGGAACCCTGCCACTGAGATGAGGCTCCAAATACATCCCCAGTATTTTGGTCCGTTCTAATAAAAACTCAAACCGCACATGAATACGTCGCCGCCTTCTTAAGTTATGGACGCCTGAATTCCTGTTATAAAAATTAAAAAAGCGATTTTGAGGCCCCATACCTGAGATGGGAACCTTGCCACGGACATGAGACTCCTAATGCACCCCCAGTATATTGGTCTGTTCTATTAAAAAATTCAAATCGCAAATCAATACTTCGAGTCCTTGTTGAGTTATGGATGCCTGAATTTTTATTGTAATAAATAAAAAGACGACTTTGAGGCCCCGTAGCTAAGAGGGGAAGCCTGCCACGGACATGAGGCTCCAAATGCACCCCCACTATTTTGGTCCGTTCTATTAAAAATTCAAACCGCATATCAATACGTCGTCGCCTTCTTGAGTTATAGAAACCTGAATTTCTATTATAAAAATTAAAAAGGCGACTTTGAGGCCCCGTTGCTCAGAGGGAAACCCTGTCACGGTCACCAGGCTCCAAATGCGCCCCAGTATTTTGGTCCATTTTATTGGAAAAAGCAAACGTAAGATAAATAATTTGAGTCATTTTAGAATTATGGAAGTCTGAATTTCCATTCATCGATTTTGGAAACTGGAAATATTGGCCAAAAAATTTTGCATCCCCAAAATTAATAGAACTGTACTAACAAGGGTTAGTTAGGTCGAAAATTTTGAAAGTTCTATTTTTTGAGGCTGGACTTTTTTTTTTTTTTTTTTTTTTTTTACACCCTAGGTTTAGAATATGCCACCTTCACCACGCAAGGGTCCCGGCTGAATTGGACCCCTGGGCCCCACAAACAAACCCAAAAAAGGACCCTTACCAAAGATTTCCTCCGGAATCGCCGGAGGTGGCCATCATTACATGAATGACTATGCTCTAGTTTGAGAAAATGATACAGTCTTCGTATTGGCGCCAAAATCCTCACCGAAGACTCCCTGAAGACTCCTTGAAGATTCTTTCTTCAGCAGTATAACAAGGGTCCCGGCTGAATTGGACCCCTGGACCCAACAAAAAAAAAACAAAAAAGGACCCCTTACCAAAGATTTCCTCCGGAATCGCCGGAGGTGGCCATCATTACATGAATGACTATGCTCTAGTTTGAAAAAATGATACAGTCTTCGTATTGGCGCCAAAATCCTCACCCGAAGATTTCCCTGAAGACTCCTTGAAGACTCTTTCTTCAGCAGTATAACAGGTGTCATTTTTCAATTTCAAGGGTAATTTCTACCATTAATATAGCTGGTAGCCTTTCATCAATGGCACTCTGTTGTAGTATTCCATGTGTCATTTTTCAGTTTCAAGGTTCCTGTAGCCTTGTAGGTAATGCAGGTGTCATTTTGAAATTGCAAGGTTCATATGTAAAATTAACAAAAACACCAACTTTGAGGTCCCATAGCCGAGAGGGAACCCTGCCACGGACATGAGGCTCCAATTAGAGCCCCTTTATTTTGATCCTTTCTATTAAAAAATTTATACAAAACACCAATTCATTCAGGCCTTGCTGAGTTTTGGATGCCTGAATTTTTATTGTATAAATTAAAAATCGACTTTGAGGAAAAGCTAAGAGGGGAACCCTGCCACTGAGATGAGGCTCCAAATACACCACCAGTATTTTGGTCCGTTCTAATAAAAATTCAAACCGCACATCAATACGTCGCCGCCTTCTTGAGTTATGGAAGCCTGAATTTCTATTATAAAAAACGACTTTGAGGCCCCATACCTAAGAGGGGAACCCTGCCACGGACATGAGACTCCTAATGCACCCCCAGTATATTGGTCCGTTCTATTAAAAAATTCAAACCGCAAATCAATACGTCGAGTCCTTGTTGAGTGATGGATGCCTGAATCTTTATTGTAAAAATTAAAAAGACTTTGAGGCCCCGTAGCTAAGAGGGGAAGCGTGTCACGGACATGAGGCTCCAAATGCACCCCCACTATTTTGGTCCGTTCTATTAAAAAATTCAAACCGCATATCAGAACGTCGTCGCCTTCTTGAGTTATAGAAACATGAATTTCTATTATAAAAATTAAAATGGCGACTTTGAGGAAGTTGCTCAGAGGGGAACCCTTCCACGGTCACCAGGCTCCAAATGGAGTATTTTGGTCCATTTTATTGGAAAAAACAAACGTAAGAAAATAATTTGAGTCATTTTAGAATTAAGAATTTCCATTCATCGATTTTTGAAACTGGAAATATTGGCCAAAAAAATTTTGCATCCCCAAAATTAATAGAATGTACTAACAAGGGTTAGTTAGGAGAAAATTTTGATAGTTCTATTTTTTTGAGGCTGGACTTTTTTTTTTTTTTTTTTTTTTCACACGAAGAATATGCCACCTTCACCTTGCAAGGGTCTTCAGCTGAATTGGACCCCTGGGCCCCACAAACAAACAAAAAAAAAAAAAAAAGGACCCCTTACCAAAGATTTCCTCCGGAATCGCCGGAGGTGGCCATCATTACATGAATGACTATGCTCTAGTTTGAGAAAATGATAGTCTTCGTATTGGCGCCAAAATCTTCACCGAAGAACTCCTGAAGACTCCTTGAAGATTCTTTCTTCAGCAGTATAACAAGGGTCCTGGCTGAATTGGACCCCTGGGCCCTACAAAAAAAAAAAAAAAAAGGACCCCTTACCAAAGATTTCTCCGGAATCGCCGGAGGTGTCCATCATTACATGAATGACTATGCTCTAGTTTGAGAAAATGATACAGTCTTTGTATTGGCGCCAAAATCCTCACCCAAGATTTCCTGAAGACTCCTTGAAGACTCTTTCTTCAGCAGTATAACAGGTGTCATTTTTCAATTTCAAGGGTAATTTCTACCATTAATATAGCTGGTAGCCTTTCATCATTGGCACTCTGTTGTAGTATTCCATGTGTCATTTTTCACTTTCAAGGTTCCTGTAGCCTTGTAGGTAATGCAGGTGTCATTTTGAAATTGCAAGGTTCATATGTAAAATTAACAAAAACACCAACTTTGAGGTCCCATAGTCGAGAGGAACCCTGCCACGGACATGAGGCTCCAATTAGAGCCCCTTTATTTTGATCCGTTCTATTAAAAAATTCATACAAAACATCAATACGTTCAGGCCTAATTGAGTTTTGGATGCCTGAATTTTTATTGTATAAAAATAAAAATCGACTTTGAGGCCCTGTAGCTAAGAGGGAACCCTGCCAATGAGATGAGGCTCCAAATACACCCCTAGTATTTTGGTCCGTTCTAATAAAAAATTCAAAAACGCACATCATTACGTCGCCGCCTTCTTGAGTTATGGACGCCTGAATTTCTATTATAAAAATTAAATAAACGACTTTGAGGCCCCATTACCTAGGAGGGGAACCCTGCCACGGACATGAGACTCCTATGCACACCCCAGTATATTGGTCCGTTCTATTAAAAAATTCAAACCGCAATCAATACGTCGAGTCCTTGTTGAGTTATGGATGCCTGAATTTTTATTGTAAAAATTAAAAAGACGACTTTGAGGCCCCGTAGCTAAGAGGGGAAGCCTGCCACGGGACATGAGGCTCCAAATGCACCCCCACTATTTTGGTCCGTTCTATTGGAAAAATCAAAATAAATATCAATCGTCGCCTTCTTGAGTTATAGAAACATGAATTTCTATTATAAAAATTAAAATGGCGACTTTGAGGCCCCGTTGTTCAAGGGGAACCCTAAATAACGGTCACCAGGCTCCAAATGCGCCCCCAGTATTTTGGTCCATTTTATTGGAAAAAGCAAAGGTAAGATAAATAATTTGAGTCATTTTTGAATTATGCAAGTCTGAATTTCCATTCATCGATTTTTGGAAATGGAAATATTGCCCCAAAAAAAAACGAAAAATCCCCAAAATTAATAAAACTGTACTCAAGTAAAGGTTAGTTAGGTCGAAAATTTTGAAAGTTCTATTTTTTGAGGCTGAGTTTTTAAATTTTTTTTTTTTTTTTTTACAAAGGTTTAGAATATGCCACCTTCACCACGCAAGGGTCCCAGCTGAATTGGACCCCTGGGCATAAATAAACAAACCAAAAAAGGACCCTTACCAAAAGATTTCCTCCGGAATCGCCGGAGGTGGCCATCATTACATGAATGACTATGCTCTAGTTTGAGAAAATGATACAGTCTTCGTATTGGCGCCAAAATCCTCACTGAAGAATCCCTGAAGACTCCTTGAAGATTCTTTCTTCAGCATTATAACAAGGGTCCAGATGAATTGGACCCCTGGGCCCCTACAAAACAAACCCAAAAAGGACCCCTTTCAAAGATTTCCTCCGGAATAAATGGAGGTGGCCATCATTACATGAATGACTATGCTCTAGTTTGAGAAAATGATAGTCTTCGTATTGGCGCCAAAATTTCACCAAAGAATCCCTGAAGACTCCTTGAAGATTCTTTCTTCAGCAGAATAACAAGGGTCCTGGCTGAATTGGACCCCTGGGCCCCAAACAAACAAAAACAAAAAGGACCCCTTAAAAAGATTTCCTCCGGAATCGCCGGAGGTGGCCATCATTACATGAATGACTATGCTCTAGTTTGAGAAAATGATAGTCTTCGTATTGGCGCCAAAATCCTCACCGAAGAATCCCTGAATACTCATTTGAAGATTCTTTCTTCAGCAGTATAACAAGGGTCCTGGCTGAATTGGACCCCTGTAAACAAACAAACCCAAAAAGGACCCTTACCAAAGATTTCCTCGGGAATCGCCGGAGGTGGCCATCATTACATGAATGACTAAGCTCTAGTTTGAGAAAATGATACAGTCTTCGTATTGGCGCCAAAATCCTCACCAAAGAATTCCTGAAGACTCCTTGAAGATTCTTTCTTCAGCAGAATAACAAGGGTCCTGGCTGAATTGGACCCTGGGCTAACAAATAAACTAAAAAAGGACCCCTTAACCAAAGATTTCCTCCGGAATCGCCGGAGGTGGCCATCATTACATGAATGACTATGCTCTAGTTTGAGAAAATGATACAGTCTTTGTATTGGCGCCAAAATCCTCAATAAAGATTCCCTGAAGACTCCTTGAAGACTCTTTCTTCAGCAGTATAACAGGTAAAATTTCAAGGGTAATTTCTACCATTAATATAGCTGGTAGCCTTTCATCATTGGCACTCTGTTTTAGTATTCCATGTGTCATTTTTCAGTTTCAAGGTTCCTGTAGCCTTGTAGGTAATGCAGGTGTTATTTTGAAATTGCAAGGTTCATATGTAAAATTAACAAAAACACCAACTTTGAGGTCCCATAGCCGAGAGGAACCCTGCCACGGACATGAGGCTCCAATTAGAACCCCTTTATTTTGATCCGTTCTATTAAAAAAATTCATACAAAACATCAATACGTTCAGGCCTTGCTGAGTTTTGGATGCCTGAATTTTATATTGTATAAATTAAATTTAAAAATCAATGGTCCGTTCTTCAAAAATAATTTTGAGTCTGAAGTTCTGAATTATAAAAATAAAAAACGACTTTGAGGCCCCATACCTAAAGAGGGGAACCCTGCCACGGACATGAGACTCCTAATGCACCCCCAGTATATTGGTCCGTTCTATTAAATAATTCAAACCGCAAATCAATACGTCGAGTCCTTGTTGAGTTATGGATGCCTGAATTTTTATTGTAAAAATAAAAAGACGACTTTGAAATAAATGTAGCTAAGAGGGGAAGCCTGCCACGGACATGAGGCTCCAAATGCAGTATTCCACTATTTTGGTCCGTTCTATTAAAAATTCAAACCGCATATCAATACGTCGTCGCCTTCTTGAGTTATAGAAACATGAATTTCTATTATAAAAATTAAAATGGCGACTTTGAGGCCCCGTTGCTCAGAGGGAACCCTGCCACGGTCACCAGGCTCCAAATGCGCCCCCAGTATTTTGGTCCATTTTATTGGAAAAATCAAAGGTAAGATAAATAATTTGTCATTTTAGAATTATGTCTGAATTTCATTGAAATATTGAAACTAAATATTGGCCAAAAAACTTTTCCATCCCCAAAATTAATAGAACTGTACTAAGAAGGGTTAGTTAGGTGAAAAATTTGAAAGTTCTATTTTTTAAGGCTGGACTCTTTTTTTTTTTCTTTTACACTCTAGGTTTAGAATATGCCACCTTCACCAAATAAAAGGGTCCTGGCTGAATTGGACCCCTGGGCCCTACAAACAAACCCAAAAAGGACCCTTACCAAAGATTTCCTCCGAATCGCCAGAGGTAGCCATCATTACATGAATGACTATGCTCTAGTTTGAGAAAATGATACAGTCTTCATATTGGCGCCAAAATCCTCACCGAAGAATCCCTGAAGTTGAAGATTCTTTCTTCAGCAGTATAACAAGGGTCCTGGCTGAATTGGACCCCTGGGCCCCACAAACAAATAAAAAAAAGGACCCCTTACCAAAGATTTCCTCCGGAATCGCCGGAGGTGGCCATCATTACATGAATGACTATGCTCTAGTTTGAGAAAATGATACAGTCTTCGTATTGGCGCCAAAATCCTCACCGAAGAATCCCTGAAGACTCCTTGAAGATTCTTTCTTCAGCGGTATAACAAGGGTCCTGGCTGAATTGGACCCCTGGGCCCCACAAACAAACCCAAAAAAGGACCCCTTACCAAAGATTTCCTCCGGAATCACCGGAGGTGGCCATCATTACATGAATTACTATGCTCTAGTTTGAGAAAATGATACAGTCTTTGTATTGGCGCCATAAAAATCATCACCTGAAGATTCCCTGAAGACTCCTTGAAGACTCTTTCTTCAGCAGTATAACAGATGTCATTTTTTCCATTTCAAGGGTAATTTCTACCATTAATATAGCTGGTAGCGTTTCATCATTGGCACTCTGTTGTAGTATTCCATGTGTCATTTTCAGTTTTCAAGGTTCCTGTAGCCTTGTAGGTAATGCAGGTGTCATTTTGAAATTGCAAGGTTCATATGTAAAATTAACAAAAACCACCAACTTTGAGGTCCCATATCCGAAAGGGAACCCTGCCACTGACATGAGGCTCCAATTAGAACCCCTTTATTTTGGTCCGTTCTATTAAAAAATTCATACAGAACATCAATACGTTCAGGCCCTGCTGAGTTTTGGATGCCTGAATTTTTATTGTATAAATTAAAAAGGCGACTTTGAGGCCCCGTAGCTAACAAGGGAACCCTGCCACTGAGATGAGGCTCCAAATACACCCTTAGTATTTTGGTCCGTTCTAATCAAAAATTCAAACCGCACATCAATACGCCGCCGCCTTCTTGAGTTATGGACGCCTGAATTTCTATTATAAAAATTAAAAAAACGACTTTGAGTCCCCATACCTAAGACGGGAACCCTGCCACGGACATGAGACTCCTAATGCACCCCCAGTATATTGGTCCGTTCTTTTAAAAAATCAAACCGCAAATCAATACGTCGAGTCCTTGTTGAGTTATGGATGCCTGAATTTTTATTGTAAAAATTAAAAAGACGACTTTGAAGCCCCGTAGCTAAGAGGGGAAGCCTGCCACGGACATGAGGCTCCAAATGCACCCCCACTATTTTGGTCCGATCTATTAAAAAATTCAAACCGCATACCAATACGTCGTCGCCTTCTTGAGTTATAGAAACATGAATTTCTATTATAAAAAATTAAAAAGGCGATTTTGAGGTCCCGTTGCTGAGATGGGAACCCTGCCACGGTCACCAGGCTCCAAATGCGCCCCCAGTATTTTGGTCCATTTTATTGGAAAAAGCAAAGGTGAGATAAATAATTTGAGTCATTTTCGAACTATGCAAGTCAGAATTTCCATTCATCGATTTTTGGAAACTGGAAATATTGGGCAAAAAAAATTTTGCATCCCCAAAATTAATAGAACTGTCCTAACAAGCGTTAGTTAGGTCGGAAGTTTTGAAAGTTCTGTTTTTTGAGGCTGGACTTTTTTTTTTTTTTTTTTTTTACACTCTAGGTTTAGAATATGCCACCTTCACCTGGCAAGGGTCCCGGCTGAATTGGACCCCTAGGCCCCACAAACAAACCCAAAAAAGGACCACTTACCAAAGTTTTCCCCGGAATCGCTGGAGGTGGCCATCATTACATGAATGACTATGCTCTAGTTTGAGAAAAATGATACAGTCTTCGTATTGGCGCCAAAATCCTCACCGAAGAATCCCTGACGACTCCTTGAATACTCTTTCTTCAGCGGTATAACAAGGGTCCTGGCTGAATTGGACCCTGGGCCCCGACAAACAAAATAAAAAAGGACCCCTTACCAAAGATTTCCTCGGAATCGCCGGAGGTGGCCATCATTACATGAATGACTATGCTCTAGTTTGAGAAAATGATACAGTCTTCGTATTGGCGCCAAAATCTTCACCGAAGAATCCCTGAAGACTCCTTAAAGATTCTTTTTTCACCAGTATAACAAGGGTCCCGGCTGAATTTGATCCCTGGGCCCCACAAAGAAACCCAAAAAAGGACCCCTTACCAAAGATTTCATCCGGAATCGCCGGAGGTGGCCATCATTACATGAATGACTATGCTTTAGTTTGAGAAAATGATACAGTCTTCGTATTGGCGCCAAAATCCTCACCGAAGAATCCCTGAAGACTCCTTGAAGATTCTTTCTTCAGCAGTATAACAAGGGTCCCGGCTTAATTGGACCCCTGGGCCCCACAAACAAACCCAAAAAAGGACCCCTTACCAAAGATTTCCTCCACCAAAAGAGTAGCCAACAATGAATGAGATCTCCTAGAAGAGCTCGGGACCAGGCTAAAATACCCTGGTTCATTCACAACCATTTTCCCATCAATGGGACTTCTCCCGTCCACTGCTGATGACTAAATACAGGAAACGATGAATGTTTTGCGTTCTGTCCAACTACAAAACATGTTTGATCGGTCATCAGGTCTGGCATTCAAAAACTCATCCTCATATTGGTGAATCCTAACAAAATGTCGGCAGGTAGGAATAATTCTTCGTTTTTTATTCCGATTTTTTTGACGTCATTTGTGAATGTTGAAAAATAATAATTCGAAAACTTGGAAAACAATTTTAATGGGATGAGTTATAATTTAAAGATTTCAGATAAAATTTGGTATTTAAGGTGTAGATATAAAGATCTTGAAAATCTTTGTGGCTGGAAATGATTTGAGAATTTCGGATGTGATTTTTTTATTAATTGTAGGATTAATTCAGGAAGTCAAATGAAATTCTGAGGATCAAATACGTAGCTTAAAATGAATGTATAATTGGGATATAAGTTAGTAAGGCAAGTTTTCTCCTACTGAATAAGTATTCATACATCACGCATGCACACGTGCATTCACAAAACACACAGACACACTCTCATATATATATATATATATATATATATATATATATATATATATATATATATATATATATATATATATATATGTTTGTATGTAATATATTTATATATATATATATATATATATATATATATATATATATATATATATATATATATATATATATAATATATATATATATATATATATTATAATATATATATATATATATATATATATAAAATAATGAAGACAGGAGCATTTCAAACAACAGACAAATTGGAGCAACAGAAAGGCGTTCTTTCTTCTTATTTTAGTATTGTGGGGAGAATGATACGTGGAAGAGTTAACCACACTTGAATCCATTATGATTAAATTAACTGTCCCTGCCCTTAATCACCAATCAACTTCCACCAGCTGTAACTTCTTTGTTTATACTCCCCCCCCCACCCCCTTCTCTCCCCTCCTTGCATTGCTTGTCTGTGTCAGTTTGCTTTACACTACCGGTGTGGGTAGGTGTCTTTTTATTTATTTATTTAATTTTTTTATTTTTTTTCGTATTGGCTAAATTCTTCTGCTGTTCTTTTTCTTTTTCTTTTTAAAATATTTTTTAAAATATTTTTAAATATCTTGTGAGTGTTTTTAAGGTTGTCCTTATTTTTCCTTTTAATTGTCATTTAATATGGTGTTAAGTATATAATGTGTATACCTTTTAGTGTTAATACACAGTACTGTTTAAGTTCATCGCTTTTTCATAGAAGATGTATAAAGAGATACGAAACGTCAATGTAAAAATAAATGGATAAGAAGAAAGAACGCCTTTCTGTTGCTCCAATTTGTCTATATATATATATATATATATATATATATATATATATATATATATATATATATATATATATATATATATATATATATATATGTATGTATGTATGTATGTATGTATATATGTATGTATATATATACATATTTATATATATATATATATATATATATATATATATATATATATATATATATATATATATATATATATATATATATATATATATATACATATATATATATATATATATATATATATATATATATATATATATATACATATATATATATATATATATATATATATATATATATATATATATATAAATATATATATATATTTATATATATATATATATATATATATATATATATATATATATATATATATATATATATATATATATATATATATATATATATATATATATATATATATATATATATATATATATATAATATATATATATATATATATATATATATATATATATATATAAGTTAGTGTAAGACTGTGATAACAGGGATTTCACTAAGTCCACGAAATTTTTCAGGGAACATTTGATCCCCGAGGGGTAGTGATAAACACGGCGAAACAATGATTTATCTACACTTTTTGCTGTGTTTAATACTAGCCCCTTAGGGCTCAAATGTCCCTAAATCAAATGTCCCTGCAGTTGATCTCCAAGGGGCTAGTATTAAACACGGTGAAACACATATGATCCCTGAGGGGGGCTAGTAGTAAACACAGTGAAAACACATTCGATCCTACTGGTGCTAGTACTAAACACAGTGAAACACATTTGATCCACATATATATATATTACTAAAGTTGCGAAACAGTGTAGATGAATCACTGTTTCTCAGTGTTTAGTACTAGCCCCTCAGGGATAAAACGTTCGTCAGTGACTTAGTGATTTCACGAATATTTCTGAAAATTTCAGAGATTTCGTGAAATCCCTGGTCTCACAATCTTACTGCAACATATATACTGTATATATATATATATATATATATATATATATATATATATATATATATATATATATGTATATTACCTTTTAGTAATATGTATATATATATATATATATATATATATATATATATATATATATATATATATATATATATATATATATATATATATATATATACATACGTATGAGTATGTGAGTAAGCATGTAAAGTATGTTATGTTACATGTAAACGTACAATATTGATCGATAAACGGCGAGCAGAATAAAAAGGCATTTTTGGGACTCATTCTTTTAAAAGACATTATTAGCTGTTCACCTACTTCCATTTTGCACATTCTGAAAACATTTTTTCTTGCCTTTTCCTTTTTTACTTTAAATGATTTTCCCACGTCTGTTATTTGTTCTAATCTTTCTTCCTTTTTTCTAAATTGTCTTCATCGAAAATATAAAAAAAATGTCATTATACAAATAATTAACATTCTAAAAAGGAAAGTCAACAAAAATTTAATAAAAGCCCTAAAGCTTATGTGCGCGTTGGTCACAAATTCATTATGAAAACAGTCAAAGTATTTTACCTAACATATACAAATCAAATTAGCTTTCGAAAACATACAATAGACTCGTTACCATTGTGAAATATTTTACGGCTGTTGGAAAAGTTAGTAAATTTCGAAGCGTAAAATTTATGTGCAATTTTTTTCATAACAAAATAGTATCGCTAAATGTTGGCCCCTGATGAACTAGACCAACATTTCACTGATGTACTGAACAGAAAACTAAAACAGATTTCCATTTCTATTCTACAAAGGGAATAGAATAATTACATCACCCGTCAAAACAATTTTGATTTCATTTACATGTCAATTAATCCATCACTTTTAACATGAATAAACAATTTGACGCTGAGAAACGAATTGATTTTTCAAGTATCTTTGTGTCTTCATATTGCAAGTAATCATTCATCATTTTCTACAACAGGAATATATTCGCCTTTTTGTAATCTCGAGTCTCGTTTGTGTCTGAAAATACCGCTTTATCATTTTATTTCTAATTATATAAAGTCATGATTACTTTTGTCGTTTTCCCTATCCTGTTGCGTTCGGTCGAGAGATATTGTTTTAATATTTGGGATTTTCTGTCAATATCAGCCGTGTTCCTGCCTAACTCGGAGTTCGAGGAATCCCGGTAATTTCTTTCGTGTTTCATAAATCATGTCACTCTCTTCGTTAGTAGAAAAGGAGCCTAAATTCTCAGCGGAAGAATATTTATAATGTCTATTGCAATTTGGTTTTCACGGGAACCGAACTCCTTTTAGGTGATAGGTTTTTTCCTTAAAAAGTCTTCCTTTTCACTAATGGAAAAGCATCATTCATTTGTCAATCCCACGCCCCATTGCGTTCGCTGAAAGAGAATGAGACACTTGAAAGCATTCCAGTCAGTCAACTATGTGATAACAGATGAAAGACAGCTTCTGTATATAAATATTACTTTACAACATGATAGCAAGATTTCGTCTTAATACCATTTTCTGACTTTTATAAATCTTTAGATCTAAATATCTAGAAAATAAATAATATCCTTAGATTATGATATGGACTTTCATAGTTATACATAAATAATGAAGGAGAGTTTGCAATGATTCTGAGAGTGATAGAGAGAGCCCGGATGAACACTGAATCCAGGAATCTATGAGCAACTAGACTTAACCCTGTTCAAGGATACTCAGTAAAATACAAATTTCAAAGTCTCCAGAAACAAGCTCCAGGAACCTTCATATCCTCTAGAAGCCTTCTGAGATGGGATGTGTCTTATTTGAATAGCAGAGTAAAGGAATATTGCTATATTATCATAGAAAGGACACCAGTTCTTCTATCCCAACCAGGACAACATGGAATCAAGAAGAAAGGAAACAACACTGGAGGGACTCAACCATAAGGACGAAGTTGTAGAGGAGTCCCAGGGAAGCCAACTCTTGAGGGCAACCTTGCCAGGGGAAGGTCCTCCTCAGAGGTTTGCTTCCATGGAGGTAGGCAGGTTTCCTGCCAGGCTTGGGAAGCGGGCCTGAGGAGTGCCTGAACCACAAGGGTGAGGGGCTCCGAGGAGCCCTAAGGAAGCCATCTCTCGAGCGCACCCTTGCCAGGATGGTCTTCCTCAGATGCTTTCCTGGAGGAGGTAGGTTACCTGCCAGGCCGGGGGAGGCGGGCCTGGAATGGACCTGAACCACAAGGGTGAGGGCCTCAAAGGTGACCTAGGAAAGCCGTTCTTTGAAAGCGCCCTTGCCAGGAAAGGTCCTCCTCTGAGCCTGCTACCATGGAGAGGAAGCTTTCTAGCCAGGCCAGGAAGTGGGCCAGGAAAGGCCTGAACCACAAGGATGAATGGCCCTAAGGCACACTAGAGAAGCCATCCCTTAAGGCCACCCTTGCCAGGGGAAGGTCTTCCTCAGAGGCTGCTTCTCTGGATGGAAGTAGGTTTCGTGACAGGCCAGGGAAGTGGTGCCTGGTGCATACTTGATTTAATTTTCATTTACTAAGAGTTTCTTTTCAAATTTTGAGTAATTCTTGATAGTTTAAATTTTGCCTGATTAATTTAATTTCTTGATAAATCAGTTTTTGCGATTTAGTTTTGTTTAATAATTTAACTCAAGAATTAATTAAATTTTGTGTTGTTTTCAAGTAATAGTGAATTCTAATTATAAATTTTGAAAAAAATTGTATTTAAAACTTTTAAAAACAGTGTTTCATTCATTGAGCACTAGTGAATAGGACTGATTTGTGCATTAGGCAAAAGTGATAAACATGTTTTGTCCCTTTAGTTTTGCTGAAGTGAATTAAGACCAGGCAAACAGTTAAAGTTGTTTGATGGAGTGATGCCTGTTTACTCTAGTTCCACTATAAGCTGTAGGTCCCGTTGCTAAGTAACCAATTGGTTCTTAGCCACGTAAAATAAGTCTAATCCTTCGGGCCAGCCCTAGGAGAGCTGTTAATCAGCTCAGTGGTCTGGTAAAACTAAGATATACTTAACTTAACTCTAGTATATTTCTTGTCTAATTGTTGATACCTAACACTTGTTTTGATAAACTTAGTTTAATTTTTCACGTGATTAATGAGCTTTTTAAGGGATCACTGTTAGAGTACTCAGTCGTAATTTTTATTGTTATGAGAGTTCAGGTATCTGGTTGAAGCGAGGTAAATTTTTGAATTTTGTGATTAGTTGTGTAATAACCAGTTACTTGAACACTTCATTGGCAATATTATATATATATATATATATATATATATATATATATATATATATATATATATATATATATATATATATATATATATATATATATATATATATATATATATATATATATATATATATATATATATATATATATATATATATATATATATATATATACATATACATATACATATATATTTATATATGATTAAATATGACGTAACAAATTATGTCTCATGAAGACCCGTCAATTGTAACTTGTTCATTTAATTATTTGTTATTTTTTCCGGTGGCTTCGCTTAGATCCTTCAGCTGCCTCACCAATAATGTCTCCTAATTACCACAGAAAGGTAATATGTTGTCACGTGCGATGTAAAGAACTGAAGTCTCTTGACTTCTGTAGAAAAATAAAAACTGCTCAATACCAACAAGCCATTTTCCCATGTCTTACGAAGAGTGAAAATGCTAAACAACTTCTCTCTTCATGTTTGCCAAAACAACAACGGATATTTTATCTACTTTCGACGGAAGTACACCTAAGTAGCAATTAGAAGTGCAAGTACTTGAGACTAAATCTTTCTGAAAATTAAAAATGATTGACGACAGCAATATGAAAATTTTTTTTCCTTGTGAATAGCTGGAATGGGAAATCGATTTAAATTTCCGCGACAGTAGCGAACGAGTGCTCAGTGAGTAGAATGCTGTTATGGTCATTACTCGTGTAGATGATTATCCTTCACGGCTGGTAAGCCTTTTTTGTTAGCAAGACTATATATGAGATTAAATTCCGGCAATGTATTTCAGAAAGTTGTGGTTCCGATGAAGGCTACGCGCCCTGCATTAATTTCCATCGATGGTGTCCCGTAATAGATAAGCATATTCACTGAATAAACTCAGGAAAACTACGAAAAAGAACACACGTAACTACATGAAAAACCGCGAGATCTGAGGAAGTAGAATAAAAAAAACAGCAACGTCAGTTGTGCCAAATAAGGAAACTGAGTAGTTCCATCACACCACATTTTTAACAGAAAAAATAATGCTCAGATCTCTCTCTTGTAGACTCTCTCTCTCTCTCTCTAGTCCTGAGCAAATAATGCCAGATAGGGAGATTGTAGACGTGCCTTACTCCAGTCCTGAGCAACCGAGGGAATTGGATTACCCAGTGGAACCCGCTAGAAAAAAAGCTCCAAGTAAGATGAATACGTCGACAGGGAAAGGTTTGTTTATGGAATGGCTTTTGAGAATAATGAGGTCACACTTATTTAAAAATAACTTCATATTTGTCAAATAAGTAATAAACTGCTTTAGTTATAACTTGAAACAATAAACCCACTAAAATCTCTGTGTATGGGGATTCTACTCTCATTTTATATAAAAATTTTAGAAAAATTGCATGTGCCCAGATCTAAAGTAGTGCATAATTTATTCAATTATATGTAATGTTTACGAGAGTAATTATTTTTAATCTAGGTCGTCAATGAAGTATAGTATAGAAAACTTATCTTGTTCAGCTTCGAAGGCTTTCTGAAATATTCGTGATCTATAAAAGTATTTTTTCAAATCTGTCATGCTTTTCCTTTCAGTTAAAAGGGTTGGTCTATCTAGCCCTAAACACAAACTAAACTCATCTGACTACTTGGCTTAACTCATAAAAAGAAGGAAGTTAACAGTAAATTAAATGGTTTTAAAAAGAAATGCAAGACTTCACTAATTAGATTTTTATTTCAAAGATCAGAAGGATATTTCAAAGGGAGCTCCTCACTAGCTTCCTTGTCACTGCTATTACGTTAGCCACAAAACAAATAGTGCTAATACCAAAAGACTTTACGGTCTAGGGTGACATTTCTTAAATTCTAGAATTAATCCTAAGCTGAAATGAATCACACGATGGTGGGACCTCTAAAGATAAGAAAATATACGGGAACTCTACCACACAGGCATATAAGTCTTCAGAGATTACTCTTGAAGTGTTCTTCCAAGTCGGGAATTCAGGAATTGGCACCTCGGATGAACAGGCAGGCACACTGCATCAGAACGCCTATTCTGCAAGACAAATTTACTGTCACTTTGTTGCAAGGAAAACACTTTCACGTTCACGTAGGGAGTGCTGAAGGCTGAGAGGGAACATTGTAAAATAACAAATGCTATGAGATGCTTACGTTACTTGAAATGAAAACATTAACACTTCACTTATTTTCTCAGAACTCCAAGGAGCGGAAATATTAGAAAGAATGAAAATTGCAGTGGAAGAATGGGTATCGTAACGAACCCCAAATCCAGACTGTACCTTTTCCTGTAGGCCAGACTTTGTGAAATAAGGCAAGGGAATTTGGTGGGACTATGTTAGCACGACAAAGTTTGACTGGGTCAGAAAGGGGAGGGCAGTCAGAGACCGACCTGGCAAGGACACTACTCTGATTTTGGCTGGTAAAGAACTCCTTGCATGACCCCTGGTCAGGTCCTTATATAGCCCCTCTCTCCCGCCTTCAGTCTCTGTCCCAAGTGCTGGCGATTTGTCCGTTAACTTGCCGGTTCCCGTGTTTTGGCAGTATCCACAGGTGCGGTGCTGGAACAAGACGTATGACAGTACCCAGGGAAATTAAAGGCTGACAGAGGTGGGACAATAGGCTTAGAGAGGATGGGCGGAGTTTTTGTGAAGGCGCCGAGGATTTAGCTGGTGCTAATGTCAGGGGTGTTTTGACCTCTCCTTGTTCCTCGGTTCTGAGTGGTCGTGAAGTCGACTCACCATCTGTACTCTACATGCTTTATTCTTTATGTTAATTCTAAATAACTGGAGCTTCACATGCTATTGCACATAGCAATGGCACGTTACAATGTGCAAGGGTTTTACAATAATATACTTTTATTTTTTGTAGAAATTTCCCTGACGTGATTATACTCGGCAGCAGAATGAATCTTGTAACCTCCTTTATCCTGAATGTTATGCAAATTGCATAAAACGTTCTCATCATATTATGCCAAATCTTTTGGCTTTTTTTACCATGTTTCTTTTTTATATAAAATCACACTGATACTTTGAGGAACCCTATTAGCACACTTTGGGCCCCACCGAGATTCAGCAGACTTGTGATGGAATAATATCTTAAACAGGAAATTCAAGGAAAAAAGAAACATCCTTTGAAGTCTCCTCAATGGATGTAAAATCTTAGATCATTAATGTAATTTCCTTCTCAGCAAGTTTTCAGTCTGATTTTTGTGGTGGCTTTTCCTTCACCTTTCTCGTTTAATTTAATCCTCTTATTTTCGTTCACTAATCGACATTTTCAACCGCAGCTTTCCATATTTACTTTATTTTGTATTTTATTTATTTGTTTGTTTACTACTGTTTCCTTCAATCACTTTCAGTGAAAGTTAGCCCACCAAAACGATACAAAGAACAATAACATAATATCAGGAAATCACCATGGTTTGCAATGACCTTTCTGCTGGTTAAAGCTGTGGTCAGCTTTCCATTTGCATCGAGAGATTCAACCATTCAGACCAGTTTCCTCATCCCAATTGTGCTCTCCCGGAAGTTATCGTGGGCAGTTGTCAGTGTTTGATTTTCTCGTCCATTAATCGCAATTGGACAGTTATAGAAAAAGCTTTATGAACATTATCTGAATCAGTATTTATATATACATACAGGCACACACAGACACAGACATGCACACGCACATATATGTACATTTCTATGTTTTTCCTGGCAATCTAGTTTGAAATATTCTCTGTGAGCCAAGTGGCAACAATTTCAGATAATTTAGCCTTGTGATCCCGACTTCGTGGGGCCAGGGAAACATAAAACAAGAGGAAAAAGGGGGAATTTCATATGAGTGTAAGGCAATTACTACTGAAGGAAAATATTACGTAAACATGTGGGCAAACTTACAGAAGTGTATTTACATAAATAACATTAGTACAGGAAAAAGGAATGCAAGTAGATTATTGATTCTGAAGGGGATTCCTACGGGATGAATGAAACTGGGGGGATTCCAGACACAGTCCAAGAAGATTCCACGATATAGGGTCCTTCTGAAATGAGAGATATGCAGATTATATGCCAGTAATGAAAATAGACAAAAGAATAATGAATTCGAAGCTGCACTGAGGGTGCCAAGGGGCTTCGATGAATTAATAATGGCTTAGCACTGCCGACACTTGAGGAGCACGGACATTTGACAAGAGATTCGGTGACTACTGGCACTCAAGTTAAGTAAATGTTACGAGGAAAAGCGTAACTGAATGGATGTCTTTACAGGGCACTTTACCGTAAGGCAGATTTGGTTCCAGCGCAGAAGGCGGTCCGTGGATGACTTGCGATTTCCGAGTGCGAGTTTTATTCCACGTGGTAGGGTGCAGGGGCTTCTACGTAAAGGGCAAGACGGTGGGGACTTCACGAAGCGCCAAGCAAATGGAGTGGCTCATCGGTCCGGCCAGCATCGAAGGGAACACGTGGCTGGCGGGTGGAGTGCACAAAGGGAAAGTATACTTTTAAAGGCCACGTGGTTAGGAGCTAAGGGCATCGTTGGGCCAGGGCATGGTAGTGGTTTGGGGTGTCGACTCTACACCATCTCGTTCCTGCGTCTGAGAGCGAGCCTTGGTCTGTTTGTCGCTTTTATCTCCTCCTATGGGGCAGGGGGCACGTCCAACACATAGGGAGTTGAGTCATGTTCAGCTGATGCCTGCAGGGGGGGTTTTGCCTGAAAAGGACAGCCAGACAGATTCACTTTTGCCTCGAAAATCGGAAATTAACTACTTAAAGGGAGTGGCCTTCAATCGGTTTTAATCCCTTGTATTCTGACCGTGTGAAGTATCGATCGGCAGACAAGAAGCAAAAGAAAAAGGAGCAAATTTCTAGCGAAGTCTTGCTACTCTTAATAAAAAAATAAAAAAAATATATATATATATATATATATATATATATATATATATATATATATATATATATATATATATATATATATATATATATATATATATATATATAATTAGAGCCTCGATGGCTCATTGGTTACAGCAGCAGCTTCGGACTTAGTAGAGGTCTGTATATGGTTCAATCCCGCATAAGCCGGCTGATCAGAGAAGCAGACACTTTGCTATCCGTGTAGACATCCCGGGATTATATATGTAATCAACGGATAGGTTTGCTTAAAAAGCAAATGGATGTTACAGACTAAATACACACACACAAAACAAAGCCACTACAACACCTTCTAAAAACATAACAAACATCTCACACGTCTCGAACTCTCGCCATACCCGCGCAATAACTTCTCGCTGCTGGGAAGAAAGGGCGTTGGGTCTGGTATGATACATGAAACATACGTACCGGGTCTAAGCGATGTCAGGCAGGGCAGCCGATCGAGACCACAGGTCTACCCCAAAGCCAAATCAAAAAGTCCTTCAAAAGAAGGCATCGTGCTTACCCCATACAAAAATGGGAATAAAAGCACGTTAAAAGAAAAAAAAGAAGATATATATATATATATATATATATATATATATATATATATATATATATATATATATATATATATATATAATTATAGTCTCTACTTTGGATATTTCATATACGTGCCTTAAGCTGGCATAAAATTTATTATATATATATATATATATATATATATATATATATATATATATATATATATATATATATATATATATATATATATATATATATATATACATACATATATACATACACACACATATATATACAGTATATATATATATATATATATATATATATATATATATATATATATATATATATATATATATAATAATAATAAATTCTATGCCAACTCAAGGCCATATACGTGGAATATACAAAATACAGACAATAACATACACACAATCTAGATACGTGAGATAACATGATAATGGTAATGCCAGTAATCATATTGAGAATAATAGTAATAAAAATTATATTACAAATTAAAATTAAAAAACAGATTGCAGACAATTAATTCCCAGCTAAGGACCTTAGGTGGTTACAGGGGTCAGGACCAGAAGACTAAATACGAAAATTGAAAATAGCAAAACTTTAAAATGATAACCACAGTAATAATAAAAACGAAAATGCTAATAATAACAACAAATTATTAATAATAACAACAGATTCTGTAGATGACACTCTATAATTGCTAAAATAGAGATTACGTCATATATGGAACAGACGCCTCATCTTTCCCACAATTTAGATCTTCTTTCCTCACTGCTTAGGATGCTTTGTATGAGCGAATTGCTGCTGTTTCTCAGTCGGGTGATCAGAATGGACATCGTTCGCCTAACAATGATTCTTAAATTTTCCAGGCGGTTTTCTATTAACATTTGCGTGGCAGAATGGTAGCGAGGAGTTTTTGTGAGACGTCTCAGAATGTCATTGTGAACAACGGTGATACGCCTCATGGCCTCTCGGGTAGGCCTATAGTTCGTCCAAAGGGAACACTCTATAGCAGTGCGAGCGGAAGAACAGCAGTTTCGTGTCTCGGTGACAGAGGGCAAATCTCCTAGCAATCATGTTACCAGTTGCACATAGTTTACGACACCTCTGTTCTATGTCTGCCGTATCCTTTAGGCGTCCGTGATGACGTGCCCCAAATACGGGAATTCTTGCACGAATTCCAGATGAAGATTTCTGAAAAAAACTTTGTGGTTCTGCAATATGCTTAAGCGATCTCGGGAGTAGCTACATGCACTGGGTCTTGGTTTCGTTGTATAGGAAATCAAATTCCTCTTCATATTGGTGGCAAGCGTCGATGAGTCGCTGGAAAACTTGCGCTGATGGGGAAATCAGAACCATGTCATCGGCGTAACAGAGGTAGTTTGTTGTTGTTTCGTTGATAGTACATCCGATTCGGAGTGAGTTCAGTTTGACATTCAGGGCATCTGTGTACGTATTAAACAGGTATGAGAGAGAATGCCCCCTTGTCGGAGCCCGTTTAGAGAGCCGAAGGTGTACGACATTACTTTTCCCCATTTAACACAGAATTGCTGTGGAGAACCAGTAATATAAAATTCCAATTAAATACAGAGGTGTGCCTCTTTGTGCAGCTTCAGGAAGAGCTTCAGGTAGCTTACTTTATCAAATGCTTTTCTCACACCTACAAAACATAGGAATACATATACATATATATATATATATATATATATATATATATATATATATATATATATATATATATATATATGTTTATGTTTAAGGAAAGAAAAATTTTACAATGTGCCCACCGAGGAGGGCCTAAAATCGTGAAACATGGAATATCGCTAACAAAAACTTGTAGTTCAAAGTAAAATTCAAAGGCCAAACACTATAACCTATGAATAGTACAATAGATTCGGTGTCTTATAAACTATCTAAATGCCTGGTAACTTTATTGCAGCTATTTGTAGGTACAATATCCGACTCTCATGTCGAAAGGAAGCCTTCGCGGGAAAAATCTCAGGTGCAGGAGTACTTAGGGTCCAGCTTTTTTTATGATCTCTGTGGTTCAATGGGTAACGAGGTTCGACCCCTATGTGAGTCATAAATTTATATATATATATATATATATATATATATATATATATATATATATATATATATATATATATATATATATATATATACATTTTATATATATATTGTGTGTGTGTATAGTCAGCATGAAGGAAACTATGACGTTTTGAGTAAGCATTTGTCCTTTTTGTAGAATAGCCCACTGCTGTCAGCACTTACCTTGCTAAAGCATTTTCATTTTCTTTCCAATTATGTTTATATTTTTGAAAATTGACATTTTCGAATAATATATTAGTTCTCTGAGATCTAGTTGGAATATTGGTATTATTGTATCGGTATCTTCAATTTAGAGGTTTTTTTTTTTCATGAAGATTCCACTCAGGACTGATGCTTTATTGACCTAATGTTTGATGTCCTCACTGGTTTACCCAGTAACAAAGATCTCTGAAAGATGAAGAAGTAGAACTGAGGCGAACCATTATGTACAGTTTTAACCTTCATTTCCTATGCTGGTTATTAATCATGGTCATTAACATTCATAATAATTTTGGTCTGTATTAAATAGGATTTTCCTGTTTATTGAAGCAATGACGAAAAGTGTCTTACCAGCGCATGAGAGTCTACCGACCTTCGTAGCCAATAGCAAATATTATACTGTATATCCTAAACAGATACACGGGCAGAGCCTAATACTTACTCTCATGAAGTCTTAGTGTGGCATAAGTGACCTTAATTTTGCACCAAAAAGAAGAAATTTTCATTTTGGGCAAACTTTGGTGTCAAGATGCAAAAAGATGCCAGACACTGATTTCCTTTGACACGGCCTAAGCGCCGCTTATCAGTTTGCAAAATCGCTACTCAACATGAGGGTGTCCTGTTCTAGGTATATATATATATATATATATATATATATATATATATATATATATATATATATATATATATATATATATATATATATGACTATTTATCACATCACCGTGATTCATATACAATCAGAAAGCTACAAACGTCCTTTAATATCCAATTCACTCTACCTCGGAAGTAATATATTTTCATATATGTTACCGAAGGAAATTTTTAGGTGATAATAAGTCCACCGTCCGTGGGATCGAACCAGCGACGGACGGGGAATCAGGACTACAGTGACACACTAACCAGTCGGCCATAATGTTCTGAGTCCGGTTGGAAGAGTGAAATTGAATTTTGAATGTAATTTTGCCTTAGGGGCCAACTCCTAGAGCTCAGAACATAAACAATAAATACAATTAATAGTATGACTTACTTTGAAATTACATCTATTGAAAGAAAATGGGAAGGTCGCCTTTCCATACCAGTCGGTTGGATTAAATTATTTTATTTACAGATCTTCAACTTGAAGTTAATATGGACAGACTGGCAGTCCAGCCATCAAGGCACACGCAATGTGCAATAAAAGGTGTAATTATAGTTAGCCAATAAATAAAAAGTTAACACGAATTTTATAAACTGCTTAAGACTGGCTGATAAATCATTTTACATTAGCACAACAATAAAGCTGAGAGGCCTGGCACATGGTAAGATGGAAATGACTCTTCTAAGGCAATTGTGTTGCAAGGGCAGGGGCAGAAACTTCGAAGAGCCAGATGACAGGATTCTGGAAAAGAATTCCAGGTCAATATTCATTGCCACAGACTGTCTCAGATGAAATTCACTATTCACGATGAAGGGGATTACCAGTTAGATTTAATTTTCACATGGTAACACTATGGTGGGAATGTTCTAATTATTATCACAGAACAAACTTAATTTAAGCTTGGAACAAGTCATAGTTCCTTGTTGGCCGAGTCTGTAGAGTTCTTGGCTAGCACTCTGCTAGTCCCGAGTTCGAGTCTCCGGCCGGCCAATGAAAAATGAGAAGAATTTATTTCTGGTGATTGAAATTAATTTCTGGCTATAATGTGGTTCGGATTCCACAATAGGCTGTAGGTCCCGTTGCTAGGTAACCAATTGGTTCATAGCCACGTAAAATAAGTCTAATCCTTCGGGCCAGCCCTAGGAGAGCTGTTAATTAGCTCAGTGGTCTGGTTAAACTAAGGTATACTTAACTTTGGAATAAGTCATGGGGGCAAATGTGCATGCTAGGCTGTGGGAAACAAAGGGACTTTGTTTGGGAGAATGAAAAGTTGGAAATACTGAAAATGGAGAGTAATTCACGAGAAGGAAAAGAGCACTGGCATTACTTGCAACTTCAAGACATACCTTATTGCATCTGTGCATGGAGCTCACTTGCAAAAGATGAATTCCAGCCCGACACATGGCCAATGGTAGGAGGGCAGAACAGCACCAGCTTAACGCTGTTAAGCTTCAGAGACCTTGCACTGTAGAGGTCTAGAGCGGAGTGAGACGGAGTAAGGTCACTGAGATGGCCCATTTAATTCTAGGCATGGGCAAAGGACATCGGTTTACCTGGAAGAGCAATAACAACCAGTACAATGGTCGAAGGGAAATAGTTCTTATAGGTAAGACTAACTAAAGGTTAGCCTAGCAGACAAATTACTGCTCTGACTGGTCCTTCTTTCCTAACGTGTCCATTCCTTTGTATCGTGAAGGACCCCACAGTGTGCATGGCGGCCGAGGGTAGGAATTAATTACGACCTTGAGAAAGGAAAAGAGAAATCATAACAAATTCGTTTTCTGTCTTTGTAACATGAAATAACTCGCATTTGTGGTATTTTAAGTTAAAACGTGCATTCCCAAATAAGTTTCATTCATTTGGTAAGAGGAATTTGAGTGCTTTGTTCTTTTGTATTGGAATAAGATCACCCACAAATAGCGGAGTTTTGTATTCCTCCACCAGTGGACGTTGCCCCCGCCTCACTCCCAGTAAGACTGTTGTGTTTTTAGCCATCAGCTGTGTGTGTGGTCATATGACCTGTCCACCATTTTAAGAAGGGGTTGCCTGTGAGCCAGTAGCCGCCATCTTAACCCTTTGATTACAGCTGAGAAGAGGTCTCACACTTCCCACAATCCGGAGGGTTTTCAGATGGTAGTTATCTGTAGCATGCTAACAGATGTACGAAAACATAAACAATCATTGTAATAGTGCGTTTCCTTGTTGATTTGCTGCAAATTAACCTGTTTACTTTTATGATGATATTGTGATAGTAGCCATCTGTAATATATATAATATGTAATTAATGTAGCATCATAAATAAATAAACATAGGATAAGTACTATATGTCGGGGTTTACTGTTGCCAGAGGTATAAGCACTTCACTGATTGCTAATGACACAGCCTTCTTTTTTTCTTTTCGTCATTTTCTCTCATTCTGTTTAAATACGTGAAGGGCAGCTACATCACAGTTGAATGTTATAGTTAAAAATTATTTGTATATTCATCAGAAAGCTACTCATAAAGAATGTTGATCATTTTTATGTTTCCGCTTAGTATTCCACTAGCTATGCAAAAAACAAAAATAGATTTATTATTTTGAAAGAGAGAGAGACGTGACAGAATAAAAATTTTTACCAATGATTTACTCCTTCTAACTGTGTGTACACCAACATTGGAGAGTACTCTAATTCCAGTAGACAATTACAATAATGGTTGCAAATGAGTGATCAAGCACCCAGTTAATAAGGGATACCGTACGTAGTTTTAGAAATTCAGATTTATCACTGCTGTGTGAGCTCTTATATAATGCTAAGTTCTCACATTCATATATCAAGGCACGGATGCCCGCACGGCGGAAATTATTGAAATGTGACCATACGTGAGGTGAATAAGCCCCACCCAACTGGATGCGTGACATGGGCCGATGTGCGTAAAGCAGGCGTAATATAGTGGGCTGCAAACGTATGCACTGTGTAAGCGTGACGTGATGCTTACCAGAAGTGGCCCGACAAGCGGCGGCACAGCCAAAAGTAGTGTGTGCGGCAGAGCATGTAAACACCGACGTACATATACCGTATGTGTAACGTTGTGTGCTACTGAGTTACGTCAACCTCACGTTGTCGCCGCATAGAGCACGCAGGGCGGTGGAAAACGCCTTCGGGATTCTGTTACCAGGCTATGTAACCGTCATTTTCTAAAACATATTTTCTTGGTGATAATCGACCCTTTTGTCTCGACAGTTCATTCATTCATTCCTTTCAATGTTCACCATCGTTTTTATGTGTGTATATGTGTGTGTGTGTGTGTGTGTGTACAGAAATAAATGTTTGATCTCTGATATGATAGCTGGGAATTCCGTTATTTTTATCATTTTTTTTATGTGTCAATCTCATATGGCTGTGTCTTATTAAAAAAGCACAGTAATTGCATCACATAATATCTTGATGATAACTACTACATTGATACTCATGATTTTATCAGAACTAACCATGTTGAAAAGTTTCACCTTATTTGTTATACATGGAAATACAAACACAATCAGTTTGCTTTATTTTCATAGCCATCAGTGTTATCTTATTTGCATGATTCCAATTAATATTCAAAAGGTTTAGATGCTCAGAATGAAAAGAATATTGTTGTTACAATATTTATTTATGCATTTCATAAAACATAGTTATTTACAAAAGTTAATTAAACCGGAGTTGGAAAAGTATTCACTCAAAATTCATTACTAAACAATTACCAGTACTTTCATTATTGCTACAATTCATGTGTATTTTGCCTTGTAGTCCACTTGCATGTGGTATGTTTTGATTTTGTAAAATATCTTTTCCATCCTTCTAACCATTCTTCTTTCTTCATTATTGACATTTCATAAAAATTGGCCATGATTCGTATCTAATTAGAGGAATCTTAAAATCGTTCTTAATCTTACATTTATTTGAATTACGATTCTGTATAAAACTTACAATTCTAATTGGTCATTTGTAGGTCAATTATGATTGTGTATGGTTATTTGTAGATTATTACTTATGCAGCCATTGTTAAGAATTGTACATTTGTTACATGAGTTTCATTATAAAAAATAAATAAATAACTAAAATAGTGATCTCTTATGGCGAATAATAAACCTAAAGGCTGTAATGAACTAGGCTCGGCTAGTTAGTGAAACACGGAGTGTAGCCCTGCAGGGTTTTATGCAAACTCATCCAGTAGACTGATTATTTCCATATTATTACGCGAATATTTTCTCAAGACCTTTGTTTGCTAAAGAAGTTTTGATGAAAATGTTCATGTTAAGTGTAGATGAGATTAATTTAAAAGCTAGTCCCAAAATCATTTTCACACTTTATGTATCAAGATATGAAATAATTCTGATTTATCAGTCTGCGTATTAGTTCCTCATTACACGGGTGGGTATCGTTCTCAGCTAGCACTCTGCTGGTACCGCGTTCGATTCTCCGACCTGCCAATGAAGAATTAGAGAAATTTATTTCTGGTGATAGAAATTAATTTCTCGTTATGATGTGGTTAGGATTCCACAATAAGCTGTAGGTCCCATTGCTAGGTAACCAATTGGTTCTTAGCTACGTAAAATAAATCTAATCCTTCGGGCCAGCCCTAGGAGAGCTGTTAATCAGCTCAGTGGTCTGGTTAAACTAAGGTATACTGAACTTAGTCTGCGTATTTGATAAGTAAAAAAATAACACCAATTCTATTGCTACTAAATACCAGAAATGAACACTGCTAGTTTTGAATCCAAGATAAGCACACTGTGAGATAAATTAGATGGTTCCAAGCTTTATTAAATGCAAGAACGGCCAAAATTGTAACTAACTATAGGGTGCACTACTCACATAACTAAAAAGAAAAAAAAACTTATCATACACATTCACCACTTTGTAAAATAAAGCACTACCCACAATGGTCAATAAATCTTTCACTGATAGTTCCTTCCAATATAAATATAAGAAAATATTCAACCACTCATACAAAAATACATTACACAAGCATACAATAAATATAAGTATATACACACCCATTCATACATAACAAATAAACTTAAAATTAAGACTGAAAATTATTCAGAAGCATGGTGTCGATTGACCCACAACCCCGGCGCCTGCCCCTTTTATCCCAGGTCACAGCATTGCCAATTCGTCTCGGATGCGTGCGGTTGCAGAGTCTACTCCCACGCCATTCGAAGACCAACGCGGTGCAAGGCGGGAGTCCTGGAGTGGTGTAGGACCGCAGGTAAGGTCCTAGCTGCCACGTGGTCACCACGAGGTTGGCGCCAGGCTGTGCGGCTCGGGCCACGCTAAATGACAGTTGACGTATCCACCCACGCATGATTTTGAACAGGTCGAAAGGTTTGTGGCTCCCGGCGTACGCCCGGGTGGTGCATAATGGTCGTGCAGCATACTGGCGCACTTACATAGCATCTAGGGTACATTTATGTTGTATTTACGTACTTACCAATTTTCTGTTGTGCGTGGGCATGCGTGCCTTGATACGTGAATGTGTGGACCTAGCATAAGAGACTAACATTAGCATTTGTCTTACCTTTGTTTTACCATTCAGACATACACATGAGTGATTTACGAATATATTGACTAGTTTATGTCAATCGTACTTTATGTTTCAGCAGTAAAGAATAACTTTTAATATCTTATCATACATTTTTGGAAATAAATAGGTATCTTACCTATTCAAGTATATATTTTTTAGATGTAAATAGGAATTCCTCTCAGTAATTATATACTTTATCTGTGTTACACCATTTTTAAGACTGCCATTCAGAAGAAATAAATACCTCCGACACTTCTATAGTATAATACCGCGAATGCCGTGTTACCAGGAAAGTGTTTATGAGAGAGAGAGAGAGAGAGAGAGAGAGAGAGAGAGAGAGAGAGAGAGAGAGAGAGAGAGAGACCATATAAACGGTAAGAATGGCAGGTATTTATTTTTCCTTGATTAGTACTGCTGCTGTCAAATAATAAATCAACACTGAGGAAAATGATACTATCTTTGTGTGCCATATAAGGTAAATAATTTATATAGGTTCAGATTCAAAGAATTAAAGGAAACATATAATTGTTTCCTTTGAGTTTCTCCTTTACCTGTGAAGATTATTCTAGTAGATT